>NC_080571.1:302327817-302676321 GCF_030247185.1 Malaya genurostris | reverse complement strand
TTTTTCTGAATCCACATAATAATAAAATTTTTGCATTCTCATGAGAAAGCTCAACGGAATCGAAACAAAGCATAAGTATTGTTGCTAAATTTAGTAAAAAAAATCTGAATGGAAATAGTCAATTAGAATCATCAAAAACACAAGCAAGTATGGATTGCAACCTCTGAATTTGATGGATTTTTTTTCTGGATTGTCTAAGAGTTTCTACAAGCGTGCAAGATAGGCGAAAATCTCGGCGGAGTATGAAAATTTCATGAAGTTGCTTATAAAAGGAGTTGAAGTTTGAATGCACCTTCCTTTCGCACTTAGATTAAGCGTCGGGCAAAACTAGTTTCGAGTATATAAAGTGTATGAAGCTGCTGTGCATAACTGCTTGCTTTAATTTAGAAAAAAAATGAAACCGCTTCCGCATCACACTGTGACACTTATGTCAGGCCATTAATTATAAACCACAGCGGATTGTCTCCTCTAAAAGTAAACCATCACAACAGAATAATTCTCTTTGGATTGTAAAAAGGTACAGTGTCAATATGGCACATATCTATTACAGAGTGAACTTGTGTGTTCATCATTATCAATGAAGAAATCATCAACAAGACATCATTAAAACACATATAAAATCCGCAATTTAGAAAGGGTAAAACGAAGGCGGCTGTTTTTCACGAGATCTCGTGAACACATTCGCCAGTCCGATATAAATGGAAATAGTCTGTAGTAGAGTGCCTATAACCAGAGTGACGACATCTCATCCGTAATGCTGGCAACAATTAAAAACATTCCATTAGCTTTACATTGAATTGACAGGTCGTTTACTCGTTTGGAACTGGTAGCTGTCATTCCAAACGAACAGCTGTCGCCACTCTGATTATAGTCACTCTAGTCTGTAGCAACTTTGATCAATCAGGAATCAGGAATCAGAACAAATTGGCTCAAATGGCACGTTCCCCTTGATATTTGGAGATTTGTGCCTTGCCATCAATTTGTTTTTAGCATCATTTTCCCGATATATATGAGGGAAGGATTGAAAGGAAATGGTAAGGGTTGGACTAGGAGGATGGGAAAAATTGACGACACAAAAACACATAAAAGCAGAAGTAAATTCTGCACCCCTAAGGGATGCCGAACAATCTGCTGAGGATCACATTTAGTGGAAGCAGAAGTAAATTCTGAACCTCTACGAGGTCCCGAACAGTCTGCTGTTAATAAAACCTCCAACCCACGAGAGGATTTAGAGATCTTACAAAAGCGACACCATTCTGAACTCCCGGAAGAATGCAGAACGATTCGCAGTATGTACGAGCAGAAGTAAATTCGGCACCCCCTAAAGAATGCCAAACAATCTGCTAAACCCTATTTAAGGTGAATGCAGAAGGGATTCATTCACTCCAGGAAGAACGATGAACCCTTCTGCCTATAGCTCCTTACCACATTGGGTGAGAAACGAGAGAATATCCTTCAATTTTAGCTCCGCATACACAGACTCAACCATGTATGGAGAACCAAAAACCCGGATACGTAGCTGCGTCAATGCGGGACAGTTACATATCAGATGATATGAAGTACCATAATCGCATTCACACAAATCACACGAATAATACTCAGCACGTTGAATAGTAGCAATGTGATAATTGAGTTTGCAATGTCCAGTCAGAGCTCTGACCAGAATACTGCAATGTTGCTTGGAGAAATGCAGTAGACACTTTGACATTTTCAGATTTAAATCTGGTAGAAATGCTTTTGTCTGAGCGCAAGTTTGCAAGCTGCGCCAGTAGCTGGCATGTTTGGATGCAGCCCAAGAACGAATCTTGTGCTTTATCCAACTAGTTGAAAGTGGTAAAGCTGGTTCAGGACCAACGAAATCATTCGTTGCACCAGCTCTAGCCAACTCATCAGCCCATTCATTTCCAGTAATACCAGAATGGCCGGGTACCCATAAGAAGTAAACAGCATTTGAAATGCTGAGGTCTTCAAATTGAGTTCGACATGCGATCACTAGATTCGACCGTGAGTCATTCGAACTGAGTGCTTTTAAGGCTGCCTGACTGTCGGAACAAAAATAAATTCGTTTACCACAGATCCTCTGCTGAAGTGCCGATTGTACTCCACACAGAATCGCGTAGATTTCTGCTTGGAACACAGTACAGTATCTACCAAGTGAATGAGACTGCTCCAGCCTCATTTCACGACAGTAGACACCAGCACCAGCACGACCATTCAACAGAGAACCGTCCGTATAACAAACTATGTTTTCATCAAGTTGTCGTTCCAGACAACCAGACAACCATTCCTCACGAAGAGGATAGCTCACATGGAATGTTTTGAAAGGAAAACTGCATGTGAGAGTTAGGTCACTAGGAGCGAGTAAATACTCATCCCATGTAACCATTTGAGACCACAAGCGAGTGTGGCTGGTAGCATAATCTAATGGGTTACTGTTCCAAAGCCCTGTAACCTTAAGACGGTATGCACAAGATAATGCTTCTTGTTTTAGGAACACATGTAGTGGTTTAATGCACAGTAGCGCCTCTAGAGCAGCAGTAGGAGTTGTCGTGAATGCTCCTGTCATCGCCATTAGGACCATCCTTTGGAGATGATTTAGCTTTGACTGAACTGTCGCGACTTCTCCTTTCTGCCACCATACAAGACAACCATATGCTAAAATTGGTCTAACAATAGTTGTGTAGATCCAATGAATATATCTGGGTTTGAGTCCCCATGATTTTCCAAAAGCTCGTCTGCATTGGCCGAAAGCCATACAAGCTCTCTTAATCCTGAAGTCAATGTGAGCAGACCAATTCAGTTTTGAGTCAAGAATAACCCCGACGTATTTAACTTGATCGACCACAGTGACCTCTGAACCGAAGAACTGTAACGGACGAGCTCCTGTGATTATCCTACGATGAGTGAAAAGCACCATTGATGTTTTGCCCGGATTTACAGACAATCCAACCTGACAACACCATTGTTCAACAGATCGCAGGGCTTGCTGCATTAAATCAAAGAGAGTGTTAATGCTTATACCGGTCATCAATATATGATAATCGTCGGCAAAACCATAAGTCGGAAATCCAAGGTTATTAAGTTTCCTTAACAAACCATCAGCGACTAGGTTCCATAAAAGTGGGGATAGTACACCACCTTGAGGACACCCACAGACACTCAGCTTTCTAATCTCTGCTTGCCGAAGCGATGAACAAAGAAGTCGATTGCTAAGCATTGCGTGTATCCAATTTGTGATACTTGAAGGTATGCCATGACCACGGGCTGCTTCCAGAATTGAATTGAAAGACACGTTATCAAAGGCACCTTCAATATCTAGGAAAACTCCCAAGCAAGATTGCTTTTGTGAAAAAGCTTTTTCAATGTTGTACACAACATCATGTAACAGGGTTGTAGTGGACTTTCCACGCTGGTAAGCATGTTGCATTCCATGTAGCGGTTGCACGCCCAGACTAACATTCCTGATATAGTGATCGACTATGCGTTCCACTGTTTTAAGAAGAAATGAGCTAAGACTGATAGGCCTGAAACTCTTCGCTTCCTCATAAGTGTCGCGACCGCCTTTGGGAATAAATTTGACAATTATTTCCTGCCAGGCTCTTGGAATATATCCAGTCGCAAGACTAAAAGTAAGTATTTTCTTCAAAACATGTTTGAAATGTTCATACCCTTTCTGCAGTAACACTGGGAAAACTCCATCCTTTCCAGGAGATTTGTACGGAGCAAAACTCTCAACTGCCCATTTGACCGATTCAATCGTCACAACGCTTCGAGCAAGGGCCCAAGAATCGTAACTACCTGAAAAAGTCTCGGGAAGAGCTGTCGGTGATGGATCCATACATCCTGGAAAGTGAGTGTTAAAAAGGCAGTGAAGTACATCACTTTCATCAGACAAGTGTTCACCATCTGAAGTTCTTAAGAAACTGACATTAAAGTCCTTAGACTTCGAAAGTAACTTATTTAATCTGCTAGCCTCGTTGAGACTAGAGACATTTGTGCAGAGGCTTTTCCAACCACTTCGCTCAGACGATCGAAGAGCATTTTTGTAAGCCCTTCGAGCCAACACGAATGCCTCCGACCCATCTCTGCGTCGGTGGTTCCAAGCTCTTCTGCATAGTTTCCTTAGTCTAGCAAGTTCAGCATTCCACCAAGGAGTTCCTCTAGTAGCTCGCACAATCCGAAGTGGACAAGCCTCTTCATATGCTGCAACTATGAGTGAATTTGTCTCGTCGACAACATTTTCCAAATCAATTGGGGTTTCAATTGTTGGTTGGTACCCGTAAAATCTAGTCGCCAAGCCCTCTTCATAGAGGTCCCAGTTTGTAGATTTGGGATTACGATATGTGACAATATCAAATTTAACGTTTGAATGATCAAAGAATATGTACTTATGATCAGACAACGAAGGTTCGAGCTCATCGGAGACGAGCCAATTCACCAACTCATGCGCAATTCTATCAGAGCAGAGAGTTACGTCCAAAACCTCCTCTCTTCCAGATCTCGCAAAAGTTGGGCGGTTTCCTGCATTGACTATGTGCAGGTTTGTACTGCTCACGAATTCCATCATATCAGAGCCTCTCGAATTTATATCTGTGCTGCCCCAAATGATATGGTGAGCATTTATGTCACTGCCGATTACAAGCGGTATATCACTCTTGCAGCAGTATGATACAACCTTTTTGAAGTCATCGCTTGGCGAAGGTTGGTTATGCGGTAAATATGCCGAACAATAGACATATTTCCTGTCTATGCCATCAATAGTCATACTAACTGTGACAGCACAAATATCCCGAGTTGTGAGCTCCGATATGAGAGAAACATCGAGTGCACTATTTGCAAGTATGCATGCTCGAGGCATTTCACGTGGATTTGTCATACCGATCTTGTTGAAGGCAACAAAGACTGGGTTTAACAATTTTCCAACGTAGAAGTTTCCCTTTTGGAAATGTGGTTCTTGAACCAAAGCTATAGAAGCTTTACCTTCTTGAAGAAGTCTGGATAGATTCATAGTTGCTGTACGTTTATGCTGAAGATTGATTTGTGCCACTCTAACCATTATAAATTAGAGTAACGAACATTCCACCTCCAGCACCAACCGTACAACAACTACAAGAAACCAAATATATTGGCTTATAATCGCCTATAGCGAACCATGTAAGGATTTTTTTAAATGTTATTATCATTTAAATCCCACGAGTTGCGAAGAAAGAAGTCGTCCACTGTGCCAGAGCTTCGCTTAACACAGTAAGGGAACACCCCAAGATATTCCGTTCACGACTGCATTGTTTAACCTCCTGTAGCCATTCAGCCATCGGCACGGAAATACACCTTGGCTTAGGAGTTCCTATTTTTGTGGCCTTTTACGACATGGAACAGGAAACCAGTGGATCAATTCTTGGTAAAAAAATAATTCCGCCGAATGCCACACGGCTTACCTGTTTGGTGGACTTATACCACCGGTACAGGTGGACCGTAGCGTTATTCTTAGCCAGTTGGGAAACCGCTACCGACACTACACGGCTATCTAGGCTGCTCAGAGAGGGAAGTTGACATTGATGGTCAACTTCCATGGATGGCCGAGCAGCCGACAAAACTGGTCAAACTGATTATAGTCACTCTAGTCTGTAGCAACTTTGATCAAAGTCTACTTTTCTGGAAAGGGTGGGCTATTAAAGCTTTCAAAATAAGTCAACATTTTGAAAACTTCATGCATTCCATACCGTATTTTACGCTGAGAATGTATATCCAGGGCTTTTTTATAACTTTTTTCGCCTATCAATGTTCAGTTTGTTTCCATTCAATTTTTTATACTGCATAAACTTTAAAATGTTTAAAATGTATAAAACCCATTTGTCTGTCTATCAACTGTTTTCTACTTCATGGCTGATTGAATATAACATATTTTGCACATAATTTTCATGTCTAGCTATTACGAAGGAAGGTATTCAAGAAACGTTTGTGTGTAAAAATTAAAGTTATGATTCGATTCTGACCTTGAAAATTCCTTAAATGGGTTTTCCATAGTACGTTGTCCCTATTCGGTTTTCGCACTCATTAGTGAGAATATGAAATTTACTTTCGGAGCTATGTCGAAAAATTCAAAGGCTCAAGAATCTCACACAACCTTGATTTAAATGTATGCAATTCAACGTCAATGTGTGGGAATAATTTACCTCTTATTTGAATTGAATTTTCTATATATATTTCTTTCAATTTCATAAATTCTAGGTGAGCTCAGTTCATTTGCGTCACCATTTTTATTACGTTGATTCATCAGCAATGCTTTCATTTGAAATGGTTCACTAGAATCATGGGTGTAACTCTAATGAGTTTATATTTAGTTGCAAACTTTTTTGGTGTTATTTCGAATGTTTATTGCATAACTTGTGTAAGGAACTACAATCAGTAGTCTTTATATGTTAAAATATGGAGCGGTTCGATAAAGCGAACAACAAGTGGATTCGATTCATATAGGGCAAGGGCTCCCTATTTCATCTCATTTGTAAGGACGTTACCTTAAAACCCTGATTTAGCCACCAAAATCACAACGATTTTTTCATATTTCTGCTTAATTCGCTTTGCTCCACATTGGGAACTGATTCACATTCTTTGGAAATAAAATAATAATTAAAAAATCAGCTAAAATCACTTCTGATATGTTCACTACTGTGCTCCTAATTTCATCTCAAAGGTTTTGTATTCATTCTATCGTTGGTCCTTTATTCATCCCATAAATTAACAATGACGACAGTAATCAAAACCAAAATATTGCACTATTACACTCTCAGGTTCAAAATGTCAGAATTTTCCTTAAAAAGGGCCTAATGCCAACTATGACACAATATACGATGTAAAAAAAAACAGTTTGGAATTATTTCGACGTTTAAAATTATTTTAGATCGTTTTCATTACCTTTCGTTTCAAATTTAAAATTTTACTCTGCAGTTAATTTGGAGAATTAAAAAAAAAAAAAACAAAAAAAGAATTGTTACTATTTAGGCATTAGCCCATCTAAAAACAAAATGTTGAACCAGAGATGCCATTCATACAGATTTGTCTGTATTGTATAGATTTTTGCGTTCGCGTTCGGTAAATCAGATTACAGATTTTCTAAATTTAATATAGAGGTTCATAAAAAGTAAGAAGTAAAACGTAAGACTTTTCTCTCTGAGTATCTATTAGTATTTGATTACAGTACTTCTTTAAAAGTTTATTAATCAACGAACAAATCACATGTTAAAATGGAAATCTTTTGTGCAAATGTTTGATGATGAACACTGATAAACATTTATATTAAAATTTAAAACCAATTTGAATTTAATTTGAATTTGAATTTAATTCATTTTATTAGTGAAAACAGATGGAGCAGATATATATTTTCTATGAAAATATCTTGCATCTCTGTGCACAGCCGATGAAACACACACATTTAACAGTATTATAGCGGAAAGAAACCAGTGCTACTAGATTTGCCACAATGGTTATTTGACACGCTCTATTTGGTAATATTAAAATCCGTTTATCAGTTTTATTAATATATAAAAATCTATGATTTTTCAAAAGCGCGTATAAGCAAGTGACAGTTTCTCTTTGTTTCCTTTTTCTACTACTCATTACCAAGCGGTTTCCACGTTTATCACTCAAACCTTTGCATGAAATGATACCCGAAACTTTCGATTTTCAAACAGAATAGTGATATCAAAGAAAATCTTTTTAATCACATCACAATAATCGAAAGAGAGAGTGATTAAAAAGAAACTGTCACTAGCTTATACGCCCTTTTGAAAAATTACCCGAGAGATGAAAACAAAGCGCAATCAAGTGAATTAAGTGCAAATTTTCATCTCATATTTTTCATTGCTTTTTTTGCTTATCAGGTAATTTTAGAAGTCTTTAATCATTGAAAGTGGAACGAACTAACTATAAAACAGTGAAAGTGAACATTACTAACTATAAAGTCATCCAACATTGAATAGTTGTGTAATTATGTGAAATAGTGATTAGTAAATATTCAGAAACATGATGAATTGTAAAACTTCAGACGAAAGTGGTTCCTAAATCAAAAAGTGAGTTTATTTTAAATGAAAAAAGCATTCGTTGAAGGTTTTTTAACGATTTTTTTCAATTGGAAAGTGTGGCAAAACCTAAAATAAATGTTTTAAAACGTTCCACAGTTTTGTTCAGGTACGTTTAAAGATATGATTAAAGTTATGAGGTGAAGGAATGAGATGTAAATTGGAGCTGAGATGAAATAGAGAGCCCTTACCCTATTCTGAGTGAGTCTCGTATTTTACGATACTGTTTTGGGTTTATAATTAAAAGAACGTTATAAGAAATAACCCAATCGGTAGTCGGTTGCCTAGATATTGAAAGACAAATGAAAAAACTATGTTTAAAAATGTAATATATATTTCGTTAAAATTTACCAGTGCAAAACAAAGTATTCGGATTATTTTCACGCCCTACTAACACCAATTTGTTCCTGTGAAACTCGTAGTGGTGAAAATGATTCCTCGGTAGCTCCACTAGAAGCAACAAGTGTTGTTATTTTCTCGCATGAACCTCTATTGATTGATCATTTCAAGTTTTTAGTTATTTTAGATTGGACGTTACATGCTCTCAAATATCATGTATTACGATCAGTTACGGGAAACTCACGGGCGATTAACTAAGCTAAGTTTTGTCCCAAGCTCAAGTAGACGATTTGAATTTTTATTACGGCTCTAGTGATCTACCTTTACGTATTACAGCAACTTGGAATATTATTAGAAATATTTTACGTAAACCCCTTACGTCAAATTAATCATTTTGACCAGGCCCGTGCGCAGGGGGGGGGTTTTGGGGGTTTTAACCCCCCCCCATGAAGATTTTTTTTTAAATTAAGTTTCTTGAACAATGGAGTTCTTATTATATTAAAGTGCAAATAACTTGACAAATTCATATTTTTTATCAATTTTTTTATCAGTTTATAAACTGACATAATTTGAAGTGGATGAGGCGCCTTTTCGCCTTTTGGACACCCCCCTCTCCCCTTGAAACCCCCCCCCCCCCCCATGGATGATTCCTGCGCACGGGCCTGATTTTGACACATGCTTGCGAGTGTCTGAAAAATCATTATTCCATCTTGAAACATTATTGGTCGAAACTCTAGCAAACTTGAATCCATGGTTATGTGAAAGAATCTCTAAACTCTTTGTATCTTCAAGTCATCTTCTATTGGAGAAAGACCAAAAGTTAAGAGCCAGGTGGCATTATAGTTCAAACCAAGCGCAACCAAACTTTAACCCGACGTGAATAATTTATAAATACTTTAATCGGCTATAAATTTTTTTGTTCTTGGATTAATTCATCTCCCAATGGGTAACGGTGTACCGTCGGGTGTGTGTTTTTTGAACCTTTTTTCCATCGAAAAAAGAAAGTCCATCTACCGTAACTGCTCCTGATTTATAAGCTGTACACATATATAACATTCCGTGCTCAATGGGCGATCTGCTCCAGGCCGCCGTTGGCCTAATGGGCGATAGGATTTTTTCCCCACTTTTCAGTTATATTTTCATCGTGTCAGCAGCTGTTTTTTGTTTTCGCCTCCGAAACCTCCGTGTGTGCTTGACTGCGAGGTCAGCCCGTGTGGAGGTTTAAATATTTGACCGACATTGGAAGATGAAAAGGATTTGCGGAATCGAGGTTGTGGAGAGTCGAAAGCACAGCGGACCAACGAAAGATAACCCACGGTACAACGGTTGTCGGTGTCAGAATATTTCGCTATCAATTGTTTGAATGTTTCGCTAGGGTAAGTGGTGAGTGCTAGATAAAACATTGAGCTGTGGTTTATTAATTTTATTCACTGTTCGCAGTTATTTGCTTATGAACGAATGATTGTCACATGCTCTTGTTTTACTCCATTGAATGATGTTTTTGTCAGTTCAATATAGTTCAGATTGCTTGACAAATACATAGAACCAGGAAAGAATTTTTCGAAGAGAAACATCCGAAGTTCTTGGTTATTCTAGTGCAGTAGTGGAATATCTGCATCGTGACAGTAACGTGTTTTCATTGGTTGAATAAATTAATACTCTGTCCTACAAGTAAAATACACTCGTCCATTACGATAAACCGGATTGAATAATTGTATGATGTAACTGGTCGTTCGATGACATCCTCGCCATGACGCATAGGATAATTAAATGCAGTTTGGCTGCATGTCCAAGTAGGCTGGTCTCCAGTTTAGAATCATTTATGCAAAGTGCTTTTAATTACGAGCTTTCCATTTCATTACCTAGAACATTATAATTCTTCATACGAGATCGTAAACATACATATCAGCATGCTGCAAACAGGCAACTTACATCAATGCTAGTCATTATTTCATTTCCTTTAGCATGTAGTAGCATGCATAAATGAACCGGTAATGAAGAATAATAATGTTGATTGCCTTATTGGCATGTATTTGATTGGAAAAATACACATAAGAAATCATCTAAGTGATGATTTGATACTCATTACGATTTCATGTGTGCTTTCCTTTTTAACTTATTGAAGTTCTACTTCCAACTATTTCAAAGTAAATCAATTTCCGAACGTCAGTGATCTTTTTTTTGTGGAGATGTTCTCTTAGTCAAAAAAAAAGCTTCCTTCTGTACGTGTTTGGCATCTTTGAGCTTTTGAAATAAAATTGCTTGTAGTTTTGCGGAGAAATGTCATCTGAAACTCCAGCACAAGTATAGCAACACAAGGAAAACTTTTACCAATATGGATCCAACACTGAGGGGCAATAACCACCAAAACCCAAAAAAAAATAAAGCACAGAACAAGCGTGTTGATTCGAGCTGCTGTTCCATAGTAGTACTCGCATGCGGGCTTGTGGAACATATAGTAGCCTGAAAGATGCGAAAACAACTATTCCTCTGGCACTCTTTGCGGTTACAAGCAACATGCCTGTCTTTAATTATTTTGTTTGATTTTTTTTTCTGCATGGCGTAGCTAACACAAGTTTCAGTTATCTGGGGAAGTTTAATCTGTGCCGGCGTGCCTTTCGAATTGGTGCTGGAATTCCACTCCGAGTATCAGCAGTTTTTTTTGGGGTGCTGAAACTTATAGAACCGTTACTTGCAAAGTCGCCATCTCGACGAAGAATTTGGGTTGAATATGTTATAATAATTTTCGGTGCATTGAGTGAGTGCATGGCATAATTTGCGAGTCGATTTGTTAAGAATTGTGATCGGGAAAAGGCAAACAAAGATAATTAAATGTCTGGCAAGTATGCTAATTTTGATTGGTTTGAAAATAACCGTAATAAACAGCTTTTCAGAGTTTCATAGCCGTAAAATTGTGTTTGTAGTGCGCTCAGAACGAGTGTCGCTGGAAACCCGAGGTAAGGAAAATAACAACAAAAAAATGAATGTGTACATTAAAATAGTTTTGCAAACGGTTCTTTCCTATTATAGTTGCTGACTCACCAAGCTGTTTGAGTGAACTCAAAGTGGATAATTTGCACCTATCGTGTTCAATATTTTACGAATCAATTAAGAGTTGTTTTGCTATGCTAATCATTGTTTTTCTGGATGATAATAGATAATTAGATGGTGAGTGAGCGAAACTTTGTTTTTTCTTTGTCGGCGTATAATTTTCTGTGCGGTTGACTCGATGTTTGTAACGATTGATTATATCTCGTTCAATGATTCCAGTTACAGAAAAACCAACATTATGAGCGTGTTGTCGCATGTTCAAGTCCTGGCCAGAATGACTTAAAGTCAGTAGGATTATATTGATTGATTATAATTTTTGTATAGTCAAAACATGTGGACAATTTTTATTGGATCTAGAAAAAGTTTTCAAAAGATAGCGCCACCAGCAGATTTCGAACAGGAATTTCAGATCTCATGTGTCATATTGAAAGTTTGAAGGTCTGTGCACAAACTTCCAACAATTTCAGAAATTGGTAGCAAGTCATCAGATCTTGTATACTCCAATTTGGATGAAATTTGCACTTGTCTTTAGCATAGCAAACCATTTGCTTTGCAAAGTCGGAACGACCAATTCGACTCTACACTGCACACATATGCACTTCACTGAAAAAAATAATGAATTTGACAGGTGGCATAATTCTACAAACGATACAATTCATAACTACTTAACTTGTCAAATGATGCAATATTCCATTGGAACAGAATTTTACAGGCTCAGAGTGTAATCTGCACTCGACTACCAAGTGCCTCTGTATGGGTTTATATGTATCATTTATTCTTGAAGCAGATATGTGTTTCTGTGGCTCAGTCGATCAATTAACGTGTTTTGTGATCTAATGTTTCTCGGTTCAAGTCGCGCGCTGTTGCTATCGATCTTTTGTTTTTTATTTCCTTCGATTTCAAGCCATGTAATATTCAAATCAAACAATTTCACATGTTTTGGAATATAAATTTGTGTGAAATACGACGCTCCATTTATATGCATCTTATAAGATGTAGAATCACAAGATTATTTCGAACAGTATTTCTTTTAATCTTTGTAACTGAAAAAACGTAACTTGTTCTATTTTTTCGTTTCTGGTTAAGATTTGAGGGAAACCTGTTTTCTTAATTAGCCCTGAATCGAATAGCACTCTCTATCCGTGAAAAGTTAATGGTTTGTGAAACTGAAGACATGTACAAAAGTTTCACTTGAAAGTCGATCCTGATTGTTTCACCTTTCTCCGGTTTATTTTTGGAATTACTCGTGTGTGAATTTCTGTCGCATATCTTTCCGAGAAAAATCATAGCATGTTTTGAGCCTAAATGTGCTGTTTGTGGGAAGCGTGTTATCTATTCTTCAATGAGACGAAAAGGCCGTAGGAGACTAACCATTCTGTCAAATTATGGAGATGAATGAATTAATAGATCAACAAACCGTGAAATGATTCCAATATTTCGAAAGCGATGATTTTAACATCGAATGAGAACCCATGCCAGATGCAGCATTAGGTGGTTATACATCGGAATTCTTTCTAATGGTTGGAAATTGAGTGCCATATTAGTTGCAACTGAGAGATGTTGAAAGAAGCATATCTGAAATAATGTTCGAGTGCCATTTAAGAAGTTGTTTTAGGTGAAGGTAAAAAAAAAGTCATTTTTCACTCGAATCCGTAACGTTCTTCAATCAAAGCTCATGGCGACTGATACGTCAGAAGGAACAAAAATTAACAATACTCACAGGAGAATGATTAGTATGCACGGATAAAAATCCATTGCTGGTACCATAGATACAACATCATGAAATCATGAAACATGTCTTCCCATGAAATTTCATGAGCAAAATGATCGATATCATGAAAATTTTCATGGGAAATGAGTTATTGTTTATGATATCAATCATTTCGCTCATGAAATCATAAATAATAAGGCCTGAATGACATGTTTCATGATTTCATGATTTTTATTCATGGTACCGGCAATGGATTTTTATCCGTGTGGGCAAAATTATTGCTTTTGATCTCGAGTAGTGTCGTGTTCTAATACATTCAAACCTCCGTTTACGTAAACTTTTTTTGTGTTACCTCTATATATGTAAATCTTTTTACGAAGTAAATCCCAAATAACGCATGCTTTTTTCAAGTTGTAAATTCAAAACAAACTTCTTTTGCGAACCGACTTTTCAAGAAGAGGTTTTCGCATAACATGCTCTGACAACGTATTCATATTCATATGTTCTGAGAACAGACTCGAGCAAAAACTCCGGAAAGGTTTGTTTGAAGTCACTTCAAAATTCAAGATGGCGACTCCCGGCTTATCGATATTCGGTACCAAGTATCATTATGTGGTATTTTCGGAATGGGTTTGTTGAGTAGATGTAGGAACGCGGTGTTGGAGGTTATTTTTAAATTCAAGGGGTGCCTTTCGGTACATCGATATTTGTTACAAATCTTTACAATATGGGTATTTGATGAATAGTTAATGTGCGACATTCACGAGTGCTTGTTTGTTAAAGCGAATAAGAAGAATAAGAATTCACAAATGAAACAGAATTGGCCTGTAGCCAATTTTTATCTTTTTTCCCCTTCTCTTCATTTACTGTAATATCTCAAGTGTGTAAAAACTGATAAATCGAAAGTTGCTAACGTTGATTTGAAATAACTTTAAACATTCTTTTTAGCGTTTACTCGTGAAACTAAATTTGAATGTTCTGATATTGTGAAAACGAGCGGAATCCATTAATCTTTAAACAACGTTTACCAACAACTATTCAGTAAACCATTTCCGAAAATGTCCATTTTGTTATTGGTTACGAGAACTATCGATGAATCGAAAGACACCATCTTGGATTTTAAAATGCCGTTTTGTGACACCTACTCATTAAATCCGTCGGAAGTCTACTCAACAAAACCGTCGGAAGTCGCCATCTTGAATTTTTAAATGACTTTTCGTTTTTCGATATTTTCTCATTAGACCCGTTTCGAAAATACCCATTTTGTTATGGTCTTTGGATAATATCGATGTACCGGAAGACACCATATTGGATTTTGAAACGACTAAACAATTTCTAGTATCGTTTCCGATAATAACTCTTTAAACCCCTTTTCGAAAATACAAAAATTGTGAGGGTTTGGAATGAATACCAATAAACAGGAAGTCGCCATTTTGAATATTGAAGCGACTTAAAAAAATTGTCTTATGTCATCATTCGATTTACGAACCCACAATTATTACGTAAAAAAGTTTATAACTTTTTCATCAAGAATTCAAAGTAAAAATATGTCATGCCAGTAATCTTAAAGGTAATTTAACTGAATTTGACATCAAAGCAGACACATTTAACATTTATACGTTAATTGATGTTATATCAACTCATCGCTCCAAAAAAACACGGCATGCTTTGATTTACGTCATGTCAATTTTTCTAAAGCGAATTTCTACACGCTTCTGAATAAAACATAATAATAAGCCATGTTAACCTAATAGTAATTGGATGCTACGGTGAAGAAAAACCACTAGTGAGGTTGCTTGCAAGAGATTTCAAAGTACGTTTTTTTTATTATAAAGGTTTTTATTTTATGTCAATATACCTATTGCGTCAGTGTTAATTCATCTTAGTGTTGGATGTAATTTACTTAATTTTAATATCACGCAATGAACACCCCTTGATTTCTTGACAACAGTGCGAAAGAGCGAATGAGAGAAGAGATCTAAAATAGTTCAAACATAACTTTTCAAGCAGTTCATTTAAGTTAAATGGTAAAATATGGAACGCATAATTTAGTTGTTCAGATTCACATATTGGGGAAAGTATTATTAAGCGCCCATGCTGGTCAAAATGCCTCCATTCCTTTTTTAAATATTCAAGACTTTCCTAAACAAAAGTTTTATTACAAACACTATCTTTCCGTAATATCTTTCCGTTATGCAAGTTTGGCAGTTGTCGATTGGTGAAAAATATGAAAAAACTGAAAATATCATTAGGCAGCTTTTCGAAGTAAGGTTTTGCTTCGACTAAACAAGCATTTAAACCGTGTAAAACGTCTAATGGTCGGTTGCTACTTAGTAATTAACTTTTAGCAGCGCTAATGGCTCTATTTACAGTATAAAAATCCAGAGAAACAAAGCCATTTCTTCGATATATGAGTTTTCTCATAACAGTCACTCTACGTACATTATGTCCCAATGTTCAACAGTATGCTTCGAGTTATTTCACATCATACAAGATGCACATAAATAAAGCGTCGTATTTCACACAAATTTTAACTAAAGAACATGTAAAATTGTGTGATTTGAAAATTACATGGCTTGAAAACGAACGAAATAAAAAACAATAGATCGTTAGCAGCAGCGCGACTTGAACCAAGCAACATTAGATCACAAGCACATCGGTTACTCGACTGAACCACAGAGCTCATATCTGTTCATTGAATAATTGATACATATAAATCCATACAGCGGCACTTGGTAGCCGAATGCAAATTACATTCGCAGCGTGTAAAATTCTGTGCGAGTGGAATATTGCATCATTAGAAAAATTAAGTAGTTGTGAATTGTACCGTTTGTAGAATTCTGTCACCTGCAAAATTCATAATTTTTTTCTGTGGGTTATTAAAATAAAATGTAGCGCTGGGAAGATAAAAAGTGTCGGTTTCCAATTGTTATTAATTGATTATGCAATTGATTTCTGATGCAAAAAATATCTTCTTTATCTGCTTTTCTTCTATATCGACATTTCAGGGGCCATAATTGAAAATGATGTTCTTCAGGCATATTGCAAAGAAATACCTGCATTCTCGAGAAAAATATATCAGTGAATTTAGAAATGTTTCAATGTTTTCTTAAGGAGGGCATATTAGAAAACTCTACCCTACACTGCGTAAAATATTGAGTGAGCATAATCACGCAAAACTTTTATGTTGGTGGAGTTGACCGACATGGCACTACGTATGGTAATTGTAACAGTAGTTGTAGTTGGAATATTGCTGTGATTTTTGTAAGAAAACTTTGCTATCGTTCCATAGAACTGAGGTGAAACGTTTCGTAATATCAACGCGAATAGTTCAGTGGATGGCACAAGTGAACACCTTATTTCGAACATATTGTAAATTCTTGTACATTTTCGAACATATTGTTAATTCTTGTACATTTTCGAACACTGATTTTGGAATAATTTTGTGCCAGTCTGAAAATCTACATTATGTGTCTTGAACGAACCAAGAATAACTGCTCCAGTTGTTACGTATTTCGGTTACTTCGTATGACCAACATTGTAATATCATTAATCTGACACTTATTATTTCGTTTGTATGATAAAATGAAACTTGATATAAATCGATCGTGAATAGAAAAAAGTTTTAAAACTAACAAACGGAACAGCTTCGAGAGTCGCAGTCGAACGCACTACCCATTTTTAACCGAACAACGTAATGGGAAACAGTATTACCAATGGTATAATAATAGCTACGAAAAAAGTGGTTCTTAATGGAAAATAAATGACATCGTTAATCTTATTGTTCAATGAACGCAATGAAACTTTAGTTGATGACAGCATTTATTCCCGTAATAAACATCACATTATATAGTTGGAAATTGAAAGTTCAAACACTTATTCTTTTACTTTATCAAACTACGGATGAATAATTTCACTATCATTCCATGCATTATGTATGAGCAAATTAAATTGTGATGTCTGCAACAGTTTCGAAAATGTGGTTCAATTATTTACATTCACTAACATTACCGTATCGCGGTTTACTTGCATGGTTGTAACACTTATCATTAGTAATCTGTACAAATGCTTGTTTTATGATTCGCTCAATAATTTAACCACATGTTAACTGTTCCGAATATAATGATTTAGTTCAGTTGATTGTTGCATGCAAGAAAATGATAGAACAGAGAAAAAAAGAGCTATGTACATACGACCGCAGGATAGAAGAGACGCGGAGCAGCAATGTCATGTATGAAGAGACCGATGGCGCGGCTTGCGAATGCACGTGTTCAGTTCAGGTTGTTGGGAGAGGTGTTGGGTAAGGGAGAGAGTAATCGCAACATGCAAACCGCAGATTGTCCCAGGAAAATGAAACGAGCATCGCGGAATCCGCTCAATCGCAAAAAGTAGGATAAGTGGTGTATTTTTACTCATTTTACCCCGTTACGACCGTCAATTAATAAACATACTCTTCAAAGCGCTAATTTGTGCGGTCTCGAGATTAACAGAATCGGCACTCTATCTTGAGTTTTTTGCGAGTAACTGGGCACACGAACAACCACTCACTCTTCTCATCATACAGTTTTTTTCGGGCCAACTAGCGAACTCTCTCCCATCAACCGTTGAGCTTCACTTTCACGTGATCAAACCGCGGACAATTGGCCTCCGGCAAGCCGGGGGACGTAATTCGCACTTACCGCTATTCTCGACCATCAAGGCAATGACCACAACTACGAAAATTAGGCACTTCATTTTGCTTTGCTATGTGACTGAGTGACTGATTAGAGGCTGTTTTTTTTCTTCGCTGAAATTTCTTCAAACACACACTAACTACTTCCTGCTGTTGGTGCAATGTTTACGGGTCTTGTGTGGGGTCACTTGTGCTAGTACCTCGCTGAGATATCGACCGATCCGTTCAATGTCACGTTCACGGCTCAATGATTGATCGAGCACTGATTGCAGCTGCCTTTAAATGATCTCTCGTGGCTCCGGCAGGCAGGCAGGCAGGTCTGTGTTGATCGTTCGCGGTACCAAGCCCGTCAAGGTGGCGAAGGCAAGCACACGAATGACTCAGTCCTGGTCAGTAGCAGAACTTGTATGTACTTAAGGCAGTGCCTGCAGGGCGTGTTGGTTTGACTTGGGCTCGCGAAATTAGGCACGGAAGGGACAGGCAAGGGAGCAGAATTACGAATCACTTCAACGAAGATCTGCTTTTTCTGATTTTACTTCTTACGTCTGGTCCGCTTACTTAGCCGAAGGGAAGCTGGGAAGGCGCGATCGCGAATCTCAGGCTGATCGAGTATCAACGGCCGGCTTGTTTGGTGGAAAACGTTCTGAGCTGTGGATCGGTCAATCATGCACTGAGGTTTTCTGCGTAGATCTCGGTTGTTTTATGGAAGATGTGTAAGAAACGCATGTGATTCCAAGTGATGGACGGGAAACGGGGAAGCTTTCAGGTATAATTTCAGGTACCGGTGGCTTTCGTGTGAGCGAGAGAGAACCAGTGCTGAATTTTGTTTGGAATGTTTTCGCTTTCCGTCAGATCTGGGTACATAGTAAAATCAGCAAATTGATCGAATTTTAATAATGGCCAATTATATTATTGGGCTTGTTAATATATTATGAATAACAAAAAATAAATAAAAAACGGATTCTGCATTAGTTTGAATCGGCGAATGGATTTGTCTATATCAAACAAGAATCACTTTACGTGTGTTGATGGGCACAAGAATAAATTATGATGGACAGTTGAATGGAAACAGAGTAAAGAATGCGAATTTACTGTTTCAGGAAACAGTGGGTTCCTAACAGTTTTCAATTAGATGAACACTTGGGCACTCCACCTCAAAACTTTCACAGTTTGATGAGTTTTCCTGCACATTTTATAAAACAGTTGGGTGGTTGAAGGAAGTTGGCTTCAAAATAGTTAAGGCAAAGCACTTCAAATCGTTGCACGGTTCTCCCGAGCGCAAATTCAGCAGCGATTGTGACAAGTAGCAGTGGCAGCTTGCTCAAAATTTCGCTCTGAGTTTGAAAGCCCTGACTTTGTATACTTTGGATCGTTTATGGACCCTCTGGCGAAACTTTTTGAAACACTATTTTGTGAATTTGTGGAAACGAATGATGTAAATTCTTCAATTCTCTTAAGTGATTATGCGGTTTTGCATGTGGGAGAATAGAATCCTTTCGCAGAAGTTTTGACACTTTTTTTCTACATCTCTATCGGCATTTCATTGATAATTACCTAACGGAGCAGATGTAAACAGTACATTCTAACGATAAATTCAATTGATTTTAACTAGATATGAAAAAAGCTACGCACGTTTTATCGGCTAGTCCTTAATTTCTTCTAGTTCTATAATTTGCGTTGATAAACAGGAAACAAAAACGAGAGTGTTTTAGCTTAATGCTCAAGCGCAAAAGCAACTTAATAAGTTTCAAATATACCTATACGGTAAATGACGAATGAAGAAGGTTCAATCACTGTTTGTAGTATAGCACGTTATTTAAAAATCACATACCGCAGTAATGGATGGAAGGAGTGATATGTCCCATCTTCAAAAAAAGGCGATAAACTGTACTGCAACAGCTACCGCGCAATCACATTGCTGAACGCCGCCTACAAGGAACTCTTCCAAATCCTTTACCGTCGTCTATCACCAATAGCAAAGGAAGTCGTAGGGCCGTACCAAGCGCGATTTACTGGAACCCGCGCCACTACGGATCACTTATTCGCGATAAGACAAGTACTCCAAAAATGTCGTGAATACAACGTACCCACACAGACAAAAATATTTTGTGAATTTACATCTATTTTCATGCACATATTTAGAGCAGGTAATTAAACATAAAGTTACTGTACAATTCTGTAGGTTTCAATAGAATTTAATCGCTAACTAAGCGTTCATTGAAAGATACAGTTATATTCATTGAAAATTCAACGCAATCCAATTTAGTTTTGCATCGATGAAGGATTTCAATCAAAATCTCGATTCAACACATGTCTATTACATGTTACTAATGATTTACATGTCGTGTAAATTTCATTATTTCTTTCTGTGCACGCATCACCTAGTTATTTACTTCTATGTGGCATACGACACAATTGATCGAGAACAGCTATGGCAGATTATCCACGAATAAGGTTTTCCGGAGAAACTGACGTGATTGTTCTTGCTTCTTGTTAAATATTGATTTAAAATATGTAATTCGAAGAGCGATGATCGACACTAGTGGTACGATCTTCCGAAAGTCCGTACAGTTTTTCGGCTTTGTTGACGACATTGATATTGTGACCCGTAACTTTGAGAAGATGATGGAAACATACATCGGACTGAAAGCCGAAGCTAGGCGTATCGGTTTTTTTTTAATACATAGTCTCGTTAGCTGTCGCTCGGCTTACGTTATGGTCATTCACCAGTTTTAACTTTATGAGCATTCGTCTCTCCTGGTCAGAAAAAGGTCAGATGAAGAAAAAAGATCTTTTTAAAAGTAAAAAAATGTAAATTTTCAGTAACCTCATATATTTAGATTCTATTGGTGACAATCAGAAGTTTAAATATCAAATGAATTGCTCAGTGCGAATTGCGATCGGGTACGGGTTTAAAAAATTGCTTAGCCGATAATTTCTATTGTGGATTTCATCCGAAGGACGTACCCAGCAGGATGAAATCAGCATTTTGGCGAAAAAATTAGTTTATTTTCTGATTTTAGTTAGTTATTTTTTGAGACAACTAAAAAAATCTTACTTTTTCTAATTTAGATTTTTTAATTCTCATTTCCTTTATAATAATAAAATATTTGTTGAAATGGATATTTTTTTAGTTGAATTAACCAATTAAACGTGCTGTCATTTCTTAGCTAAGGCACACTCCATTTCTATTCAACTAATTTTTTGGTTGAATTAGAGTTATAAAACGTTGTTTTCAGCCAACATAAATGGTTGAATATTGGCAGCTATATGGCGCACTATCACCGAAAAAACGTTAACACCGTAATGACTACTAGTCACTAGATGGCACACTACTACCGAAAAAAAAAATCCGTCGCGATTGTCTTTTCTATATTGCCAGGTATAAATACGATGTTGTATTGGAGAAAAAGACATAAACTTCTTTTTGAAAATTTTTCTTCTAAATCGCTGTTTTTTTCATTCCACTTCGCGAAATCGTCTCTCTCACTGAAAACTTTGAGCACTCGGAAAACAAAAAACCGAATACAAGTAGTATACCGGACAGCGTTAGAAGATACAAAAAACATCATTTGACATATACAATTAGAGTGCAACATTCGAAACTCACTCACTTCAACAAGGCTATCCCTTTTAGCTTTTTAATGGATTGTTTTGCTTTGACACTTCTCATGAGTTTTTGGCTAATAAACTTGTTAATAAAACCAATTCATTTTTGTTTTCTTTGTACTGTCCTTCAGCAATGATGGTGATAGATAAATAGAAACAAATTTTCTGATTTTAATAACAAATTTAGTTGTCAATGAGAATTTCGTGTTGGATTGAAATATTGCTGGTTTGTGTTCAGGATATTCGCCAACTAAACATATTCTCTAAAGATAAGAGTTTTTTCAGCAAATTAAATTCTCAATTTTAACTAATTTCATAGTTATTTTGGAAATTTTGTTGTTAAAATCAACTAATTCAATAACACTAATAAGAATTTGGCGCAGAGGTAATAAGAATTAGGCGCAGAGGTCGTTCCGTGTAGTTGGGCAAGATTCTGCATATGAGAAAGTTATCTTGCCGCTGAATCCTGTACATACTTATTTAGGAATAAAAAGATGAACGCAAGTGCACTTCGAGTACATGTTTGGCTGGATTCATTATTATACGCTAGAGAACAAAATGATAACTCGACAATCGAGCTAAAGTCATGCTTCAAATTGGCAAGAGTGCTTGAAAGGGAGGCTCCATGGGTCGAAAAGATTATGATGCTGGTTTTCTGGGATTGTCATAGTATACTAACTCAAAACAGAGAAAATGCAAGTATTAGCGTGCATTAATGGAGCGATTAAAGACCGAAATCGCTGTGAAAGGGCTTCACGTGAAGTACATGAGCACCGCTACTGTGGTTAGAATCAACGGTTTGGGGTTCCAGATACTTGCTTATCCACCTTCTTCACCTGATTTGGCCTCTGTTCCCAAACCACAAGTCATCTTCGAGAAATCGATGTGAGTTTCGTTTTTGAATTTTAGACTGCTCTACTTCCGGGACCTGATACCAAGACCTGTATAGCTAGAGTAAGTTTGTATGGCCATCAACTAATATGATATACAAATTAAGAAGATGTTTTCCGTTCTCCATAAATCGAAGTAAAGGAGCTATCTCGGACCACTTCTCAAAATCTATCACAAGTCTTGTATATTTTTGTGCTTTAGAAATGGACATTTAGACAGTATTAGGCATGTGCGACTGAAATAGCATGACAGTAAACGTTTAGAAATGTAGCACAATAACCTTCTCTTGGTCACAGTTACAAATTTAATTTAAATACCTGATAATGGTAGTTCCAGTGTCTGTTTGAAAACATATGTACATAAGCAATTTTCAGCAACATAATTTTTTATTTGAGGGTCCGTCCCGAAACAAAACCGTGGGTACAGGCCTGGGGTACAAGACACCAACAATGGAAAAAGAGAAGCCATGCCATGCTATGCCCCGATATCTTGACAACTGGAATAAATATTTTAAATTTGGTAGAGATATTCTTCAATATCACACTATTTCTCTATAATCCTCATAATTCATCTTCTAATAATTCGGATTAATCCACCTGTCCCAAAAGGCACCAACAGGGATAAGAAATATGGTGGGAGGAGGTTAGCAGAACTGTAGACATTTGTTGTATTTTTCACATTAAATTCCTGTTCATATACCATCAACATATGGTTTCATGTTTTTCCGTGCGGTGAATAATCACTCAACGTGTATTTGTTAGTAATTAAGAAAAATAATAGTGTTTGGAGGCAGTCAAGCCTAAAACTTTCAGGTTTTATTTTCTTTAGTTAAGATGTAGACATTTTTCCTTAGAGGATGCGTTTTACTCTCTCTTCCCCTAAATCGTAAACTTGCTAGCCGAGTGCAAATTGCTGTTGAAAGTAAAAAAAATAATTGAAATGCAACATAAAATCATTACGAATGAAATTATGCCATAGATTGAAGTCATTCTTCTAAAATCTAGTCATATGCAAAATTAGGTCCATTGTAACATTTGTTTATTAGTGTCAGCAGAATCGTAGACTGGTCATGCAACGGTTATGTACGTTATAAGGAGTGCATCGAAAATAAGCTATCCACATACATTTGTGTTGTACGCATATATTTGTGATGGTTTTCTATGCTCAGACCACAGCATGCTGTGCGTTTGGCTGTCAGCTTTCGTTTGTTCACTTGTTTGTGCGGTTGAAATTCTGCGTTTTCAAAATGTCGCGTTTTGAAAAGGAAGTGAAAATCAAGGTTCTGGACACATGGCCAAGTAAGAAGGGTATTACTATGCGAACATTGGCGAAACGGGTTGGAATTCATCATGCCAGTGTTAAAATCATCATTAATAAGTTTGGGGAACACTATTCTTTGGATGAGCTACCAGGAAGAGGCTGAAAACCCGGTTCTTTCAACCCGAAACTGGACCATGAAGAACAAATCAATGTCAATACGTGATTTGGCCAAAAAAGCAGGAACGAGTGTCGGAACGATCTAGCGTATCAAGAGGCGAAATCACCTGAAGACCTACAAGAAACAGAAAATCTCGAAACAAAGTGTAGAACAGAAGAAGCGAACAGCAACAAGGGCCCGGAAATTGTATTCGCGTCTTTTGCAGTGTTCGGATGCATTCGTTTTGATGGACGATGAGACTTATGTAAAGGAGGACTTGAAAACCCTTCTAGGTCCACAATAGGTCCAGGTCTTCGTTGGGGAGGATGTGAGCGATGCGGACAGGTCGATTCAAGTGAAGAAATTCGGTCGAAAGGTACTGGTATGGCAAGCAATATGTTCCTGTGGTTTGAAGTCAACCATTTTTTACACTACCGGAACTATAAATGCAGAAATCTATCGATCTAAGTGTCTACAGAAGTGATTGCTGCCTTTATATAAGAAACATAGTACACCTCCGTTGTTTTGGCCGGATTTAGCGTCGGCTCACTATGCCAATTGGCTTGCGGAAAAGGGTATAAATTTCATTGAGAAAAATATCAATCCACCAAATTGCCCTCAGCTTCGACCCATCGAACGTTACTGGGCAATCGTGAAGAGGGTCTTCAAGAAGACTGGTAAGGCAACTGAGAACATGCAGGAGTTCATAAAAATTTGGGCTCAAGCGTCCAAAAAATGCCATACAACACTTGTCCGGAACTTGATGAAGAGCGTTCGAAAATTCGTGAAGGAATAACTTAAATTTCACCCGGTGTGCATTATGCTCAAGTTTAAAACCGGACCAAGTAAACAATTTCGACATTCTGAAAGCGTCCCGGCTTTTACGACCATGTCGAATACGCTAATCTACTTATTTTCATAAGTTTCCGGAAACGAACGTACTTTTCTTCATATCCAAAAATGGAAGCCGCGCTTTACAAAAATGTTGGAATCTTTAGAGAAATACACGAAATCGTAGATAAATATCCAAGTAAGTATTTTGGTATACAAAGACTTTGATTACTTACGGTCAATGCAAAACACTAATCGTTTGAGATTAAATATGATACAATGGCCATGTTGCTTAATAAGAGTGATACCTTATGCTCCGTGGCATACATGCAAGTTGGTAAAACACAAGTATTTTCTCTCTCCTTATAATTTATCGAGTTCAAATTGAGCTATTGGAATACACTAGCAGCTCAATTTTATATTCATTATATTTAATGGTGAGTAATAAGTAAAATAATTAAAAATGCTGTTGCTTATTATTTCATACTCTTATCACAAGCAAACCCTTATGCCTTTTATGGCATAAAAACTTACTTTCTTCATGAGTATGTTCTTTTACTAATCATTTCCAGAAGAAGTCAGCTATTACACGAAGCAACAAGAGGCTGCCGTCGATATCCATTTAGCTGGGTCAACAAATGACCGTTCCTTAAAAGACAAGTAGTTTTACTTTCGACGCTTTCCAATCGTTCTAACCGTTAACGTCCATCAATCATCTCCGGGACCATGCATCTACGCTTTTTTTCCCCGTTGCACACCGATTCCAAGCTTGTGACAGTTATGTTGGTGTAATGAGAAAACTTAGTGGCGCAAATCGTTATTTACGGCCATTTGTATTGCATTGCTTCGTCTAACGAGCGAACTGCGTGGCGGATATGTGACCTCGAAATGAGTGCTTTTACGAGAATTCTTCAAATACCCTAAAACAAAGCGGCGCTGCCGGAGACTTGTGGTGAAGTGTTGAGAAGCTAAGAGCAATTATTACGAGACAAAAGCAGAAGGAAAAAATTGCGAAGCTGAAGATGGTCCGGTGGAAGCTAGCCCGCAATGACTGCGGGTAACAAAACGAGGATTTCGATTCAAGCTATAGCGAAACAAAGATAGGGAGAAAACTCGACCCGTGGATGCAACAAACAATTAAAATTGTTTAGATTGTTTTTTTGATGGTCTAGACTAGCTGGACACTACCGTAGAAAAACTTATGCTTCAAAAGCGTCAGCATGGTTAAAATGTGCTGCTCAACGAAAGGACAATTGACGCGAGTATTTGCGGTAGGACTTTGGAGTACGGGAGGGGTCCGGGGAGGAGAAATAATGGTTATCGGTGTCATTAGATAGGATTATCGGTGTTTTGATAGCGTAGCTGTTGGATTCAGGGCAATAGATTGACTTGCTGTTCAATGGGAGACGCTCAGTATCTTTATTGAGTGCACCCGACGACAGTAATTCGATTTATGTTACAAAGCTTAAGATTAAAGTTCGCATCAGTTGCCGTGTTCGAACATTGTTTTAGCAGTGCTACCAGATTAAGAAAGAAGGTTGAATTTTAGAATGTAGAAACGACTGATACCTTAGACAAGCACAACCGTTCCAGTGCTTCCAGTGTCTAAAATGAGTTCGGTTTTTATAACGTAACTTAAATTTCTATTCATTGTATTTCCAATTGGCACTTGGTACACTTCTCTTGCATGATGGCTATTACTACTTACGTAGTACGTAAAGAAGCATTCCTAGCACTGGACTATCATTAGCAAATTGGAATTGATGATGCTGCCTATGCCTGCTGATGGCTGGCGATTTGCATAATGAGGGTGTTGAGCTAGTTCTATCCTCGGATGCGTGTTATGTGCCGTGCGTACGGACCGGGTAGTCTGCGACAATAATCCTCAATGATCATTCCCATTCGTTCAAATACAAGTCAAGGCGCAAGCGTTGCTTTCGAGTTCAGTTTATATTGCAGAAACAAAAACAATCAACAATGGTTTGCGAAATGGCTAGACGGAATGATTTTTGCCCAAGAAACTGTTATAGGAAATACCGCTTTTTTAAACTATACAAGTTATGTTTCGTAACGATTTGAAAATATTGTTGTTCTCGAATCGAAGGTGGAAACGTCGCATCGTTTCACGAAAGCTACAATAACATGTTGTTTCTTCGGAACGGTGTGACCATGCTTATCGTAACTGATTTACCATCACTCGTGAAATGAGGGTTAGTCAAGATTGATTATCGGGCGTTTATGGTTTGAAACTGGCTTCCACCAGAGTGACAGTCAACCGAGTCGGTCTGGCAGCATCCACATGCCTGGGAAGAATAATCATCTTCCTACTAGCATAGTACCTCCGTAATCTGGAAGCATCAGTTCGCGTGGATTTATCCATCTGCATAGATGAGCTGGCTGGGACTTACGGTGCGATTACTCGTAAACATGTCGGTTTTATTCAATTTCACAAGTCACTAGCTGTGCCTTCGCTGATTCACAGCAATATTGTTGTCACTGGACCGAGTTGAGGAGGAAATATGTGCTCCATGGTAATAGGATTGGGTCGATTCTGATTCATATTTGTTTGCTTTTACTGTGAACACAACGGACCGGCAAGAGAATCGTATCGAATTATGTTTGGTATGATGGTGGATTGGTGCGATTTTCCAGTGCTTTGTAAGAGCCGAAAGTAGCATCGACCATTAGACGATTGGTAAACTCTCGATGTGGTTAAGTAAAACTCACTTCCATGGGTATTCTTACAGAACAAGATATTAAGAGTGATATTCAGGGACAATTCAAAACAATGTTATAATAATGTCTGTTGAAGTGAAATAATAATACTTTTTCTTTGAAGTGCAATACTAGTACTAGAGTCTTCGTAAACATATCGAAAGTGCAGTTTCAGAAATGGGTAACAAATCGTTAGACGAATTTTTTACGTGTCTTTATAATGATAAACCAATGATTTTGCATGGATAGAGAAACCAACTCGATTGAAGGCTGATTTTTAATAAGTGGGGATGTGTTTCAGCAGACACTCTCTTGAAGTTGGAGTAAATCGGAAACTGTTAGTTGTACAAACATGATATGCAAGGAAAAGTAATTGGCAATAGATTGAATATTCTAAAGAATTATTCAAGTAACGGGTGGTTTTTAAAGACTGTCTCAAAAATACGGACGCAACCAAAAACCGCTGCCATTTCGTAATGGTTCAAAATCTGTCAATTTTTATGGCTGCGTAATGTTGTTTACACTCTTCTCTAACCACTTGTGCAGTTGTTTATTCGTTTTCATTAGTTTGTTTCGAAATACGTGGACTTTGAGCAGAACAACGTCGACAAATGGTCTACAAATGGTGCACAGAACGCGGACTGTCACTGAGAAAGATAACAAAAATGGAAGGAGTAAGTGAAAAAGCCGTGCGAAATGCAATCAGGAAGTTCGGTGAGGATAACACCTTTGAGGATAAACCGAAAACGGGTCGAAAAAAAGGTCCTGCTAACCTTCAGTTGGATAAACGTATACTGAACGCGTTCGAGCAAAAGAAGAAGGTTTCAGTTCGGGATGTGGCCAAAAAAGTGGGCACTTCGAAGTCAAATGTTCTTCGTGCTAAAGAACGTTCGAATCTTCTAACCTATAAGAAGCAGAAACAAACAAAACGTAGTCCGAAACAAGAAGCATCGATCAGGCCGAGGGTTCAAAAGCTGTACAATACGATTCTTGCTGGAAATTTGAACTGTATAATCATGGACGACGAAACCTACGTGAAACTCGATTAGAAATCCTCGCCGGGACCACAATATTATACGGTGCGAGAAGGGCAAGTATTAAACCAGTCTGAGACATCGATTGAAGTCGAAAAATTTGGTAAGAAAGCTATGGTCTGGCAAGCAATTTGTAGCTGCGGTAAGATTTCGAAACCCATCATCATCATCACTGCTTCAATGAACAGCGAAATATACATCAAGAAATGTTTACAAAAACGACTTCTACCCATGATTCGAAGCCACAAGGATCCTGTTGTCATCTGGCCAGATCTTGCTTCTTGCCACAACTCGAAATCAACGGTAGAATGGTATACTACCGAAAATGTCACTTTCGTCCTAAAAGACATGAATCCACCAAATTGTCCACAACTTCGACCAATTGAGGAATTTTGAGCATTAACGAAGGCACATCTTGGGAAACATGGCAGCCGAAACCATTCAACAGTTCGAAAAAGATTGGAAAAAAGTGTCAAAACTTGTCGCCAAGAAGTCTGTACGGAATTTAATGAGGAACGTTCGCAAGAAGGTGCGCCAGTTAGTCTACAATGGCTAAGTAGCAAATGTTGAGAATAATATTCTGTTGTTGTAGTCTAATATTATCAGTATATCGAATATAATTTGAATATCTAACACATGTGAATTATTTACAGCGAAATCAAAGTGCGTCCATACTTTCTGGGACAGTCTTTATGAGGTGTGGGATTACTCTATTGTCTCTATTGTGTTTACAGTGTGAAGTGACGTCTCTATTCGGTATTGTTGGACAAATCATCACGAATGGGCAAACTCCAGAACAACGCTTCTTAATCGTGGAAATTTATTTTCCAAATCAGTGTTCAATTAAAACTGTTTTTAGCGCAAAATTCTCTTTATTGATGAGACGCAATTTTGTTTGAATGGATACGTCAGCTAGCAAAATTGCCCTATTTGGAACAAAGATAATCCATCCGCCGTTCAAGAATTACCGAAAAATGGTTTCATCAGGATGGTGCCAATTGCCATACTGCGGCCGAAACAATGGATTTATTAAAATAACATTCCAATGGCAATATTATTTCGAGAAATTGACTGCATCATTGGACATTGGCGTTCGTGTGATTTGACGCCATTCGATTTTTTTGGGATACGTGAAGTCATTGGTTTATGTGCACAAATCGAAAAACCCTTTTGATTTTACATTTTTTAAGATGGAACCTTGTATTTCACACAAATTTATATACAAGAATATGTGAAATTCTGTGATTTGAAAATTGTATGGATTGAAATCGAATTAAACAAAAAACAAAAGATCGATAGCAACAGCGCGACTTGAACCGAGAAACAGTTAATCGACTAAGCCACAGAAGCACACATCTGCCTAATGAATAATTGAAACATATAATTCCATGCAGCTGCACTTGGTAGTCGAGTGCAAATTACACTCGCAGTCTGTAAAATTCTGTAGGAATTTAGTATTTTGCGTCATTTGACAGGTTGAATTTTATTAATTGTATCGTTTGTAGAATTATGTCACCAGTCAAATTAATTTTTTGCGTGGATAAAACAGGAACGACTGATGTTTTGCAAAAAAGTTGACCTCCAGAATGACTTTTGTGAAAAGTAGTCGTGGCGGCCATATACCCGAAATCATATTTAAATGTTAAATGCCAAGGAATTATCTACCAAATAAAAATAAATGGTCGTTTCATAATTTTCATAATTTAGCATGTGTTTTATTACAATTTCAAATCAGCAAGCTCTTAAAAAACACCCTTCATAAAAAATTGATGGTTTTTTTTCGAACCGCATCTCTGTTTTTTTATTAATATTTTCATTTTACACATATTAGGACTTTAAACCAACTACTTAACAATAACAAAAACCTGAATTTTTGAATTTCATCTTCAAATATCTTGAAAACGACTTCTCTGAGGTCTTTTTAACGCGGTTTTTTAAGAGCTTTAAGAAGTTACGTGTTTTTTTTACATGGATTTCTAAAGTTACGCGATTTTGTTATGCGAATTTTTTAAGTTATGCGTCCCAAAGTCGATTTTTTCAAATAAATTTTTGACGATATAACACCGGTTCCTTGTTTCATAAATTTTTGAAGACATTTGGCAACAAAAAAATTCTATAGTTTTTCGGTTTTTTACGCGGACCTCCGAAGTTACGCAGAGTTACGAGGCTATGCGTTTTTTTAAAATATCCTCCGCGTAAAAAAGACCTCAGTGTACTCCTATTTTTACTATACACGGAAAAGTTCGTGATCGTAGAAGTACAATATTAATTATCACTTTTTGCATTTCTCATATAGAAAGGTTATGCAAACACTGTGAAAACCGACTTTTGAACCGAGGCCCGGAGGGCCGAGTGTCATATACCATTCGACTCAGTTCGTCGAGTACGCAAAATGTCTGTGTGTGTGTATGTGCGTAGGTGTGTATGTAACGTTTTTTTGCACTAACTTTTCTCGGAGATGGATGAACCGATTTTCGCAAACTTAGATTCAAATGAAAGGTCTTGTGGTCCCATACAAAATTCCTGAATATTATTTGGATCCGACTTCCGGTTCCGGAATTATGGGTTAAAATGTGCAAAAAATTGTGAAAATAAGTGCACTAACTTTTCTCAGAGATGGCTGAATCGATTTTCACAAACTTAGATTCAAATGAATGGTCTTGAGGTTCCATAAAAAATTCCTGAATATTATTTGGATCCGACTTCCGGTTCCGGAGTTATGGGGTCAAATGTGCAAAAAAAAAAAAGAAAATATGTGTTCTAACTTTTCTCATAGATGGCACGACCGATTTTCACAAACTTAGGTTCAAATGAAAGATCCTGTGGTCCCATGTGTTATTCCTGAATTTTATCCGGATCCGACTTCCGGATCCGGAAATATAGGGTAAAGTGTGTTAAAAATTTTATACCATCACTGAAAAGAGCGAAAAACCGTAAAAAGTTTTCTAAATCGACCTCAAATCTTTTCCAATTGATAGTTTTTATCAGTAGACGGCCAAACAAATCTATTTCGGTTATTCTTTTAAGAATAGAAGAAAAATAATTTTGAAGAATACCACAGTATTTTATATGATAGTATGATTGATATGAGAAAGGCATAATTACACCACTAGGTGGATTAAAACAGGTTTTTTATTGTTGTTTCGATTATAGATGTTAGGCAGCTGTTAAAGTACAAGCGTCACGCGAAGCGTCAAGACGCACGTGCGAGCTAGTTACATTTCATCAAAGAAATTAAACTGAGCGCGATGCAGTAAAAATGACTCGCATCAAAACGCCTCTCACCGATTCGCAGATCGCGTTCTCTCTGACAGCAATCTGAGGTTGCTGTCAAAGTGAAGTGTGTTTTGATGCGGTGCACTGCTATCGCATCGCGTTCACTGTGACATGTTTGCTTTGATTTGATGAAACAAGCTCGCGATTGGTGTGTGTCATTCTTCGATTGTAATGTTTAGTTTTCTGTTGGAAATTTGTGCTTTGTGACGTTACCCATTTGGTGGTTCGTGTCATTGGTCGATTGGTGTGTTTATCATTGCTAAGCTTTCAGCATGATAAATTAAAAATGAGCTAACAATCGTTTTGTTATAACAAATTTTAACCAATAAACCGGCCGATGAAAAGGTGGATATCGGCATGCTTTCCAGCTATTTCGAGGCCTTCGCGAAAAGAATTATTGGTCATACATTTTTTTTAAGAAGATCCGTTGTTTGAGTTTTTTCGGTCACTGTTGGGACGGCCATTTTCAGTTGTCTTTCAGTAGTATTTTCTAGTTTGTTAAGCTACAATATCCACCGTTTCACCAGTTGCTCGGACCTCCTCTGACCTTCTGGTTGAAGTCGATCAATGTTTTATCGAACCAACCATGTTTCGCATTATGCTTCTCGATTCGAACTCGATTATCGAATTGCGTTCGAGTTTGTTCTAAGATGTATTTGATTATCGAGAAGTTTTGACATTATGAAACCACACGGAACCACCCGCGATCCCATTTCAACCAGAGTATTAGTTGATTTTCTGAATTCGATTGGTTAAAACTTGGTACAACTAATCGATTGTTGTTTTAACTAAACTGTCATTTTTGTTTTTCGATTAGCAGAAACGATGGTTGAAACAACTAATTTAACTGTTTGAAAAAAAAATGCTGTCAATTAGTGAGGACACATACCTTTCAATTTCAACAAATATTTTAGTTGAAATAACTGGTGTTGTTATTGAAACAAAATTCTGTTTGTTGAAAAATAAATCGGTTTTATTTGTTTTAGACATTGCAAATAGTTTTATCAACTCGAACAATGTTATTGATTCGCGAAAATAATCAAAATATACTTACTGATACACGTCATGATCTATTTGAAATAAGTTCGGTATGTTGAGATCCATGAAATAAATATCGTTGTTAAAATATAAACAGTATATAAATTATCATTACGAAATCAGAATTGATCTGATCTCTAAGTGATTTTGATTTTTGTATGATCATGATCATGTCAAGTCGAGATCAGTAAAGATCTAAATTCAAAAAAAAAACTTCTGATTCGATCGGAAATGATTGATGTAGAAAAACATTTTTAATCAGCAAAGTGCCCGGAGGGGCGAGTAAATTAGCGAAATTATTAAATTTGCCTAAAATGAGTATTGAAAGATGATGCCTTCAAACGGTTGAACTAAAGTTATGCACTGATAGTTTTAGTCAATTTATATGAGCTTGGTTGCATCGTGAAATTTTGCGACGGCAATTCAAACGCGCCATTCAATCGCAGCGCGTTCTGTGTGTTTGAAACCCTTCGCTCCTGTTACTTTTATAAATTGAATTCATTTCAAAAAGCGTTTTATTGCTAATGCATGAACATCATCGTCAGTATCAAACAGCTGGAAGTAAAACAGTCAGCTGGAAGTAAATCAATGATCGAATTTGAAGCATAAAATTTTTGCGCATACCTGAAAAATTATGAGATGATCATTCATTAACATTTTCTAATTTGTCACCAAATCTTTTTCATCTTAAACAAGGTTAACTTTATCACAACACCGCTGTTAGATAAACACTTGTTACGGAATCATAAATTTCTCAAATCGAATGGACACAATTTCACCAAACGCTTTAATCATCGATGTTGTTTTCATTGACATATTGACGCGACGCGAACAGATTTTTTTTGGTTTCAACTGTCTCCGGCATTTGACAGCATTCAAAACAACATATTTTTCAACTACTTGAATATATCCAAATCAAAAACCATATTGGTTGAATCAAAGCGAAATTAGTTAAATCAACTATCGCAAAAATCAAAAACTGCGATATCGCAATTTTATGATCGAAGGGTTCTCCGTGCAAAACAGTCGTGCTCTGAAACGACTTAGCTTGTTAAGAATTGTTCGAATCATTTCTATTGACTTCGTTTCTCATTATATGAAGGAAATGATTATTAGCGTCATAGATTAGCATAAATATGTTTGTGTTGATGAACTTGTATTTTCATGTATTTTTGTATACACTACTCTTTTTTTATTTCGTGCTCAATATTATGTTCAAGTTTGTCTGTGAAGGCATATCAATTGTAGGTTGCAAGTTAAACGGTGTTTTGATCAAAAATCGGTCAACTTCGCTAGGCGTTCGTTTTTAATATGTGTACGTTTAGCCCCATTTCTACTGTATGATTTTGACATTAGGAGCTAGTGGAGCAACGTGTCCAAATTTTGCTCACGCATCGTGAAAACCCAAACTACTCGCACACCAAGGTGGCGAATTTTTTTAATGTGACCAAATCAACTGTCATCAACGGAAGAAAAGAAGTCGGAGAACGTTTGTCGATGACCAGGAAGACTAAATCCGGAGAAACGAAAGCCGGTAATCACAAAACGTCAAAAAATGACCAGTGGCTTCAAGCGAAACTTTAACCTTTCCGCCGGAGATGTCGCATGTAAGCTGGGAGCGTCGTCTACTACCGTGTATCATGCTGGAAGCTTCGCCACGTGCCAGGCTGTTGATTTGCAAGATACACTGGAGTTTCTTTTTACGCGGTGTTTTTTAATGCGGTTACTATTTACGCGGATTTCCGTAGTTACGCGGATTTTCGAAGTTACACGGTTTTTTTCGGCATCAAACATAAATTTTCGATTTTGGAAGTCTCAAAATTTTTTCGTCAAAATGTCCCAAAGTCGATTTTCACAAAAATTTTTTTTTGCTGTTACACCAGATCTGGATGTTTCATGCATTTCTGAGATATTTGGCATTAAAATTTTTTTTCTTTATTTTTAAGTTTTTTTTTTACGCGGATTTCCGAAGTTACGCGGTTTTTTTTTGCGCGGTACGTATCCCCCGCGTAAAAAGAGACCTCAATGTAGTGGTAACTGTCGTGATGATACGCAAAAAATAAGATGTAGGAACGTATACGACAACTGAAAAATTTATATATCTGTTATGTATTACTATATTGTTTACTTACTACACTTTTACGACCATTCCAATGATCAGCGGTCTTTGTATTTACTGCAACGGTTATTTTTGTGATTCGAAAATTCACTACAACAATAATAAATGGAATTAACAGTAATCTAATGACGAATTTGACTGGCATGTGAAACTTCCATGAATTTTTGGTTTCTGCCCCCGGCATCTTAGAGCTAGGGCAGTGTGTCTTAACAAATGTATTAATAAACCTTTTTATATTTGATTTTCGTACATTATAACGCTTTTTTTCAAATTTGAGCGTAATAGTGACACGAAGAACGAACTATCGATTAGTTTTAAAAAAATTGTTTGCATTAAATTTAAATAAACCATTTAAATGATTTACATCCTTTTCTCGAGCCAAAGCCTTAAATAGTTATGCAATTGTGAGTCGTGACCAGCAGTAAGCAAAATACTTATTCAGTTTGCATTCATTATTAACATTATTTGAACTTAACAGAAAAACGAGAGCATCTCAGTAGCGCTTGGCAACAGCATGACTGCACTGATAAGCAACCAACAATTGTTTCTCACTGGTTGATGCATACGAGGAAAAGCGAGGAAAACTCATTCGGGATGCCTGATTGACTAATATTCCTGCTGATGACGCTTGCTAATTGAAAGTCAAACAAACGCAGATAATCCTCTCCACACCAGAAGACGCATGCTGATTGCCTTCCATCAGTTGTTTTTTCTTGAATCATTCATACATGCTGCTTCCGCTAAATTTATTCCCCATAGGTATACTTTTATTTATTGTTTGATTAAATACACACAAACGCAGCGTGCCACGTACATTTCGTCCGATAAGCAGCTCTTACAAGTATTTCCACTTTCTGGCGCAGGAGGTGAGTCGTTTTCCTACCATGTCACGACTGTCATCGTATCGTTGTACCATTGCTTGCGTCCTGATCAGAACAAGGCACTCGCTCCGTCGTAGCCTTCCGGTAGCAGGTTGCGTATGGTAGGAATACCGGTCGTTGATAATCATGCTGAGATCCAAAAAGAGAGAAGGGCTCGTAAAATCTTAATCAGAAACCAGTCTTTAAAATTTTACGTTTCGCTTGCTTTTCTTGTAAGCGTACTCGTCATCCTCGCCTTTTCGTTTTTGTATTTCGCGGGAAGCTATTATTATACGTTCTTTTAATGGAGTTTTTTGTCTTTTGCCGGGCTCGAATCATCAGGCAATGAAGCATTGTACCTACAGCGTTGTGGTTGTAGCTTATAGACGCTTGTAACCATTGTCAGATGATGTTTGCGGAGCATCACGAAAAAATAGAAATGCTCCATCAACTGTTAATATGTTTGTGGCTTTCCAGGACTTATGATATCATTGCAGGGTTGAAATTACCTAGATGAAGTCATTATTTTCCGAGTTGAAACTTTTTTATTGTTCTTTTTAGGGTAATATTTAATAAAAACTAAAGAAACTTTGTCGTTTTAAGTTAACCCTTAATATGTAAAACTTCACCAAACAAAAATCTACGTCAGACAAGCCGAAATTTATTGCCTAATCTGCGACATCCTCGATACTGGTAAGATTGTTCCATGCCACCACTATAGATAATGAGGAACTCACAATGAGCTTTAGCTTGAAGCCCTTTTCTGTCTATCCTTTTCGTCATTCCGTTTTCGCTATTGACGATGGAAAAGGCATTTTTACTTTGTGGGTCGCGTCATTTACGAAAGGGACTAATGTTCGCCGAGATAGGGAACAGTAATATATATTTCCACTTGCAAGATGCTGAGTTCGCGTTATGGAAAATAACTTATTTTAGATTTTTCCCGCTGTGCAGGGGGAGATCGCATCACGAAACTTTTTGATTCGAAATTATGTCGAATCAGATAAGAATTAGTAAATTGCAGTGTCAGGGCTAGTAGAATATAATTTATGTTGATTTGGATCAAACACTGTTTGGTTTGAAGTTTGAAGCATTTTTTATGAAAACACTTGGAATATTTCGAACATGTAATATACATTTGTTTGATAATTCCAAGCGTGTGTGTGTGTGTGTGTGTGTCGTCAACAAAGAGGTCGAGATCTCAGAGATGGCTGGACCGATTTTGATCAAACTAGTCGAAAATGAAAGGTCTCCCCGTCACCCAGAACGCTATTGAATGGTTTTGAGGATGGGGATGTTTACTTTTTGAGTTATACAAAGTTTTATGTCAGTTTTATGTTTTTTGACAATATCTCTCACACTTGACCTTGAAAACAGGATATGTTTCCAGACTTAGATTCGGCACGGTAATAGCTATCCAACAAGCCATAGATTGTTAAAATCCGTCCATTTTTAACGGAGATATCGACATTCTTATGTAAGCGTCTTTTCCCCCTATTCCAGCAGTAGGAGTTTTGTGCATTGTATGACAAAGCAATGCTTGGGAGCAACGTGAAACATGATTTTTTATATTGTTACATACAATTGTTTCTAAGTACCAAAGAGACTGTGTACAGCATCCTTTTTCATGACATTTTGACTCGGACCGATTTTAGCACGGATCGTTTTTAGCAACATAATCGTTCGAACATGACATATGTAAACCAGATGATGGCAGCATTTTAGAGTTGAAAGCAATTCTATAATTATATTGATTTAAACTACTTCCAGCAATAAATGCTGGAAGAACATAACTCCCATATACCATTCGAAGCAGTTTGTCGAGATCAGCAAATGCGTGTGTGACAAATAATTTCACTCAATTTTCTCGGGGATGATTCAACCGTTTTCTACAAAATCAGATTCATATGAATAGTCGTACACTCCCAAACAAGGTTCCTGAATTACGTTTTATTCCGACCTCTGGTTCCGGAGCTACAGGATGACATGTGAAACGAAATTAAAATTGTGTAACTCATTTTTCTCGTAGATGGCTTAACCGATCTAAGATTCAAATGAAGTCTAAGAATTATCTAAGATTCAAATGAAAAGTCTTAAGATTCTATAAAACATCTTGCTTCTCAGTCAAATCCAACTTCCGATTTCGTAAAATGTCTATTTTACATAAATCAAACAGGTTTATCGGGTTTGCAGATTTTTATAGTCGATAATTAAATAAACTTATTTCAGTTTTAGTGGTATTCAGTTTTCGCTCCGGATTTAATTCGCATTACGGTTTCTCAAAGATCCACACTGATTTTCAAACATTTTGAAACAAATGTAAACTATACAGCTCCTGAGGTGAATTTATCTGACTTCGGCTACACCGATTTTCGAATTCCGGTTCCAGTATCGAATCGTTTCTCAAAGCTCAATCGTTTTCTCAAAAAAGGTTAAATCGAATTTTAAAAACAAAAATTCAAATTAAAGAATTTATGGTCCCATACAAAATTAATGAAGATTATCCAACTCTGACTTCCGATTGTGGAATTACAGGGTGATGAGTTTTTAAAATTCAAACCTATATAGAAGATGACAGTTGGACTCAAAACTATTTATTCGTCATATTAATTTAAGGCCATACAAATCGTTCCGGGTTATGCTGGTTCCTAAATACCGGCTCTGGATGTACCGTAAATAACCGTAAACTCTAAAGTGGAACTTACTTCGACATATCATGGAATGTTCAATCGATTATCACACGTTTCGATTCAAATTCGATCTGATTTGCAGTTTCTACATTACAGGGTAATGAGTGAATAGAAGAATATTCATGCAGAAAACACATGCGGATTGATAAAAAAGGACATCATCTCACTGCTAGGTGGATTAAGCACGTATTTATTTAATTTACGCGATGATCGCGTAAAAAAGTTTTTACATGATGAAGAACATTTTTATTTATACTTATACAAAACAATTTAACATACTCCAGTGAATTGAATTATATAAAATGTACATTGCGGATTTGTATGGTTTCATACAATCTATTGAAGACCTGGGGCATCCTAGAGTTTTCTGTAAAAAAGAAATCAGTAGGGGAAAGTGTTCGGTTGCTGGCACCCCACCGTAACTTTTAACAGAAAGCAGATAGCGTCATTCTGACAAATGTCATGTGTGTGTAATAGCAGCATGTTCTTTTTGTGCCGAATACCGAAGCAAACATACGCTTGTACTTTTTGCTGCGTTCAAAACAAATTTTAAATTGGCGAATATCAACACAAAAGATTTTTCTGACTTTTTTTTTATAGTATCATAAATCGAAGAGCATCAATCGGAAACGTGAGTGGATTGAATATTTAAGAGGTGAAATCGATCTATTTCGTGATTTAATACCGGATGCTATCAAAATTTTCGCAACCAAAGATTTGTTTTGTCTGTTTCAAAATGTCTACCGATTTCGGTTACCGGCACCCCATTTTTTCGACAAATAGTGAAAAATTGTCAGTGATATGCAGGCTGCTGTCGAGACAAAGCAAGTCAAAGTTTTGGCCAAACATCTAGCCAAACGTGAAAGAATCAACACCAAAGACGCCTGGATCATCGACCAAGAGAGCCAAGGCGAAGTCACCATCAGACAATGAAGACATTTGTCCAAAACACTTACAAAAAGAAAAAATTCTGTTGTTTCTTTGAATAGCTGCAGTCTTTACTTTAATTTTACCATTTTTAGTTAAATTTCTTGGGGTACCGGTAACCGAACACCTTTTTTGAAATAGCCAAAATTTATCACTTCACTAATACTTCGATAATAAAGCTTTCCCAGTTAAATAAATCAACTTAGTTACTCAATCAGTTGTTAGCTGGGAACTTTAGCTTTCAATTGATTTATATATGTCCGCATAATGTGCACTTAGACGGATGTTATAAGCTTAAAATAAAAGTGTGCCGGTAACCGAACACTCTCCCCTATATGAACGCGTGACTGGTGACTTTTGCATAACTTTTGAGTGCGGTATGTTCTCGTAGTACTATATTCAGCAAATTGACACACTGTGGTAATGTCTATAGAAGTTCTTGTCCAACCTCCTTGGAATATGGGCCTTGAGGTCTATCAACGGAACCGATGACATTAGTGAGTTTACTTTTTGTGTTCTATACTCGTGGTATCACATTCAATTGATTGGATCGTTGTGATGAGTTATGAGGTAGTGCTTGTTCATCCAAAAACTATTTGGAGTATATGCCTTAAGATCAACCAGCGTAACCAAGAGAACTATCACGATCCTTATACACGATTCATGTTCGTGATACCAAATCATTTGCTTATTATGAATATTCTAGGTCATTCAAAAACTATCTGGAGTTCAGGCCTTAAGATTTGCCAGCACAAAGAACTGCGTCAATGAACTGTTTGTCCTCGGCTCATACTCGTGATACCACATGCAATTAGTAAGCCTATTGTGAATGAATTACACCATCCAAAACCTATCTACAGTTCAGACCGTAAAATCTACCAAAATAACAAAGTTCATTAAAAAACTAATTTTCACACTCCATGCTCGTGATTCACTGATGCCCTGAGATGACTGAAAAAAAATTCCTTAAACATATCAGAATAGACAAGTAAGCAATATGCACCTCCATGACTATGAGCAGCATTGAAAACCTATACAAAAGCTGCGGTTCTTGGGTGACTGTGAACATTCCTCAGATCAAATAAACAAGTAGGCACTATTTAGCTCCACGACTAAGAAAACCCTTGAAAAATTAAACATAAGTTGCTGATTGTTAATGTGGATCTTAAGACCTGTTTTCATTGAAGTTCTAGGACTACTGAGAACATTCCTGGATCAGCTTTAAATATACAAGTATGCAATGTGTAGATCTAAAAATATGAACAGCAAACAAAAAATAGATACTACCGTTTTAGTTCGTGTTGTGGAACAATATAGTCTCTAAGGAGCATATTCCAAGTAATTCTTGGATCTTGGAATATCTCTTACGAATTTCCGTTGTCTCAGAATATACTCAAATGGTCCTAGATGCTTTTGCGTATGAACGTAGTTAGATTTTTTGTGCTATTTACACTAAAACCGAACGGATGGAATAACACGATGTTTTACTCAATTTACGCATCCCCGACTTTGCGCGTATATTGAGGGTCCAGTGTATTCGATCCTCGGCCTGAAAAGATTCTTAGTGTCAGTAGGATCGTCGCACTAGCTATGCAATGGTCTGTTGAAATCTGTTGGAACAAAAGGTCAAATTCCCCAAAAGGAATGTAAATACTAAGGCTTTGCTTTGAGGGTTTGGACAGTTTCTGATGAAGCACATAAGGATCGATAAATCCAGAAGCTACATGGAGATGAAAATAGGAAAGCAGGAAGATTGGTGCTTATCAAAGGGATCATGACAGCGGATAAATACATAGACTTACTCAACGAAAATTTGTTTCTGGCCTGGAAACAAACTACAGCTTTCAAAAGAACAATGATTCAAATCACATCGCAAATAAAACTGCGTCCTTCAAGTTAAACCAAACCAAAGCGTTCTAATGTCCTCCGCGATCCTCTGATTTGAATTCGAGTGAAAGCTTATGAGGTTTTCTGAACGATAAAGTTAACATCAGTACCAATGAATTTAGCTAATTCGAAGCTCTCAAACATCTCGGAATACAGCCTTGGAACATCCGAAATATCTCAAAAATCTTGTCGAATGTATGCCACCGGGTTTACTGGAAGCAGTGTTGATGGTTGAAGGTGACTGGTTTTGGAAGCACCAGAAATAGTGGTCATATATTCCAAAATGGATCTCACTCACTTTTCTGTGCGATGGCTTGACCGATTTGCATAAACTCAGGTAGAAATGAAAGATCTTATAGTCCCATATTGAATTACTGAATTTCGTCCGGAGCCGACTTCCGGTTCCGGAATTACAGGGTGAAGATTGTTAAAATATTCATTCTAAACTCGCCTCAAAACTATTCGGTAGTCATTGTCAGTAGACGGCCAAACATATACATTTGGGCCTTCCTGGTTCCCGGTTTTCGTTTGAAGACCGAAAATCGTAGCCATAGACTCAAAAATGAATGCCAGTCTTTTTTCTAGAGCCGACTTTGATTATACCGGTTCCCGGACTCCGGTATCGGAAGTACCTGCAATTCGTTTTCTCACATATTGCCCAACCGATTTGAGTACTGATACACTCTGTAGGTTATATTTAGTTTATGGACAACCTTCTTTAAAAACAGAATCAAAGAAAATTATTCTGTAGAATACGTCACGTTTATATATGAGAATATGTAAGATATGAGAAAGGCATCATTACACCACTAGGTGGATTACAACAGGTTTTTAAATATAAATGGATAGAGGGGTTGTTTGGCTTCTGGTAATGCAGAAACTTGTCCGACGGGAGGAATACAAAGACTGTCCCAAAAAGTAAGGACACAACCAAAAACCGCTGCCATTTCGCAATAGTTCAAAATCTGTCAATTTTTACGGCTGCGTCCTGTTGTTTACGCCCTTCTATAACCACTTGTGCAGTTGTTTATTCGTTTTCATTAGTTTGTTTCGAAATGCGTGGACTTTCTGCAGAACAACAATTGTGTACAAATGGTGCACAGAACGCGGAATGTCACTGAGAAAGATAGCAAAAATGGAAGAAGTAAGTGAAAAAGCCATGCGAAATGCAATCAGGAAGTTCGGTGAGGATAAACCGAAAACGGGTCGAAAAAAAGGTTTTGCTAACCCTCAGTTGGACAAACGTATACTGAAGGAGTTCGAGCAAAAGAAGGAGGTTACAGTTCGGGATGTGGCCAAAAAAGTGGGCACTTCGAAGTCAAATGTTCTTCGTGCTAAAGAACGTTTGAATCTTCGAACCTATAAGAAGCAGAAACAACCAAAACGTAGTCCGAAACAAGAAGCATCGATCAGGCCGAGGGTTTGAAAGTTGCACAATACGATTCGAAACGACGACGAAACCTTGGTGAAACTCGATTACAACTTTTTGCTGGGACCACAATATTATACGGTGCGAGGAGTCAGTGTTAAACCAGTTCGAGACATCGATTGAAGTCGAAAAATTTGGTAAGAAAGCTATGGTCTGGCAAGCAATTTGTAGCTGCGGTAAGATTTTGTAACCCTTCGTCACCACTGCTTCAATGAACAGCGAAATATACATCAAGAAATGTTTACAAAAACGACTTCTACCCATGATTCGAAGCCACAAGGATCCTGTTGTTTTCTGGCCAGATCTTGCTTCTTACCACTACTCGAAATCAACGGTAGATTGGTATACTACCAAAAATGTCTCTTTCGTCCCAAAAGATCCACCAAATTGCCCACAACTTCGACCAATTGAGGAATTTTGGGCATTAACGAAGGCACATCTTAGGAGACATGTCTCCTAAGGCAGCCGAAACCATTCAACAGTTCGGAAAAGATTGGAAAAAAGTGTCAAAACTTGTCGCCAAGAAGTCTGTACGGAATTTTATAAGGAAAGTTCGCAAGAAGGTGCCCCAGCTAGTCTACAATGGCTAAGTAGCAAATGTTGAGAATAATATTCTGTTGTTGTAGTCTAATATTATCAGTATATCGAATAAAATTTGAATATCTAACACTTGTGAATTATTTACAGCGAAATTAAAGTGCGTCCATACTTTCTTGGACAGTCTTTAGTATTTCGAAACACAACGTTTCGACTGAAGAAAGGTCCACAAAGTTGCGCTGTTTAACTGTTACAAAAGATGAAACTTCATCAAAGTTAATCGGACGATTCAGTAGATTATCCCAATTAGTTGCTGATGGGAGAAGCGGTAGAATTTAATCGTTATCCACTAAGATCAGTGCGGATAAGGTTTACAAAATGGATTCTAAAGCTCGGTATTAATTGCTCTGAAGAAAATACCATCCATGCCAAGTGAGTGAAAACTGTATCCCGCATTACTCTGCTTGTCCTTCGTATCGGAGCTGTTTTCTTATTTGCTAAAACCATCAGAGTAGAAAACAGGAAGTTTATTTCGAATCGTTTCATATCACAGTTATATCCTATATATTATCGATTTCACAGTAGATTTTCGGTATATTTTTTTTATTCGCGATGGGGATTTTACGAAAATACAAGTTGAGTAATATGTTACTTTTTGTAATTTTTCATATTTATTCATAACATTTCCAAAATGTTCCAAACACATGTCAGCATTGCTTTAGCGTAATACATATTCAAGAGCGAGTATTATCGGAACTAATGTCACAGAATCAGAATTTCGATTAGACCGATCACATTTCCAGGATATTACATTCATAATCCATTTAGGTGCAGATGTACACACTTGTGAAGATTAAAACGGTATCATATTTCATCTACTGCTGGGTCGACCAGCAGCACATGCTTTCTGCAACCAGCATAGAGCCAAACAGATGTGGGTCGCTCCAGACCAAATTCGTCATTGCCCCCGCTCTCCGTTTCGAGCCGGGTTGATTTATTTATTCATTTATTCATTGACTATTGGCATTTTAAACGATAAACGCAGTGAAGTATGATAGGATGGAGTGCTGTTGACACTGTGGTTCTTCATAAAACCGATTATTTCGAAATGTGTGCTATCTAAAGCAGTTGGCTCTGTGTATTCCGCAAACATGCGAGAAAGCACCAGTTTATCTTACTCCATATAGCACTCAATGATACAACTGCATAAATGAACCATTTCTCCCAGCAAACCTCTGAAATCAATCGGTTCACAACACATTCGGTGTTTGTTGAAATTGGATCAGAAATGTTCCAAGCTGTTGAAATAATAAGTTCTTGATTACTTTCCTTGTTGTAGCAAGAATATTAAGGTTCAATCCAAAATGAGTGTTCGAAATTCATAATAGCAATGTGGCCAGTCTGAATCCATTGATTGTCTACTGAACTTTGCTGTCGTTTACAAGGAGTAGCGAGTTATAGCAGTTCTTAAAAATAGTAGCGCTACCAGAAAAGATATTCTCTACCGGCGATGTTACGGAGATAAGTTGATCAGATAATGTATTATTCTTTTATGTGAGGTGCTGATGCTTAGCATCAAATAAATCAAATCTACATTCCATAACATACGTTTTTTTATTGTTCTCAAGAGTCTATCTGTTAAAAAGTCCGTCAAAACTTATCGTTTGATGGTTCGGATGACATAGCAATTTTCTTATATTATTTTTTTGAAAGTACAATTTTCTTGCAAACTTATGCCAATGTGTTAAAAAAGTACCAATACAAACGATTTAGAGTAAAATTACTAAGAAGTTGTACAATAATTTCTGACTGAGGACTACATAGACCTTTTATCTACAGTTTTATTTGACGATTTTTATTAGACACACTGCATCAAAACTTTCGGGTCAGTGAAACCTCCAAATTCTGTTTGAGATTGAGAATCGAAGTCAAGGAGTCTACGTGAAAGCGTCTTTCCCATCACGCTAATTACGGTTCTCATTTTCACTGTTTATTTTAGTCGCTATTTTTTCATTAAAAAGAAATTACTTCCTTCATAAACCTCATTATAAATATAAAACCTACTTCTCTATGTATTTCTTATCTCTTCGGTAACATCATCATCATCGCGTACGGAAATCTGCTCCAGTCGACAACCAAAATGCGGCCGCATGTGCCTTATTATGACCAAAGTCGACTGGGTGCTATCGCCTTCCGCGGTAGTAGGAGAATGAGAAAGTGAACTAAATACTTGTCGCAGAAGTCAGTTATATATTGGGGGAGAAACACAAAAATTCCAGGAAAGCCGAATTGGGCCGAACAAGAAACACTGATTACTAATAATCTAGAAAGACATGAGAAAAGGATCTCTCACAGAAAAAAATAATTAAATTTACACGACATGTAAATCAATAGTATGATGAAATAGACATAAGTTGAATCGAAAATTTGATTTAAAACCATGATCGATGTAAAATTAAATTCAATTGCTTAGATTTTTTAATGAACAAAACTGTATATTTCAAAAAACGCTTAGAACTGTATAGTAACTTTCCATTCAATTGCCTGCTCCAAATATGTGCATGAAAATTGATGTAAACTCACAAAATATTTTTATCTGTGCTCCTAAATCTTGTGTCGTCGTCTATTATCAATTGCTAAGGACAAGTACTCTAGAAGTGTCGCGAATACAATGAACCGCGCATCACCTATTTGTTGACTTCAAGGCGACATGCGACACAATCGATCTAGAAGATTATGTAAGAATACGGTTTACCGGATAAAAAACGCGATTGGTCAAAGCAACGATGAATATAGAGTATATAAAAGTATCTGGGGCGATATTGAGTTTTTTTTCGAATCTCGGAGAGGGCTACGGTAAGGTGACCGACACGAGTGGTACGGCCTGCCGAAAGTCTGTACAGCTTTTTGGCCCCGCTGACGATGCTGATGACTGGAAACATACATCGGACTGGAACCCGAAGCTAGGCGAATCGGCGTCAAAATTAAATACATGCGAAGAAGAGGCTCTAAACAGGAGACACTACGTCTTTCACCACGAATATTGAGAGGCAGCAGGCCTAACAATATTCGTGGATTTCGTTTCTGGAGGGGCCATGATCAAAAATAAAACATCTAATTTCTTTGTGTATCTAATTTCCTGCCTTTAGTATCTCATATTTTTAGCAGTGTGAGTGCAGATTCAAAAATAAATAATAAATTATAATACATTTCTGAATTCGCATTGAGAATAATTAGCAACTTCAGTAAATAATCATATACCTTATGATCAAAAAAGAACCGGAATTTTCATTTTAAAATTCCCGCGCTTGTCCAATCGGTAAACTTTTATTCTCTCAACGTTGGCAACACTTTCATACACATTCTGTCAAATTTTGACGCATATCGTACGATTAGTTTTTGTTTGGCGTCTATACAAAGAAGTTAAAAAAATTTTCGTGTGGCGATTTTATATAGAAATTATAGAGTATTGAGTGTATAAGCCTTCAATTTGATGAGTGTGTTTCTATATGTGACAATGTAGAAAGGAGCAAATACTTTGAAACTATTCAGTAAATTCTAATGTGGAAACATCGATTCCGGGAGCATCAGAAAGAGCGGTCAACAATTTCGAAATATAACTCACATCTGTTTATCAAATTCAGTTGATCCGATTCTTTCGAAGTTATATTCAAATGACGTGAATGTTCCACATCGTCACTAGAAGTGGCGATGCAGAAGTATTTTTTTAGTTTTCTGCAAAACTCACGTAGATTTCTCAGAGAGGATTAGGGCGATTTTCATAAGAATGAATTCACTTGGTTTCAAAAATTTCATCTAAATCTGACTGAATAGCATGAAAATGGGTGGTCCGTGATTGGACTCTTGTTTCAACTCGTCTTCTTAACGTTCCTCAAAACTACTCCAATCTGTAAGTCATATCATGTCATAATATAAACGTCATATCATAAGCTATATAAACTTACTTCGGCGATACTCGATTTCATGTTTTGGAAGTAGCAATCAAAAACTCTAAAATGAAACTTACATCGATTTTTTAGAGATGTCTTGAGATTTGGGAAAAAAAAGCATGATGAGATCGTGATAGTTCGAGGAAGACAAATTGGGCGAATATGGTGAATTGGGATCCTTGTTTTTCAAGAAATTTCATGTAAAGCTTAGAAAAATTTACATCTTAATAGATGCACATTTTGAAACATGTAAATATAAGTCATACATTTAACTTCCTAGTTAATTTAGCTGAATCTTACATCGATACAGACGCATAATTCACTTTAACATGTTATTAGATGTAATATTGTGTCATCATCGAAGAAATTACGGCATGCTTGAATTCATATCAAGCGTAAATATCATTTTTTTTTTCTAAGAATGTAGCTTCCCTAGGCCGCTTCGGAGCACTCGCTTCAATACATTGTCGGATAATCATTTTGTTCTCTGGCGTGTAATAATGGATTGTTTCGTCAACAGTTACCAATCGATACCAAATGTCCAACCGCATCAGTCAGGTAAACATGCGAAGAATCTTACTCAAACTATGGTATGTGCACTTAGTACTAATCATTGTGGTATCTGTTTCAGATAGTTTTGACATTGCCCTTCGTAAGCACATCGCAGGGCCTACCGCTGCGGGCTTCATCGGCAGTGAAGTTTTGGTCACCACGAAACCCTCGAAACCCCAATTTCAATGTTCAATCTGAAGTAGCACTAGCCTCATAATAACATATCAAAACTATTGTTTGGTTTCCTTTACCTTTAAAAAATGTTTTGTGTGAATAGTATGTAAAAAGCAATCTATGGGAACATTCACAAACCACGTGCACACAAATTTAGTGCAATTTCTTTTACAAGTTATGAAAATTTCTTTATCTTGAAACGTTACCATATATTCTCATTTATTCAAGACACACAAGCCGAAAACTGAAACAAAAATTCTCAATCGTCTCCACCGGATGAACGATAGGAAACAGAATATGTTTTTTCGAAGAATGTTTCTAATGAACAAGCCGGAAGTTTGCATGTTCGAGTTTAGGCTCAATGATGTATTTTTCGCCAATTTGGTCGTCAAAAGCTGAGAGAACTAAGTGCGCACAAGTTCCTATCTCATACCTCCCCGTGTGCCTATGATGACATTTGATCAATAGAACGGCGTCGATTGGGTGCTATTGCCTTCTGCATTAGTAGCAGAATGAGAGGGTGCGAATTGGTTCGTAAATTAAACCCTTCAAAGAAATCCAATGAAAATAAAATTAATTCCACTATAAAATCTTTACTAGTGTATCACTAATGTCAAGAGATAGAAACAGACACAGATACATCTCTCTGAGTTCTGGACTATAGTTATTTACATGTATAAAAAAAACACATGAAAACATCTTTTTCCTGTAAACCGGCTGCCAGTTAGTGGGGTTTGGATAGGTTCAACACACAAAACATGATGTAGGGTAAAGTGTTATAATATGCCCCCCTTAAGAAATTATTAAGATATTTCCAAGTGTATTAATATATTTTACTCGAGAATGTGAGTATTTCATTGCAATGCGGCTTAGGAACATATTTTTCAATGACTCAAATAGAAAAGATGAGAATTGATTGATATAAACACATTTTTCAAAATGAACACATTCTTAGTTTTTTCGCCTGCCTCAGACATAATGCCTCAGCAGCCGTAAAATATGTCTCACAACAAATCAACGGCATGACACACAACGAAAGATATTTTACCCCTCAACAATGATGGATTATGCTTCTTGAAATGTCCATAAAGTAACTGTTGTGAGATAATCAGTATGTCAAAAAAATGGCGGATAAAACGCTTATTTAGTCGAAGCAAAATCTTACATCGAAAAGCTGCCGAATGAAATTTTCAGTTTTTTCATACTTTCCAGCAAATGACAACTACCAAACTTTCATAGCATAAAGATCCTACGAAAAGATAGTGTTAGTGATAAAATTTTGGTTTAGAAAAGTCTTGAATGCTTAAGAAAGGAAGGAGGGCATTTTGGCTAGCAGGAGGCGCTTTTTAAGACTTTCCCCTATGCTTCTCCAATTTTTACTTTTGATATATCAATTGTCTACCGTTCCCGAATCCGTTTTTCGTTGAGTAAAGCTAAGCTGAGGATAGTTTCACCTCATAACAAACAGCAGAAAAACTTCTACAGGATATCAAAACTATAGTAGTTACTTATTAATAAACAGTGAATGCTCGCTTGAATACTTGTGATGGAACACGGAAATGTTAAAAATGTATTATTCAGAGATGTTATAAGAATAACAAAGTAGTTACTACAACGAACTTACATCCAACTGGTGGTTTTACCCTCACAAACATATAGTTTTTTTTGTCAAGCCATGATAATACATAATTTCGTGTGCTCTTCGTTTCCAAGAAGAACTCTAAGCCGTTAACTGCCCTCATGCTACGGCATACCTTGATTGATCCATCCGTTGTTCAAAAGCCTATTCAAACAAAAAAGGCTCAGAAGCCTCAGCAAAAGCCAGCTGGAAAGAAAATGACGGCTGCTTCAGCTCTGTCGATGAATAATGAAATAAGTAAGGTTTTTCTGAGATCCCTCGCGCGTGGGAAATCTTAGTCTGACCAGTTTGCAACAGTATCTGAACGTTTTCATACTGCTCCGACATTCTAGACGACGGTACAGCATTACCATTGATTACACCTGTGCGTGTTTTTTTTCATAGTTTTACCTCATTGAATTGCTCCCAGCGGTTAAGCTGAACGTTGATCTCCAAACCGAAAAGATATACGCTTCTTTGAAACTTTTCACATTTGACAGATCGTCTGCACAGTCCCTTCAAAAAATGTGGAAAAGCTAACTAGTCCTGTGAAGCTAACAGAATATGAAAGAACAACGTTTAAAGTAGGTAAGTATTTATGTAAATCAAGTTCACAACTATAGCTTCTTGTAAAGTTTTGTCCTACACCACACGGACAAGATTTTCTTTGCCCTGCAAAAAATCTTATGGAATAAAGATGTTAATCTGCGTTAGGTTCACTTGTTGTAAGGTGCTGAACTGCTGATGGGAAGGGCAGCTACCGCCAAATTGGATTAGGCTCCAAAGCAAAAAAAAAGGAAAATGAAACACAAACTCGGTCGGCAACGGCGATCGATCATTTCGGATGTGGATTCCGCCTTCTTGTTGGAGAAGAAAAAGTTTTCCTTCGCAGTGCCGTACAGTTTGATTGATTACGCCGCAATTGTTACCTATTGGGAGGTAAAAGTCAATTTTCGTTTTAATGGTGGAAGTTTTATGAGAATTTGTTTGTCATTCGGTAAGCCATCGTATTTGGCGCATCTGAATGAAAGGAACTCGAATCAATTTGCTGTCGGATTTTGGGACATCTAATAATATTGTAAATAATGCTTTGTCACCTGCAGCGACGAAAAAGTTCCTAACAAAATTTAGATGAAATTATGCTATGGTGTACAGGGGGAAGCAAGCCCTCGATATACAAATTCAAAGTCAAATTTTCGTGCTCTACCTTGAATTTCGCAGTAGAATTAAAAAAATAAACAACTAAATGAATTAAATGATCTATCTTGAATCACAACAAATTGGCTTAATTGATACGTTCCTCTCGGAATTTGGAAATTTATGTATTACCATGGCTTCGTATCACTTTTCTGATGGAAAATGAATGATAAAAAGAAAAGGGACGGAAACAAATAGGAATTTTAGAAATATTTAGTATCCCGAAAGGGTTTAGATATATTATAAATGCTTTTAAGGGCAAATATAGAATTAATTTTCTGCAGGATAATATAGCTATATATGAAGCATTTGTAGCTGAGAAATTCTTACTAAAGATAATATAGCTGAGCAATTCTTCCAATGAACAAACAGAAAAGATGACAATATCAGGATTGAATTGCTCTATTTTGATTGAAAATTTCTACACCTCCTCAGTTTTTGTTTTGCACAAATGTAGATACCAGTTCGACAAAAAAAAATATGTGTGTCTGATTCCATAAAATTGTCCAGGAATAGTGACTATATTATTTTTGTTCAAATGTTGATATTTTGATACTATTTATCATTAGAATAACCATAATAATTTTCTAAAAATTATTGAAAAATTAAATTTTTCGTCAGCGGAGAAGAGGAGAGGAGGTTGAATGAATAAACTTTGTAAACAAACATATCTAACTTAAACTAAATTTTTTGTGATTATTTTTGTCCTTTGCATTTTTTGTCGAGTACAGTCATATTAAACGCCAAAGCCAATACAAGAATAGATCCTCAGGATGAAGCATTGTGCCAATTTTTTCCTCTCCAGGGTACTTTTTCTGTATTATTTCTTATTTTATCGTTGTGTGTTGTAATAATTGATGTCGTCCTTTATTTGTTTTAAATTCTGGAAAGCATAGAAATGAAAACAAATAAACTGGCGCAATCAATATACCAATAAAATTATCAAATTTGGGAAAGGTTAATGAAGCGTGCTTATTTTAATCACAATCACATATAACCGGTTATGTCTGTGGCATTACTCATTCGCTTGTTTTATTCTAAATCCATATTCACTTCTAAAATTTCAAAAGAACCTCTAGTCAGAGTTCGTAGTTTGGTGTTTGATGAAGCCTACGAAAATGTACGAAGGTGATGGGTTTGCGTGGGCCAAATTTTTGTATGCGAATTATATGGATAACTCCTGACGACACGAACTTCTTTAATTTAATCTACAAGGAGATGTTTCATTATCGTACACTGTGTCATTAGTGACAAAAACCTAATGCACTAGGGTTCCCAAGATATAAGTTCGATTTTGGGGAAATCAGGAATATTGTTTCCATGCAAGATGTTCTAAAAATGCATGCAACGTAAAAATTTCATGTTTTTTTCAAAATTTTTGAATTAAAATAGAACTAGAGTTTAATATAAAATACATCCCAAACAAGAACCATGTTTCTAGATGTCCTAAGATTCCGTCCAAATTTTTTTGAGAACGACTATGTCAACAAAAAAGGTTCATATTATATTCATATTCTAGTGTTTAATGAACTATTTTTGCATTGGACTGAATCATTTTAGTGGTAGCTTTTTCATTTTTCAGAAGACACCAATCGCATTGACGTCTAGAATTGGACAAGCTATACACTTTTTTGGAGGTTCAGGTTATCAAAAGGCATGCTCACATGTTCTTATTTCATGCCTTACCGTGAGTCTATGATGTCATTTGGTTGACTGAATGCCACCGCCTTCTGCGTTAGTAGCAGAATGAGAAGGTGCAAATTAATTTGTATGTTATGGTCTAGAAGAAATTTCGAAATTTTTTAAAAGTTCATCAAATAGGTTTAGCAGTTCGGATTGCAGTCGTTTTACTGATGTGTATTCAACACGATTTTAATATTGTTTTAAGAAGGTTCAAGTTTACCTAGTCTATTCGCCAACTTGTTGATTTGTCGTAATAAGAACTGTCTAGAAAATTTCTTATATTATTCATGGTATCTCCTATGATATTCCGATAAGTATTTTTTATCTCATTTCTGAAAACAAAAACCTGGTTAATACTCTTTCAGTTCTCACTAGTAGCTTTTTATATATGACTGTTCTAATATATGCAATACCATAATTTGTTCAGAAGTTGTAATAGGCTGATTGTGAAGACTGAAGATTTTGAGACGATTGGTAAGGAATAGGACATAGGATACAAACTGGAGTATTGATAAAAATAAATGTTATAAAACTAAAAATGTGAACTAAACACGAATGCTTGCCATTCGCAAGAGATCTGTAATGTTTGGATCCAACTGATGCAAACGTTGCTTTGAAGCGGGGCTGGTCGATGGGACATGACAATTTGCTCTGTATACGAAACGGGTCGTCTGAATTCAGTTGAGTTAATGCCTAACAGGTTTCAGGATTGATATTATTTCCATTTACACACACATGTTTTTAAATCGATTTTTGGAACTTCTTCAGTTACAACGATTTGAAGAAAGTGCTTGCAAAAATTATTCAACTTGTTTCTATAATCAGTGTTGAGTTGCAATGATCCGAAGTAAAACCCAAGTCGAACTAGGGACTAGAAGAAAGTTTTATCTTAATTAGAAATCTAAATCAAATCAATATATCTACACAATTGTTCAATTATTCACGGCAATTCCGGCATCCGATTATGAAATTGATAACTATATAATCGAGCATTTGTTTAGCTAAAATCAATAAAAATTCATAGATTCACGACACGGCATAAAATTTTCTAAACTGAATCTTTGGCTCTTGCTGATTGCTGATTAAACAAATTGAACTTTCAAAATCTAATATTATTTCATTTTTAGCACTCATCCATATTTTATCATACTCACAATGAATTTGATCATGTCTTCCCGATCAGCAAGCAGTAACAATCGAAGACGAAACATAAAATACAGAAGTAACAAATTCAATACATAAAGCAATTTTTATAACAAATACTGATATAAGTCTAGACAAAATTTTCGACCAAGTATCAAAAAGAGATACAGTTTAAATATCATTATGTTATGATATGTTGCTCGGGTTTGGGTAAATGTTTCTGTCGCTCGGCGCTGGGGATATTGTCCGTGCTAACCTTTTTTTAGACTCAAACCCTTTCATGGTCCAATTTAGCGTTCATGTATGGATAGGCTTTGCCTTATCTATTAAGTTTTATCCCTGTCGGTGCGAAACTCTTTCGTCTTTTCAAATGGGGTAATAAAATGAAGTTTGAATTGAGCAGAACAAATTTCATTTGCCGGTAAAAACCTCTCTACAGCACAATTCGAATCTTCACCTGAGCCGGATGAAATTTAAGCTGTGGTCGCCCAACGATCGGTGTCCCTTTTGTTGCACCGTGGTTGGAAATTGAAATCGGAAATAATTATTGCCGAAGGATATTTTGTGGGAGAACCTTTGGTTTATTTTTTCACCACAGTTGATTAAAATCCGTTCTGGTTTTGTTATCGTTGATGTTGATGTGAAATGTGCAATAATATAATCATTATCATTTTTTTCTGATGAAGAATATCGTTTGGATCTTTCGGATAGTTTTTCATAGCATAAAGTAATTGTTTCGAATAGTTTCTAAATAATTTTACTAAACAAAATACTCTCTTCTACTTTTCTTCACGCATAATTCAAAATATGACCAATGTCTTCCTTCTTACGACAAAAATAGAGTTAACATAACAAGATATCATCACGAGTAGTAGCCATTAATATTTTTTGGCTTACTTTCTTACTTATCACACCGAATTTCGTTCTGTTAACAGGTTCAACGAAACAACTTAAAACAATCGCATCATTCTTCTGCCATTAGTACCTATTACGTCTAATTAATCAATCTAATCAATTACAGCATCGCTACCAATAAGATGAGCGGAGAAGTCCAGCTAGCTATCTCGAAATTTCCGACAGTGATAAATGAGTTCGTTATTCGTTCGACATCAAATTAAAACTAGCCCATTCTTTGTAAAATAATTGTTTAAATTTTATTCGAATTATAATGCATCACTTCTCTGGTTGCTTTTAATTCGCTACTGCTTGTTTCTTGGCTTCAAACTCGAAGGTTGCCCAAAAAATCTCCCACGCGTGATGTAAAATCGATAATTTTCTCATTTATTATGGTGAGCTCATTGAAAATCGCTTAAAACTGTCCATCTTGCGAGCTTTCGCCTCGACGGTTGATTATTTGGTGTATTGAACACATTCATTATGCACTGTATATGATTAAAATTGAAATTTCGTTCGTTTTGTTGCTATACTGTTTACGATTATGAATATTTTACGCATTGTTTGATTTTCAAATTTCTACCTATAATTTAATGATTTATTTAACACACCGACAGGAGATGAGTTCCGCTGTTCGACAAGATGAAAAAAGTTATCTTGAAGCAGTGGAAAACAAATCACTAATAAGTACGGGCTACATCTATGAAAACAACCCCTCCAGTAGGTGTACCGATATACATAGGAAAAATCGCACAATTTTAAACTTTAGTCAAACGGAAGTGGTTATTTGTTCCACCACCTGAATGGGGCGCGTCGGTCGGCAGAAGTTAGTTCCGTTTGCGTTGGTCCAGTGGCAGTGATTCAAGTGGCAGTCGTTTGCGACTGCCCCGTGGTTGTTGGCTAGACCTTCCGGAACACTCCGGCTACGCGACGGGTTGTTTTGCAGTCCGTTGGTGCAGAAATGACTTACCGTTGGCATGGCGAAAATTCCACTCACCGACGGAGCACGTTGAAATGTACTGTGATGAGTGGGATTCGGGTTGTGAATTTCGCATCTGTGTGGATGATGAGAGAAGGTGGAATATATTGTTTCAGAAAAGCTGTATCATTCAGAACGAGAATAGAACAACAGTGATATCAACAGAAAACAATTTTTTTTCGGTTTCTCTAGCTAAAAAGAATAAAGTTGCGAAAACAATGACTCGATCAGAAATATATGTGATAACGCCTAAAGTTATACAAACAATCGTGGCGGTACATGAAGACCTATGGCTTCTGGCGGGGAAATATTATATCGTTTAACCCGCTTTCATTTGATCGTCATGATGACTGGAAACTAATATGTATTGGCTCTCTCTCGTCGTAAGAAGGTTTCATTCCTGATTCGCACTTTTTTCTTTCGGATCTTTGGGTTGTTGTCATGGCACATATATTATACGTTAGAGTTGATAGCTTCGTATAAAAATACTATAATGTTAAGATCATGCTGCGAAATTTGGCACACGTTGGATTTGACATTTTTTGAATGAACAGAACATCTGAGAACTAATCGACATATTTATGGACTTGTGTAATTTTTATGCAAAAATACTAACAACCCTCTTAGAGAAAAACGTTCAACGGTGGTCCGTCATTGGTCCAATACGTTGGATCATTGGTCCAATGAAAGTCCAATCAATCGTTCAACGGGAGGCCGACACGGGACCTTCGTTTGCCGATTTTGAAACAGACCGTTGAACCGAATGCCATTTTTTTCGTTCAACAAACCCGGCAGACAGAGATCTATTGTTGAGCCAATTTTAATATGAGGAGTTGGAGCCCCGTTGGACTAGTTTTACTGGACAATTTCCGATGTTTTTTCCACTTATTTTTTTAAACTAACACTACATACCTATACAATACTTCTACTTCACGTAGAATAACAACAAATCTTCTTTCTATATGAAGGTAATAACTAATTTTCACACTGTTTTCGCAAGAGAAAAAACAACAACAAACCGTTCCAACAAACTGAACGAATATTTCGCGCAGTAGGTCGTTCAACAAGCGCTCAACGACCAACAAAATAGAACGGCCTGCTGAGAGGGAAGGCACGTTCAATGGAACGAAACGTAGAGTGCAGACATCAAATGATTTTCATTTCTTTCTAAATTTTGACATCATAGATTAGTCGATTTCCTTTTGAAGTGACTATTTCTGGTGTGCTTGCATTTAACTGCATAACTGCATGGTGCACATGAGTAATTCAGTAGTGGGAAGCACGACTTCACATACTCCGCATTCTCACGTGAGCATCATGTGCAAAGCATTTAAACTATCGCTACATGCAAACACACGTGAAAATTATGAAAATTCCAGTAAACTCATGAGTGTAAAAGCTGTTTATTTTTTGGCATTAAAAATGCCTTACTCTTCACTATATGGGGCCGGGTGTCAATTAAAAGTTTCAAAAATAGTCGCGTAACCTTTTTGTGTCATAATTTTGAACGTTAATAACTCGGTCATTTGTTGATGGATTGTTATAATTTACCAACCAATCGATTCGGATAGTTTTAACTTAAACATGTATGACGACGTCGTTTCAGTATTTCAATAGCATATGTTTTCATCCACCAATCCCTGTTGTACAGAATGACGTCAACTTCTTGTTCGGCATAGGAGGCTTTGCGTCATGCATAAAAAACACCGCATCGTTCTGCGTAGTATGAAGAGAAATCTATAAATATAGGCTGCACAATATTTCTTTGACTAGTTGATGTTTGACTGTGAATGAAACAAGTAGCTCATCCAGTGAGCTGATGACTGGATTATATATGCGTTCACTTGCAGGATTGTCGCTTTGGCATTATGTGTTGGTGAAATTTCCTGTTGTCTGCGCAACTCCGTGTTCGCTTGAGTATCTTATATATCATCTATAGCTATTGATGAACCGAATCAGCATGGTTACCGATTCTTTTGAAATATCCCTTGTATGTAGCAAATTTTTGGTCGATTTTGCCATTAAAAATGCCTTACACTTTGCTTCCCGAGGCTGGGTGTCAATTTAAAACATGCAAAACTAATCGCGTAACATTTTTCTGTCATAATTTTGAACGCTTATAACTCAGTCATTTGTTGATGGATCTGTATAATTCAACAACCAATCGATTCGGAAACATTTAACTTAAACTTATGAGACAACGTCATTTGAATATTTCAATTGCATACCATTGAAAAATTGGTTTGAATTGAGTATTTTATTTTGGTTCTCTGGTAACTATCAGGCCAATTTAGAATTATCGGCGATTGATTTTTCGTATCTAATTTGCAGCGCTTGTTCCTCGATGATTTGTTAATGAATTTTCCTAATTTAAATGATTCCAAAGCTTCAATATTGTAAACTTAAAAATGTTTTAATTTGCCAACGGATCGGTTTGCGTACTTAAATCTCAATTCCCATACGAACAAAACGTGACAATGTGACTGAACAAGTTGTTCTACCAGGAATTAAACGCTTCAAATGATTCAAAATTAAATTCTGAAATTTATCTTAAAGCAGCCTCTTCGGTTTAGTAGTATAAATAAGTTGCATATGCTCACATACACAGTACAATTACATGCAATATCATATAGTATCAAAGATAAACTCAAGGTAAGTTTACCTGCGATTTTACATGTATCGTTTGAATAGGAACCTTCGTAGAATTTGGTTAACCGCCAGCTTCAGTTTAATTATTATTTGCTTCAAAACAATTAGCGTCTGATGGTTAAATGCGTTGTAACTATGACAATGTCCATTCATGTGTTAATAACATCAAGTTACAATATGAACAAAATTGTTTGCGTATCCATTCCGTATATTCCTAATATGCTAAAGCGAAAATCAATGTAAGTAACTTAATATTTTATGCGGATTGTTTAACATGTTTTCTTCCTCGTATTGTTGCCATATTATTTACCGACACTTTCCGAAGATTATCGACGATTTTGAAGAAGGATTAATAAAATTACACTATTACTGCGTTTTCAATTTCCCTTAAAATAAATTAAATCTTCTCTTAGATCGATTAACCGTTTATAAAATTAATAAGTTTGTGCGTTTCTCGAAAATTATTATCATAAAATAAAATAGTTTCATTTGTTCAGGTTCAAATCTTTAGGTTGTTTGTATCTAAAATTGAGCTTTCAAGTAACTTTGAATTCATCATAATTGACTTCTAGTTAAAGGACGTTATTCAAAAACTTAACAATGTAAAAATTTGTGGAAAGGGATCAGAATTGAATAGAATCAATTATCAAGGGAGAATCTAATTGTCAAATTAATCATTCGCAAACAATCTAAGCGCTTAAACTAGACCAAGTTTGTAATTAGTCAATTGAATAAGTTTTTAGTTTAGTGTATCATCATCATTATCATATTTATTATGGGAACCCTAGAAACATTTCATTTTTAATGTTATTGTGCTCGGTCGTGTCTTGAATACAACCCTCTAATTTTTTTTAGTTGAAATCGTGCTACATTTATTTGAAATTTACATCAAAACGATAATATATATCGTTTCCACAAGATTATGCGTGAATTTCACATGCACGTCACATTGTTTTCCATGTAATTTTCAGTTGAAACAAGATTGACCAATTCAGGTGTTTTTCACGTACATTCGTGCCGTACTCTTTTCCACTAGGAACATCCAAAGGAAAAACACTTCTAGGGAAAGTAAAAAAGAAACTAAACTTGCATTTTGGTAAATTTGTACATGAAATCATGAAACAGCATTATTTTTAGATTGAAATGGAAAAGCACATTAAATTGAATCGAGCGTGCCTATTTTTATCAGTGCACGTTTGTATTACATGGCAGCAATTAGACATTTGCTCTCGGCGAAAAACCGAGGTGAAATTAATTTATCGGTTTCCTATTAAACTTCTTCTACATTATTTTCGTACCATTTACAACGATTTAAAGAGGAACGGCATCTTTTAGTAAAAATCAGAGTTGAGTTTCATTCTTAAAAATCCCGAGTACAGCTACTTTTATAAAAAAACAGGGCTTTGAGTTAGTATACTGATTTTTATCTGTAAAATCATATTCTTGTAATTGGGTAACTGTTTTGTATCAAGAAACTACAACTGTAATTTTTGTTTGGTGAAAATGTTGGTAAAATATTGTTCAAACATTAAAATTATTATGTTAATTAACAAAATAAAAATTAACATAATAGCTGTTAAGTAAGCTCTTGTTACAAGGAAAAGTAAATAAAGTGGAATTTATCCGATCAGTAGAACTGGATATAATAAACTCCACAGACAAGGTATTTCTACATTTTATTGGATTTTTTTAAAACTTAAAAAAATTATAATAGCTAAAAAATATTTTATCATTCTGAAGTCGAGCAAGTCGATCCTGTTTTTGTTCCTTATTTTGCTGTTTTTTAAGGAGTAGCTCCATTGTTTTTATTTGAAAACATTTGATATTAAATTTCTCTTAGCAACTGTTAGCAATGTTAAATATGTGCAATAATTTTGACGTAAACATAAAGATTTTCACCGGGATACCATATACCTTATGATAAAAAAAGAACCGGAATTTTCATTTTAAAATTCCCGCGCTTGTCCAATCGGTAAACTTTTATTATCTCAACGTTGGCAACACTTTTATACACATTCTGTCAAATTTTGACGTATATCGTACGATTAGTTTTTGTTTGGCGTCTATACAAAGAAGTTGAAAAATTTTCGTGTGGCGATTTTTATAATGGATGAAAGTTTAGAACAACGGCTCGCCATTCGGTAGATTGTTGTGCGGTTTCGACGTCATATTCATAGATCCATACCTCATCACCAGTTATGATGCATTCGATGAATGTGGGGTCACTATCTGCGTTGGAAATCATCTCTTTGGCCACATCAACACGACGCTGTTTTTAAATAAAGTTCAGCTTTTTTGACACCAGCCGAGAAGCGACGCGTTTCAAACCCAAAACATCAGTTAAAATGTGTTCGGCTGATCCATGAGAGATGCCCAACAACACAGCAATCTCTCTAATCGGTACAGAACGATTTTGCAACACGATTTGCTTCGCCGATTCAATGTTTTCTTCAGTAACAGATGTTGTTGGGCGGCCAGGGATCTCATCATGATCCAAGCTTGTACGATCACCTTTGAGGCGTTTATACCACTCGTATGCCTGTGTTTTTCCTTGACACGATTCACCAAAGGCCTTTTCTAACATTTTCAACGTTTCGGAACATTTAAATCCATTTGCAACACAAAATTTGATGCACGCACGTTGTTCTAAATTTTCATCCATTATAAAAATCGCCACACGAAAATTTTTCATTTTCTTTGTATATACGCCAAACAAAAACTAATCGTACGATATGCGTCAAAATTTGACAGAATGTGTATAAAAGTGTTGCCAACGTTGAGAGAATAAAAGTTTACCGATTGGACAAGCGCGGGAATTTTAAAAAGAAAATTCCGGTTCTTTTTTTATCATAAGGTAAACCATGAATTAGTCTACCGAGTGGTGTAATCATGCCTTCTAATTACTGTTTAGATGAGAAATCGATGTGATCTCTGAGTTTACAAAATTTCAATTCGACGAAGCGGCTTTCGGTTGAAAGACTTTTGCTGAAATCATTCCTGGCTATAACTGTAACATGAATTTGATACTTTCATACTATCGATCTGTTTCAAATTGTTTCGGTCCGCTAGGTGAGCACTTGATATAAACCAAGATCGTAAGATCAATCACGAAACTATGTTCTGAATCAATAATTGCATTGTGTCGAACAACAATGTCACATTGATTGACTGCAGATAAGTTCGAACGCATTACCAGCAATACTACATCCGAAAGCTGACAAAACCACCACCATCACCACAATCATCACAAAATCTTACCTCGAGTAGCACCGGCTGGGGGGATAATCGGCAGCATGTTGACTGGCATGGCACCCACCGGCTGACTGACGGTTGGTGGGCTGGAATCGTTCATCGTTTGTCATGACTGGAGTTTGGAACGCAAATGAAAGACTCTTGTGAAGCCGACCGTGATGGGGCTGACCGACACTTTGACAGTACGGACTGTGGTAGCTATAACTGGTCACATTGGGCGGTCCTCCTTCGAGACTTGCGGAACCAAGCGGCAGACTTCCATTCATGAATTGGTTCGAAAGACATCGCTGCTGATGTTGCTGTCGGCCGTATTTGCTCACATTCGGATTGCAGCCACTGGATAGATTGGTGCTCAGAGTGTTTGGATACCACTGATTGTTGAAACGCTGTGACGAGAAGCTACGGTTTAGCATGTGTTGACAATCGCTGGACGAAGTGGGTGCTGTGCAACGCGACGTTATGGATCTGAGGAGAATCGGGAAGGGACATCATGCTAGTTGACTTCCGTAATTTGTTTGAAAGCATCGGTCAGCGTTGGTCGTAAGATATTGCATGCAAATAAGGAAACATTTACCCGTTGGCAGAATATTTCATGTTTTTCCCTTCGGGGTGACCCACGAAGAAAAGGATGATGGCGGAAATGGCCGCACTAGCCGCACAAACGTAGTAGCCGGCTCTTCCATACCGGTGTGAAGAATCATTCAGGAAGGCGCACAGTGGCACTCCAAACAGGACTGGTATTGATTCGGCGCTTTTGATGAAGCCCCAGGCTTTGGAGAAATATTTTCCTCGAACTCGTTCTATGGCAAGCATTTTCAGCGTGTACCGGTAGCCGCCAAGCCCCAAACCGTATGCCCACGTGGAAAAACATAAGCCCCGATAGTCAGTTACTGCCGACAGTACTAACAGTGATAGAGACATCAATGTAACACAGCCCTGTGGGAATGAATGGGAAATTGAATTGTTGGTTGTAAAACGTGCCGACCAGACAACTTACCTGACAAACATATTGACGAGATATTCGAACTTTTTTGAAGGAAATTTGCAGTGTTTTGTTGACTGATGACCCGCTAAATACAATCCCCAGTGCAATCGACAGACCTAGGAAGGTTTGTAGTAGCACCAGATCCTGCATATCGTATCCTTCCGTAAATCCGTGTAAAGACTGGTCATGGGCGAGAAGAAGTAAGATTGTATATATTGTTCAGATGAAATTTAAGACTACTAAACATAAATTATTTCGTTCTTTGTTGGCTCTTCTATAAATTACCTAATGTATTATGCTGGTAATTGTAAATCCACTCAACATAATTTATTGGCGACTGACGACTAACGGTATTGGTCAACCTAACGACATGGAATCTCTGAATTTGGCAATTTCAGGCAGTGAATTTCGTGCAGATGTTTGGTACGATTAAAATAAAAAAAATGCGTTTGCTTTGCGTGGGGTAATTAAAATGATTTATATGTGTATGCTGGTTTTTATTTGCTTCAAAATAAATGTTTTCTGTGAGCCTAAATTATAAGACTTATTGGATTGATTGCATTTGGCATCATTAACGCTTGTTTCCGGAACAGAAGGAAACATATGTCGCCTTCATAAAGATTGTGCCTTGTTCAAACATTTATCAAAATCTGTCTAATTGAAAAATTTGATTATAATCCGTAATTTCTTTTCTCAACCGTACCTAGGATTGTTGATGTTTATCTTTAACGTTCTTCCATCCACACATTTGAGCCTAGTCACCAAATTTCATTTCATCCTTCGACGCATTTTACTCAGGAGTACCCTTATATATGTCAACAGATTCGACAGCACAGAAAAGCAGGAAAATCCCATCAAACAAGAATCCCGAGTAAAGTTTAACATCAAAATGAAAACAAATTGAAATCTGATTATGATAGCAACATCAGATTGAAATCTTAATATGATATCGACTCATCAAATTTGCAAATTATATCACATTATGTTATCATTTTGCTGTTTAAAGGCAAAAGTTTTGTGAAACTCAAAGTATGAAAATATTAAAATCAACAACTTAGTGAATTCATTGAATTTGAGCAAATTTCAAATGGCAACACAAAAATACAAAGCTAAGTTTCAATGGCAGAATTATTTCTTCAATCCTATGTTGCCTTTTACAGAAATTCTTTGACATCCTGCCGAGATCCTGCAGTTGACCACAACCATAACCGCGAAGAAACAATTTTTTCAACAATTTTTCACCTTTTACGCAAATAATGCTCCTTCTTTTTAATCACGGGAATATTGGTGTCAAACCACACGTCTGGGAGGCATTCGATAAATTGGCTATCATCGGTACCACGTTTGTTTGAAGCTGGTCAATCTGAATAGTGGCTTTGGCATTCCTATCTCGCTGATCATCTGCCGTAGAAGGAGCTTATTTCAGAATTGTATATGAGAAATATACATATTTGACGTCATCGATTTCCTTCTAGATACGTTAAGTTTCGATATTTGTAATCATATGACGTCGCGAAGTTCATTCCAATGTTTTTAAACCATTATTTTCAGTGCATCCAGAAATCGGGGACCTGGAAGGCGAAAATAATGTACTCGCCAACCCCGTTCTGAAAATACCCATAACTTTATATCAAACAGTTTGGAAAAATTTATTGTTTACGAGGTTCTAACATCGAACATTGAATGTCTCAGATTTCAGAACCTAGAGCCAGGCCCGTGCGCAGAGGGGGGGGGGGGGATTTGGGGGTTTTAATCCCCCCCATGAAGAATTTTTTTAAAATCAAGTTTCATAAACAATGGAGTACTTATTATATTAAAGTGCAAATAACTCGACAATTCATATTTTTTGTCAATGTTTTATCAATTTATAAACTGACATAATTTAAACCCCCCCCCCCTTTAATGATTTCAGAATTCGTTTTACATTGTCAATATAGTGGATGAGGCGCCTTTTCGCCTTTTGGACACCCCCCTCTCCCCTTGAAACCCCCCCCATGGATGATTCCTGCGCACGGGCCTGCCTAGAGCTAATTATTAATAATACTGTAGTGGCTTAGAGGAGCCACCAAGAAAATATATGTTTAATTTGTATATTCCTAAGTAGTCCACAAACTGTGTCGAAGAAGTATTTTATCAATAATCTAATAGAAGTATTTTATCAATCATCTAATAGATCTTGGAACTTTGATACACTTTTCTAAAGAAACCGTCCTACTAAATCTTCAAAATTTTGAGTTACAGGACTAATTCGGTCTTCAGAGCCTTTATATTCGCATTTCAAAGTGATTACATGTGTGAGTGGTGTGAGATCAAGTAGTTAACTCAATTTAATGTTATAATGTTTGAATGCTACAGCTTTGGATATGAGAAGGACAAAGAGAACATTTTCATACTGTGCTCAAATACCCACACTGCTATTCACGGTGGATGCGGGATGGAAGCGACGCAACGAGTGTGCATTGATAGAAACTACCTGAATACAACTTTGTGAACCAACACTGCTTGTCATATAAGCGAACATTTCCCATCCTCTTATAGCAAGCACTTACAGTCCATAGCAATAGCAAAAAGTTCGCATTCCAAATCACCTAAGTTCAAAACCGATTCTCTCCGCGGTAATGTGGAAATTGCATAAAATCTTTTTCCTCACTTGCGACTAATATGGAAATTGCACAAAATTAGTAGTAATATCGCCTAAATGTATACTTTCCCGGACCTGTTTTGGCTGTTCTATTTTTAGCTTATGCTCGTGACGTGTCATTTCGAGAAAATCTACATCATATTAAGTTTTCAATGTGCTTTCACTGAGAGCAAAACTAGTTTTCAGTTTGATGTCACAAAGTATTTTTTTTGGTTTCGATTTTGATCTTTTAACCGTTAAAACGACCAAAACGATAGCAAATTAAGTAATCGATATATACGAACAGCACAACATCAAATTGAGTTTTCTTTTTGACCTCACATTTTACTCGGGATGCTTTCTTCGACACCACAACCCAGTTGTCTCATTACCACCAGAGCACGCACAGAATTTCCTGGCCTTTACCCGAGACTGGCTGCGTGTCTGTTTGAGACGAAAGACTTGCTGCCGTTGGGGGAACAATTTCCGAAGTCATGCTGTACTCTTGTTGTTGTTCAGATAAGCTCACAGGGCACAAAAAAAAACTAGGCCAACCCATTCGTACATGGCATGGGGGGGCGTGCGACTGAAAAATTTGTACTCACCAGAAAGAAGATTGGAGAGTAGATACCAAATGCTGCCACTGCTGCCGAAATCGAGAGCATCCGTACCGAAGGTAGTTTCAGTGGAGTGAAGTCCAAAAAGGGTGGCTTCGGCGTGCGAACGTGGGTTTTCTTTTCTTTCACCTGAAATACAATAGACATGGAAGTGGAAGTAAAAATATTTCGGCGGAGAATAGTAAGATTGAGTTGTTCGAAATACTGTTCAGTGTTAAGAGGTTTTCTTTCGCAGATTCACTTGCGGTTTGCTTGGAATGTCTGAGCTCTGGTCGGAAAGGATCAAGGAAAATATGACTAAATTATCGATTTCAACTTCATTTTTCACATTTTCATATAATGCTTTGTGTCGATGACATCAGTCCTTAATTATCATATTTTGACTGGTACAGTGTCCAAAATTAATTCTGACATTTCGTATCATCTACTATCACTCGTATTTGAATGTAGTCATCAATCAACAGTTCTATGAAAGTTAGAATCAAAATAATGCATGTGATATAACTTCGTGTATTTGTGCACATACCAAGAAACCTATAAGCTTCAACGTGATGCAAATATTTGCTTCACACATATTTACAATTACCATTATATAGTCCTACATTACAGGCTTCTGTAATGATGAAATAAAACCACAAAAGAGGAAATATTCAACTGTGAGCTGATTTCTGCATTAGTGATGATGTTATACAAGCTTATTTGTGGCTACAGAGTTGCACAAAATGGTGTTTTACCAAAAATTGGGTAGAACCTCATCAAACTGATTGATATTAAATGTCACTGACTTCCAGAGACATCCGTCGCACATCGGTCAACTTTTTCGTTATACAACTATTTAATTGTTGAGTAGGTATAGTTTTTGAAAATGAGTAGCATTTTCCAAATTTTTGCAAAAAAAAATTGTTGGAAGAAATGGACCGATGTACGACGGATGTCACTTGAAGTCAGTGATTCTTTCTTTTTTACGCTGGATCGTATGCAGCGTATGCACACTTTCCTTCTCTTTGATACACATAGTAACGGTTGAATATGGATCGATCGTCTTTTCTTGGGTTTTTGCTGGTTAAAAACAAAACCATGGAGATATGATGTATCGTAATGAACAACGTAACCTGAAAGTTGCAAATGTCACATGAAGAAAAATATAATTTCAAAGACTGAAGTTTTTTTTTTTTTTTTATTTTTTTATTTTTTTTTAAATAACTATTCATTGGAATATGAGTTAAAATTAAATTATTAAGATTTAAATTGGGTGTTCAGCCACAAGTGGTGACTTTTCAGCCCTGTTATATATATATATATATATATATATATATATATATATATATATATATATATATATATATATATATATATATATGATTTGGTTATTACCATGAAGACATTATTTGCTTCCGCAATTCTGAGATTTTTGTGTAGGGAAAATTCTAAACCTACCTTGTGTAATGGGAAAAAGGAACTTATATACTAACTTACTAACTAATACAGAGAGCGAATCGATTCAATTGAAGATTGCATCGATTTTTGTCGGAATTTGCTTATAATATTATGTGACATTACATCTAATGGTTCTATATTTGTGAGTCTGTGTAACTCATTTGTGCTAAACCAGGGAGGACGCTTCAAAATCATTTTCAGAATTTTATTCTGAATCCTTTGAAGCGTTTTCTTCCTGGTGGAACAACAACTTGACCAAATTGGTACCGCATAAAGCATGGCTGGTCTGAAAATTTGTTTATAAATTAACAGTTTGTTTTTTAGACAGAGCTTAGAATTTCTGTTTATAAGAGGATATAAACATTTAATATATTTATTACACTTTGCCTGGATTCCTTCAATGTGATCCTTAAAAGTGAGTTTTTGGTCATACGTTAAACCTAAGTATTTAGCTTGATCAGACCATGTCAATTCCAAGCCATTCAATTTAAGAATGTGATTATTGTTTGGTTTAAGAAAAGAAGCTCTTGGCTTGTGAGGAAAGCTAATTAATTGCGTTTTTGCTGCATTTGGTTTAATTTTCCATTTTGACAGATAATCACTGAAAATATTTAAACTTCTTTGTAGGCGACTGCAGATCACTCTTAGATTTCTACCTGTGGCTAACAGACTTGTGTCGTCACAGAATAGCGATTTCTGACAACCAACGGGTAGATTTGGAAGATCAGAAGTGAAAATATTATACAAGATTGGAGCTACGCTCGAACCCTGCGGAACACCGGCTAGTACGGGTAGCAATTCAGATTTACAGTTCTGATAGCTAACCTGAAGAGTACGATCAGTTAAATAATTTTGAATCATTTTGATCAAATAAATAGGAAACTGGAAATCGGACATTTTTGCTATTAAACCTTTGTGCCAAACACTGTCGAATGCTTTTTCTATGTCTAGAAGAGCAACTCCAGTGGATAATCCAGAAGATTTATTTGATTTTAGCATGTTCGTTACTCTGACAAGTTGATGAGTAGTTGAATGTTCATGACGAAATCCAAACTGCTCTGGTAAAAAAATTGAATTCTCATTTATATGAGTCATCATTCTCAACAAGATAATTTTTTCAAAAAGTTTACTGATAGAAGAAAGTAAGCTAATTGGGCGATAACTTGATGTTTCTGCTGGGTTTTTATCAGGTTTTAGGATAGGAATTACTTTAGCGTTTTTCCATCTTTTTGGGAAGTAAGCTAATGAAAAACACTTGTTGAAAATTTTAACCAGGAGTCTCAAGGCAACATCGGGAAGATTTTTAATAAGAATATTAAAAATTCCATCATTACCAGGAGCCTTCATGTTTTTGAGTTTCCTAATAATTGATTTAATTTCATCAAAATTCGTCTCAATAATGTCATCGTGTGATAACACTTGGGTTGAAATATGATCATATTTCAGTGAGACTTCATTTTCAATAGGACTTACATCGTTTAAATTAAAATTGTGAACACTCTCGAACTGCTGAGCAAGTTTTTGAGCTTTTTCACCATTTGTAAGAAGTATTTGATTTCCTTCCTTGAGAGCAGGAATTGGTTTCTGAGGTTTCTTAAGAACCTTAGAAAGTTTCCAGAAAGGTTTAGAATATGGTTTAATTTGTTCAACTTCTTTAGCGAAATTTTCATTTCGCAAAAGAGTGAATCTATGTTTAATTTCTTTTTGTAAATCCTTAACTATGTTTTTCATAGCAGGATCACGAGAACGTTGATATTGTCGTCGACGAACATTCTTCAACCGAATGAGCAGTTGAAGATTGTCATCGATGATAGGAGAATTTAATTTAGTTTGAGCTTTGGGAACTGAAAGATTTCTAGCTTCGATAATATAATGATTCAAATTGTCAATTGCTGTGTCGATGTCCGCAGAATTTTCTGAAATAGTTTCATGATCCACATGATTTTCAATGTGAGATCTGTAATCCAACCAATTAGCTCTATGATAGTTGAAAATAGAACTAATTGGATTAATTATAGCTTCGTTGGAAAGTCTGAATGTTACTGGAAGATGATCTGAGTCAAAGTCAGCATGAGTAATCGGTTCACTACAAATGTGACTTTGATCTGTTAGAACCAGATCAATTGTAGACGGGTTTTTCACGGAAGAGAAACAAGTAGGATTACTGGGATGAAGAACTGTGAAGTAACCAGCTGAGAGTTGATTATGAAGTATTTTACCATTACTGTTATTTTGCCTACAATTCCACTGGACATGCTTAGCATTTAAGTCCCCTATTACGAAAAATTTCGATCGATATCTTGTAAGTTTTTGCAAATCGCCTTTAAAGAAATTTAATTGTTCGCCAGTGCATTGGAATGGCAAATATGCTCCAGCGATGAAATAAATTCCATGAATGGTTTCAACTTCGATTCCCAAGCTTTCAATAACTTTAGTATTGAAAGAAGGTAAAATTCGATGTTTAATTTGCCGTTGGACAAAAATGGCAACTCCACCACCCATTCCAGTAAACCTGTCAAATCGATGAACCACATAATGTGGATTACTTTTCAATTTTACATTTGGTTTAAGAAAAGTTTCTGTCACAATGGCAATATGAATTTTGTGAACTTTGAGAAAATTATAAAATTCATCTTCACTCGATTTCAAAGATCGAGCATTCCAATTTAAAATATTCAAATAATTATTTAACATCAATTCATTATAATATTATTTGCAAATTTCCATCCGATTTGAAATGCTTCAAAAAGTGATGAAGTTGAATTCATTTGGATGATCATTTGAAAAAGTTGATCTTGTAGGTAGATCATTTTATTTTCAGTTATATCGCCTAAATCGACTTCATTTAAAGAAGCGAATGGCATTGAAGGAATATTTGTAGGTAGACTGCCATTAGAAGAAGATGATTTGGCCGGTCTACCTATTAATAAATTGTTTTCGTTAGAAGAAGAACTGCAAGGCGGTCCTGTGTTTTGATTATTTACATTAGAAGAAATAGGTGATAGATTTCTACCTAATATACCAGCATAACTGACATTAGAAGAAGATGATGACGAGGTCGATCTACCTGTCAATAAATTGTTTTCGTTAGAAGACGAATTGGCAGGCGTACCTGTTTTTTGTTTCGAAGAAATCAGTGCCGAATTAGGCGTGGCATTTGTAACGGTTTTCTGATTTTCAGGTATGTTCTGTAAATTTAAGGTCGTTGATTTGACTTGTTGTCGAAGCGAACGAGCGTTTAAAATTTTTTCCCTGACAGGACATTTCAAATAATTGGATTTATGATTTCCATTGCAATTTGAACATGAAAATTTATCAGCGGTTTCATTCGTTGGACAATCGTCTTTCGAATGCGATTTACCACAATTCAAACACCAAGTTTTTTTTATTTTTCAAGGAACAATGGTATTAAATTTAAATAAAATGATGATATTTTCTAAATCATTAGTTTTCAGGAACAGTCAAACATGGGAAGCGATTTTTAGAGATGCTCGCTCTTTCACTTCGACCGAATCAACGATTGTAAATTTTACAATTCAAGGATTCGAATCTAGGTTGAACAATATTCAAACAAAACGTTTTAGAGCTGATCATTGAACATAAGTTGTTATGTTTCTCATATGGAGAAAGCAATAATAGACTCCGATGATATTTTATACTACACGGAAAAAATGTAGCGTACATCGAAAACTTCAAGAAAACTTTATATAGATTTTATTGTATGATTACTGTTTCGTCTAAATATAATTATTCGATGAATTACTATCCTATACACAAAAAAGGAAGTTTTTTATGTGAAAATTGTTCATGAAATAGCATAATAGGTGAAAAATAATCCTACTATATAGTAATTTTCTTCAATAATTTCGTTATGTGAAATGTATAGTTTGCTGGTAATATGTAATCATATTAAAAATGAATTGTTATCATTTCTATAAGATTTTCAATAACATATTTAATAAAAACAGCTTTATTCGGGTTTTGCTTAAGTATTATTGAAAAACGTTTTTAAACATAAAAATGGTAAGTCTTAGCATCTGACAAAATATAAAACCAGTTTAATATCACAGACAGAGATATCTTCGGGTAAACCTTCAAAGGGCTACAATAAATTGAAATATATTCCATCTTCATGCTCCCAACTACTAAGAAACCAAATTTTCAATGTTGTTTAACCCTAATTTCATTTTACCAATCAGCTGACGAATCCATGTTAACATTCATACCGTTTTCGTTTATTGATCAGAGCAGCCCGAAAGCTGACCCAGAGCAGCCCAAACAACGTTTGATATGTTTGTTTTAGCAACCTGAGGTCGCTCTAGATCGGACTCCAATCCCGTAGTTTCGCTCTGAAAATTTTCTCGGGTCGCACCAAGCATCCATGCGAGTTTGTTTATTTTTTCTTTTTTTCATGAGTTGTTGTTTAGGGCGCGTACCACGTGTTCATTTTACTCGGAGTCCGAGTCGCCCGTGTCTAGGTTCAAAAACGAAAACGGTATCAGTGAATGTCCAGTAACAGAAACTTTTTAGAAGATCACATGTTCTTTGACTTTCTTTTACTCGGTTAGAGACGCTTTCAAACGGATCGATCTAGATGTTTGGATAGATGTAGTTTTATTCGCTTTCCATTGACTTTTTGTATTTTATTTGAAAAAAACCAGATCCGCGTCCCCCTCGGTAAAACACCATTTTCGGCAACTAAGTAGCTACTAGGCGCCTACTATGTACAAATGACAATATATTGATGTTATGTTATTGAATACAACAATTTTCAATCGAATTCTTCTTTATCATCAACAACACAACTTATAAGGAGACACAAGAAAAAAAAAATTATAAATGGTTTTCAGTGTAAAGCAGTTGTACTACCTTGATTAAAAAATTCCCGGAATTTATTCATAGAATTAAAAATACAAGATTATTCATTGAAATCGATATTGTCTCCTTCAAAGTACTTCCCATCGACTGCAACACACTTATGCCAACGCTTGAACCAATCCTCGCAACAATTTTTATATTCAGTTTTTGGTAAGGCAGATAGCTCTTCGATTTTTCTATAATCGCATCTCGGGTGCTGGAACGCGTTCCACGGAGCGGTTTCTTGAGTCGCCCGAATAGGAAAAAGTTGCAGGGAGCCAAATCAGGTGAATTCGGTGGTTCATGAATGGTATTCGTTTTGTTTTTAACCAAATATTCACGGATAACGATGGCATTGTGTGACGGTGCGTTATCGTGGTGCAAAATCCACGAGTGGTTTGCACACAAATCTGGTCTTTTTCGGCGAATTTTTTCACGAAAACGTCTTTTAGTTCCTCTACCATCTCTGTAATAGTCAATTTGCGGTCTACGATCATCCATTTTTTGATTTTGTTGATGTTTTCCTCGGGTTTCGATGTCGATGGTCTATCGCTTCTCTCATCATCATTCACACACTCACGACCACTTCTGAATCGTTCGTGCCACTGATAAACGACTGTTTTCTTCAGAGTATCGTCGTTGTCGTACCATTGAAACCGTGTTTAACGAAAAATTTAATGCAAACTCGTTGTTGCAAATTCAATTTTTTAAAATCGTACAAAATCGAAGACACGCACAACCGCCTAAGATGTACACCGAAACCTCCATTTACGACCTAACGGGGGTTCGTAAAAAGATGTAGTTCTTAAAAATAGTTCACGTTATTTGGGATTTGGTTCGTAAAAAAAGTTTACGTGATTTGGAATTTACTTCATAAAAAAAGTTTTGCGTAATGAATGTGGAAACCGCCCATCATATGGCTATTTTCGAAACGGATGTGAAGAGTAAGTGCAAGAAAATGAAGTTTGGGCTCGTTTCAAAATACAAGATGGCAGTTTCCGGTTGATTGATATTGCTTAAAACTCCTAACAATATGGGTATTTTCGGAACGGGATTGATGAGTAGATGTCGGAAAACAATGTTTGAGGTGGTTCTGAATTCCAAGATGGCGACTTCCGGTTTATTAATATTTTTTGAAAACCCCTATAATATGGGTATTTTTGGAACGAGATTGATAAGTAGATGTCGAAAAACTATGTTTGAGGTGGTTCTGATATTCAATATGGTGACTTCCGGTTTCTTGATATTCCTTGAAAGCCCTTACAATGTGGGTATTTTCGGAACGAGATTGATGGGTATTTGTCGGAAAACCATGTTTGAGGTGGTTCTGAAATTCAAGATTGCGACTTCCGGTTTCTTGATGTTTCTTGAAAACCCTTATAATAGGGGTATTTTCTAGAGAACTGAAAAAATGTGCCGGAAAACAATGTTTAGGGTCCAAGATGGCGACTTCCGTATCATCTACATTCCTTGAAATTCCTTACAGTGTGCCATAAAAACGATGTTTGTGATCGTTCCGAATCCAAGATGATCACTACCGATCTATTGATATTCTTTGAAAATACTCACAATATGGATATTTTCAGAACAGATTTGGTGTGTAGGTACCAAAAAAAGATGTTTGTGATCGTTTTTAAATCTAATTCTTTCCGAAATACATTTTGTTTGCTTGCCCAAGTCAGCTTTTCGAATATGGAGTTCAGCTTTGTTTTTTTTTGCTCACTAAACCAACGATGGGGGCGGCGAATCTCTTTTTTCGCCCCGGGCGCCAAATTTCCTAGGTACTCCACTGCTATATTGTAAGGCATAGCTAGGAATATCAAGTAACCGGAAGTCGCCATCTTGAATTTCAGAATCACCTTAAACATCATCTTTCGGAATATACTCTTTAAACCCGTTCCAAAAATACCCATATTGTAGAAGTTTCCATGGAATATGAATGAGCCGGAAATCGCTTTCGATGTATGCCAAAACCTCTTTTTACGAAGTAGGTTCGTAAAAAAAGTTTCCGTTATTTGGGATTTGGTTCGTAAAAAGAGTTACGTAAAAAGAGGTAACGTATAAAAAGTGTTCGTAAACGGAGGTTTGGGTGTACTCAATACACCGTAACTTTTGCAAATGTCCAGGTATCAAGCTGAAAATTTGATAGAATATCAATGACAGATGTGGCAACCAAAAAATAAATAAAAATCTAATCGGATGGCTGAGAGCGCCACACAGTGATTTCCGGGAACTTTTTGATCAAGGTACTATGTCTGTAATGTGATGGTGATTACCATACGAAGGCATCTAATTTTAGCTCTTATGATTGTTACTCCATCTTTGATGTGGCTTGAACCATGGTACCGCTGCTCTGGAAGCTCTTCTCAATATAAGACCACTTCATGTGCATCTAAAGCAAGAAGCACTCGCTTGTGCCTATAGACTTCAAGCTACCGGTCTATGGAAGGATAAATCAATAAATTCAGAAATAGGTCATACACGTCTGTGGTCCCAATTGGTTGCATGGGATGTTGTTTTTCTTGGCCCCAAGCGATTTAACACTCACGTGTAGTTTCCCGTATAGAACTTTTCAAATAAAAATTCCATCTAGACAGGAGTGGCTGTCTGGATTTATGGAAACACTACAGCAAGAGCTGGTGCGGGTGTTTACTGACGTGAATTGGGGTTGGAGCAATCGTGCTCACTTGGTAGATACTGCACCGTTTTCCAGGCTGAGATCTTTGCAATCATGCGTGGAGTACAGTGTACCCTCCGGCAAGGCATATCTGGTAAAATAATAGATGTTTGCTCCGACAGTCAGGCTGCAATTGAAGCGCTTAGCTCGGGCGACTCACGTTCAAAACTTGTGATCGATTGCCGTACTCAGATCGAAGAACTTAGCATTTTCCCCTTGGCACCTTAGAGCTTAAGCAGTGTGCCTTAAAAAATTTATATTATTGAATAAAAAAAAAAACTTAGCATTTTCAATGCTGTAAATCTAGTCTGGGTACCTGGTCATTCCAACATAATTAGAAATGAATAGACGGATGAACTGGCCAGAGTGGGAGCAGAAAACGACCTTGTAGGTCCTGAACCAGCTCTACCAATTTCCAAACGCTGGATAAAACAAAAAAAGTCTGTCTTGGGTTTCGTCTGAGCATGCAAACTACTGGCGAAGTTCTGAGACTTGTCGTCAAACAAAAATATTCTTGGAAAATCCATGCCCTGGAGTTTCGAAGAATCTTTTACATTTCTCGAAGCGCCATTGTGGTGTTCTGGTGAGGGCTCTGACTGACCACTGTAAACTTAATTATCACGTGGCTACCATACAAGCTTGCTGAATCATTTTCATGTGATCTCTGTGAATCCGATTACGGGACTTCATATCACCTAATATGTAACTGCCCTGCAGTATCTCAACTACGGTATCGGGTTTTTGGTTGTTTTTACATTGAAGAACCTATGTTCAAGCAACTGAAACTCAGAGATATTCTTGGGTTTTTAACCCAATGTGGAAAAGAGCTCTAATTACTCTCGCAAGCGGTTTCTACGTCTCGTAAGTTGCGACTGGTTTCTGTACACATTTATGTTGTGTGCGTGTTTCATTCCGTATTCACCCGTTCCTTTATTTTCCATCCTCTTCTATTTCCCACCATCATCCAGGTCACGGCAAGGCACAAATCCCCGAAAATATGGGGAACGTGCCGTTATGAGCCAATTTATTCTGATACCTGGTGACTGGAATGTGATGGTGATTACCATACGAAGGCATCTACTTTTAGCTCTTATGATTGTTATTCCATCTTTGATGTGGCTTGAACCATGGTACCTTGCTCTGTCATTTTTTTTCGAATTGCTGCTTCTTCTACTAGTTGTTGGATATAATTCAAAGCGACTTTTGCAAAGTTTCGTGATTTACTATCCATCATTATTATTATTATTATCTAAATCAACGATAATTATGATCACTTGAAGAGAGTATGGAACAAATCTCATACCGTTCAATATCACTATAGTGATGTTCCATAAACAAACACGACCGATGTATTTCTATTCCCAGTCTCGCTTCTCCGGTCTTACTGGTCTTATGTTGCATCATGTTCAGAATAGCTCAATTGGCAGAGCGATTTCTCTGAACTGAGAAATGATGCGTTTTGAGTCCGGCCTCACTAGTTTTACCTTCTTGTATTGATAAAGTGGAAAATATACTGTATATTTTCATGTGAAGTTGGGAGTTCATTTACAAGTGTATAAAAATTAATAGCGCCATTAGTTAGAAACAAAGAAATCAAGAAGCGGGAATCAACAACCGTGGACCTTGATGGGAAAGCACAATAGATATAAATAATGGTTTCATTTTATTCCCTTTTCGATTCTGCTTTATTGTTTTCATTGTTGTGGAAATGGAAAGATTTATCTATGTTTATGCACAAACACATCGCAAAAATATAACTTTAGATATCTGCTTGGTTGAGAATATTCATTGATCAAGCTGTTCGGATTCGGCTTTTATGGGCAGAAACCATTATTTACGTACTTCAAGGATTAGGGAAAGGCCGTACCGAAGGACCAAGGAAACAATTTGTTTGTACTATAATTATTTACAACAACGAGTTTTTGCGGCAGGTCATGAAATTGGGCTTCGAGCATTCTTCCACGAAGACATTAGTAACTCGAATAAATTATCCGGTTTCGAGGGACAGAATCCACATAATCCTGAATATCGCAAGTTCGCCTTCGTGCCCCTTTTCTCCTTCACTGAACCGTAAATTCTACACTGTATGGCTGAATTATTGTCAACCTTAATTACCTTCTTCCTTTGGTTTTTCAGATGCAGTATCGCTCTCCGCTGGGGATGGTACAGAGAGGCTGGCCGGTACAGTAGTCCCATGAAGAAACTGAGCGAAACCAGCCCGGTGACGGCTTGCAGGCCCAGGCGCCAGCCCATTTTGCTGTTGAAATGTAGGAACGGTCGGAAAGTTAGTGAACCGATAATACTGTAGTGTCATAAAAAAGGAGTATGCATTAACGCAAATAGCACGGATACCGCCCTCGATCACTAGGGGGAGGGAAAAGTTTCACAAGCTATGCACTACCGGAACGGGATACAGCAAAACGAAGAAAAGTTTCTCCCCCTTGACTGTACGAAGCCATTCTTCACAGTGACCGCACACTGGAATTGATGTCGTTCCAATATTTCTGTTTAATTTATGCCTCAGTCTAGGCGTCACCTACACAAGCTGGACATAAACATGTCGAACCAAATCGCGGAACTATTTTGGGACCAAAAATCGGTTACAAAACCAAAGCAATACCGGATGTAAGGAAACATAGAAACCGGAAGCGAGATAAAATATAGCAACAAAATATATATGCTTCAGGCGAAGAAGAAAATCGCAATACTTACCCCACTCCCTCCTTCAGTATCACAGAGAACAGTGCCACACCGACACCTTCGCCCGACATCGTAATCATTTCGACAAATTGTCTCCGCCGTTTGAAATAATGTCCCAGCATTACGGCAGCCGACTCACGAACCATGGATGCACCGACGCCAACTATCACTCCTACAGCGGATAGGGTATGAAAATAGAGGATCTTGTTAGTTATTGGTACACGGAACGCCCGAAATTAGCTCTGCGCCTAATTCGTATTACTGTTTTTGAATTAGTTGATTTTAACAACAAAATTTCCAAAATAACTATAAAATTAGTTAAAATTTAGAATTTACTGTGCTGAAAAAAATTCTTATTTTTAGAGAAAGTGTTTAGTTGGCGAATATTCTGGACACAAACCAGCAATATTTCAATCCAACACGAAATTCTCATTGACAACTAATTTCGTTATTAAAATCAGAAACTTTGTTTCTATTTATCTACCACCATCATTACTGAAGGACAGCACAAAGAACACAAAAATGAAATTGGTTTAATTAACAAGTTTATTAGCCAAAAACCCATGAGAAGTGTCAAAGCAAAACAATCCATTAAAAAGCTAAAAAGGACAGTCTTATTGAAACTGCTTGAAAATTGTTTTGATGTTTTTCGCATGTGTTCGATATATTTTTATTTAAATTTCTAAACCGATATGTAAAAATGTCGTAAACTGTTAGTGGAAATCGTATTTATTCAGAATTTGTGCGCACTTGAAGCGATTGTGCGTAATAATGTTTCTACGCGGAACAGTGAAGTGAATTTCGAATGTTTCATTTAATAGTGATGAAGTTTTTTTGTATCTTCAAACCTTCCGAGCTGCGCCGTCCGGTGTACTACTTATATTCGGTTTTTGTTTTCCGAGTGCTCAAAGTTTTCAGTGAGAATGAAAAAAAAACAGTGATTTAGAAGAAAAAAAATTCAAAAAGATGTTTATGTTTCGTTTATGTCTTTTTCTCCAATACAACATCGTATTTATACCTGCCAATATAGAAAAGACAACCGCGTCTGAAATTTTGTCGGCAGTAGTGTGGCATCTAGTGGCTAGTAGTCATTACGGTGTTACCGTTTCGGTGACAGGGCGCCATATAGCTGCAGATTGCAGAAGCCAATTCAACCATTCATATTGGTTGAAAATAACATTTTATTTCTTTAATTCAACTAAAAAATTAATTGAATGGAAATAAAATGTGCCTTAGCTAAGAAACGACAGCACGTTTAATTTGTGAATTCAACTAAAAAAAATAGTCATTCCAACAAATATTTTATTATTATTAAGGGAATGAGAATAAAAAATCTAAATTAGCAAAAGTAAGATTTTTTTAGTTGTCTCAAAAAATAACTAACTAAAATCAGCAAATCAACTAAATTTTTCGCGAAAATGCTGATTTCAGTCGTTCCGTGTAGAATGCTCGTTGGCGATGTGATAGAGATGGTGGAAATATGACAAGGAGAGTAGTAGAGCAAGAGTAGATTTCGGATTAATGTTATTTTTTGCTAAGAAGAGTTGACTCTTTAGTTTGGATTTATTTTTTTTTAATACTCTAGTAATTACATGAAAGCGAAGTACCTATAAATTTATTTATTTGGTCGTTAAAACCGTAACCTTATCGTGTCTGTAGAAAAACCATATAAATTGTGTCTGCATAATGAACTGCTAAGTGTAACAGTGTATTCAAAAAGTTTATCATAGAAACTGAACTAATGCACATATTGATCTGTGTGAGCTAAACTTAGGGACTAAACAACTCACTTCCAGTTAAGCTGTCAGAAATTCGGAGTTTCAACTGCTCCGATTTGGAGATCAAAATTTTACCCGGAAAAAATTTCAAACGTTATCAGAACATCATTTAAAATGCTTCGTGAACCACATGCCAAGCGACAACTTTTGACCGAATTAGGTATTCACCAAAATAAACCTCGGAGCTAATTTTCGGTTTCTCATGTGTAAAGTAATACGGTCATTGCAGTATTTTTTCTGAAATTCTTATTTCAAAAATCACATTAGGGAGTTTGATCGAGAGGATCCGGAATTTTTATTACTTGATTGTTCTTGTGTAGATTCAGGGCTGCCTAGAGAAAATCGGGCCCGGGGGGACTGCAATATTACGAATCCCTAAAGTATGGGAATACACACGGAACGACCGAAATCAGCATTTTCGCGAAAAATTTAGTTGATTTGCTGATTTTAGTTAGTTATTTTTTGAGACAACTAAAAAAATCTTACTTTTGCTGATTTAGATTTTTTATTCTCATTCCCTTAATAATAATAAAATATTTGTTGAAATGACTATTTTTTTTAGTTGAATTCACAAATTAAACGTGCTGTCATTTCTTAGCTAAGGCACATTTCATTTCCATTCAACTAATTTTTTAGTTGAATTAAAGAAATATAATGTTGTTTTCAACCAATATGAATGGTTGAATTGGCTTCTGCAATCTGCAGCTATATGGCGCCCTGTCACCGAAACGGTAACACCGTAATGACTACTAGCCACTAGATGGCACACTACTGCCGAAAAAATTTCAGACTCGGTTGTCTTTTCTATATTGGCAGGTATAAATACGATGTTGTATTGGAGAAAAAGACATAAACGAAACGTAAACATCGTTTTGAATTTTTTTCTTCTTAATCACTGTTTTCTTCATTCTCACTGAACACTTTGAGCACTCGGAAAACAAAAACCGAATACAAATAGTACACCGGACGACGCAGCTCGGAAGGTTTGAAGATACAAAAAAACTTCATCACAATTAGAGTGAAACATTCGAAATTCACTCACTGTTCCGCGTAAAAATATTATTACGCACAATCGCTTCAAGTGCGCACAAATTCTGAATAAATACGATTTCCACTTTACGACATTTTTACAGTTTACGACATTTTTACATATCGGTTTAGAAATTTAAATAAAGATATATCGAACACATGCGAAAAACATCAAAACAATTTTCAAGCAGTTTCAATAAGACTGTCCTTTTTAGCTTTTTAATGGATTGTTTTGCTTTGACACTTCTCATGAGTTTTTGGCTAATAAACTTGTTAATAATACCCATTTCAGTTTTGGTTTCTTTGTGCTGTCCTTCAGTAATAATGGTGATAGATAAATAGAAACAAATTTTCTGATTTTCATAACAAAATTAGTTTTTTTTTTTTTTTTTTTTTTTTATTCAATAACAAAATTAGTTGTCAATGAGAATTTCGTGTTGGATTGAAATATTGCTGGTTTGTGTCCAGGATATTCACCAACTAAACACATTCTCTAAAAATAAGAGTTTTTTCAGCAAAGTAAATTCTCAATTTTAACTAATTTTATAGTTATTTTGGAAATTTTGTTGTTAAAATCAACTAATTCAAAAACAGTAATACGAATTAGGCGCAGAGCTAATTTCGGTCGTTCCGTGCATTATTTCAAAAAAATAATTCGCAAGGGAAATTTGTTTCGATTTTTGATTTTTTCTTTTGTTATGAAGAATGAGAAAAAAAAATTCAGAATCTTCGATTTTCCGGGCTTCCTCCTTTCTCCGCCATTTTTCGTCACAGCAACGCTCGGCCAACGCTCCAGTCGAAAAGTGTTCGGATCAGTGCTGTAAAACTTCATTCAATTCAATTGAAATTAAATGTGTGTATACATTGATGATCACTCTACTGCAGTAAACTTCACATTCTAACACACAATCTTCGCTGTCGCACCAAATGGGCATTATACCGTCCTTCATTCGTTTCTCTTTCTATCGAAGCTCAGTTTTATCACCGTCAGTTTATCTCTTGAAGTAAGAAACAATCTCTTACAATTGAATGAGGGAGCGACCTTCAAGTGAGGTTCATGTAAACATTCAAATTGGTTCAAGATAATTGATGAAAGGTAAACCAGTCATGATAACTGAAATATCAATTACAAAATAAACATAAATTAGTTGTTTTCCCTTTCAGTTTTCATTTTTAATATTTCGAAACAAATCACAATACATTTCAAATAGTTGAAATTATCGATTTGAACTTGCTAGTAATAATTGAAAACTCAAATGAGAACCACCATCCTCTATTTATTATTATGGTAGGAGAGAGTTTTGTGTTATCGAGTTGATGTTTATGCCTATTCATTCGCATTTGCTCACTATCCACAGAGAAGACAAGGTAGACAATGAAACAGGTAGAATACTTGGCATTACAAGCTGAGCAAGCAAAACTTCTAGTGACTAGGTACGGTTATTCAATTTACGATGAATTCTGGGAGCTTCGGCAACAAAAGTAAAATGAATGAGAAGGAATGTGCTGACGGTCAACGGCCATAAATTTTATTTTCGTCTAATAATATTCGATTGAAATGAAGTTGAACACTGAACACTGAACACCGATTCGGATAATAGTGCATTGAAAAGCTTGCTTCACCTGTATTACTGTACAGAGCCGGTGCCACTCTATTATCACGATGCAGATTGCTCTGGCCGGTATATGCTTCAGTTCTGACAAAAGATTTAAAAACTCAAGGCTCAACTCATAAATTTCCAGAGAAATTGGGAAAAGTTTACGGATTTTTGTGTAAAAAATTATACCTCATATAGAGGAAAAGATGTTAGCGTTAAAGTGGAGTGTAGTTATCCATAGTAAATAACTTCGTGACGCATCAACCGCTGGGATACCAGGATATATCTTTTTTTCAAAAATCTGTTTGCGCCACTTGAAATGAAAAAATTGGCTGTTACAACAGGCATTCACAAGAAATAACGACATTCTACGTGTGATTTGAAAATTACGAGACTAAAAAAATCAATGAAATAATAAACAAAAAACTGATAATGACTGGGATTGAACCAAGAATCATTGGATTCCAAACAGCAACCGCGACCATTGAACTAAAAAGCACATATCTGTTGGTCAGGCAAATAGTAGTTATAAATTACCACAGCTGTACTAGTTAGTCGTGTGAAGGCAGCAAGTGAAAATTACGTGCTAAACATGTAAATTTCAATCAGTTGTGGCATAAAATGAAGGTGATAGACAGAAAAATGTTTAGTTGTATATTTCAAAGTTGAAGTTAAAGCTGCTTTGAAATTTGATTCAAAACCAGTTTATTATTTATATGTGAATTAATTTTCGGAAATTTGTGTTACGTTCAAGGGAAAATTATGTCAAATACAAATTTCTGAAGCAATGTTGAAGTCAGCATTATGATTCCGTTGCATTTAATTTTCAAATATTTAGATACGCTCCTGCAAGCAGTATTTGGACTTGAAAATCTATGATAAACTGTGTAATTTTGAAACTGACTCGGTCGTTTTATTTTTCTTGCCCTAATCTACAAAATAGAGCCCTTTGTTTTGAGTTTTTTTTTCATTCTTCAAACATGTAGATGTAGATGGTTCAGTCTGTACAAACATTAGTCGTACGATTTTATTAGGGCTAATGTAACAATAGTCATCTCATTAGTAGAATTACCCTACTATTTTGACAATTAATCGACTTTCGACCAACGAATTGTGATAAAATTAGATACAATATTTTCTCTTCGGCTATAAAATAGCTCGAAAATTAAGCAATACTGCTTATATAGCGTCGCGAAAACTTAAAGCGAATGCACCAAATTTCATCTTACTCTTAAAGTCCATCCAAGCAGATCTCACTCTAACAAATGGTTTTCGTATATGAGATGACTACTGTAGCTGAGATGAAAGAGGGTACCTTTACCCTATGTATTTTTGATTATTTTTTCAAGAACTTATGAGAGTCCCAAAGTTTACTCAATCTTCTCAAACTCAAACAATATCCATTCACTCTGATAAGTTGCTGGAAATATCATTCTAAGCGATTGAGAGTATAACAAGGGAACAAATATACTGAAGGGTAATACTAGTGTTCCGCCCAGATTAATAATAAAAATTGCTTTCTAAGAGCCATGAAATTTAAAAATTTTTCTTCTAATATGCGTGTAGACTGTTTATGCCGGTTTTTGATCTGTACTTCTACATTACAGCACTGGTAGACATGCTTCATTGTATCTTATTGTCTATCTGAGCGGAACGCCAGTGCTTCCCTTTGGTCCAATTTCTCCGATGCTCGAAATTAAAACTGTTTCATTTTGAATTTCCAAGAGCAATATCAAACATCCGGAATTCAATGATTTGATTTACTTCCATTAAGGCCGGTCGGAAGGCGCACTTCTATTCACAATAACCGGGTGATTATGGAACAATAGGAATTTCAAATGAAAAAAAGCCGGGTTTCATGAAGTTGGTTTCTTTGATAGGCTAGAACGGGGATTTTTTCGTCAGTGGAATAAAACCGAGGAGTGATTGCCGTTTCCAGCTCAATGAAAAGAACGGCATCATTATCTAACATAAGCATCGGCCTGCTGTGGGTAAATATTTAAATGGAGATTTTTATATCAGCTGTCAAAAAATGCTGCTCGTTGAACGAAGTCCCCTCCAGTGTTGTAGGTACTTACCATAACTGAACGCTACCTGGTGCAGCTGGGTTGCGAAGGACGTAAACAGGATCCCCAGTGCTAGCACCAGGCCACCGAGGACCGCAGTCAGCCGGGTTGATTTTCGACGGCAAAGGGCCACTACGATAACAGCCGCGAACAGAGACACCGACCAGCTGGCAGCTCCCAGCCATCCTGTTTGGAGTGGAGGAGAAAAGGCAACAGCTCATTGAGGGAAAATTCAGGACAAAAAAAAAAAGCATAATAAAAAGCTCAGCAAGCGAGGTAAATTTTGCGTGTTTCTGTGAGTGTGTGCTGGCGTGGAGGCAGTGATCAGTTGTAATGCTATGCAGATGGAGTTTAGTGCTTCGAGAGGAAAATATGTTCGTTGCAGCATTTAAATTTTTCATTGGGGGTAATGAAATAAGTTTCGCAGTAAAATTTCGATATAATAATTTCATGACTTAAGTGAGTGGGAAAAAACGGAATTGTAGTAATGAGCGTGCGTTGCATTTCATTAATTCTTAACGAGACAATCTCCGGGATAAATTTTTGAATAACTTATTTACTTGTTCTTGGATTACCATTTGCTGGCGACCCTTGGGTGGTGGGGTGTAAATTTTCTCCCGTGTCGGATTGTGGTAATAGCTTGTTCAGTGAGACGGAAGTGGGTTGGTGTTCTATGCAACAATTTTCCGTCCGTTGCCAAGTAAATCATCCCAGCGGATAACGGACTACGAGGGGTATTTAATCGTGTTAAGTATGTCATTAGCAAACTTTCATTTTCATTTTGCCTTGGTTGGAAGGAAGTTTCATCATTTCAGGGAGATAAAAAAAGATTTTCTTCCAGCGATGAAAAAAATTCATCGTCTGAATGTTTAATGTTGTTCTTTTCCGCCCAGCTGCCCCAAATCGGTAATTCGGTAAGCTGAAAGTCTTAATCTGCTGTAAATGCGACCAGAATTAATCATTTGTTGACTGAAAAATCGTTCCCACGCCGATTTCACACCAAGATGACATTTTTCGAAACCGACGGTAAGTCATGAGCCAAGTAAAACCATCATTACCAGGAAAATTTAACCGCAGTTTTGCTTTTGAGACATGTTTTCTTTCTTCAAACCACGACTTCATCTTGCCCGGGTTGGACCACTTGCTAGCATTACTTGCTTGACCTGGATTTTACGGAACGCTATAAATCAGCTAGGAAAAATGTTATGGGAAAGTAGAAATACCGAGAAAATAAACACTTTATGTGGCATTTCCCCATAGATTTGTTTTCACTTGCTTGCTACTAGACAAGTTTTCTCTTTGAAAGAATGTATCGCTTGTTGTTTTCACTTTGGACGCTATCTGGCTAATTCCGACAGATCGGAGAACTTTTGCTCGCATTTTTTTTGTTGCAGAAACACGAGACGTGATGTCGGAGATTTTGATGGATTTTATGTCACATTTTATTTACGCTGACGGAGTTTATTACGCAAAAAGTTTTTCGATTTCTCTGGAGAACGTGTCCGAGGAATTTACTTACTGTTCTATAATTATGTCTGCAACTTTGAATAGACTGTTATTTTGGATTACGTCTAATTATCGCCCAGCGAAAATCACCGTTTCTTGTGTTAAAATTTTTCGATTCAGCATTAACAATATGGGTTAAATTATGGCTCTATCACCATCTGAGCCCAATCAAATTAAATATAATTATTCCCTCGTTTTCTCCCTACTCGAAACTTTATTGTATATTTCAATTCAGAGTTATAAATCTTATTAATAAATGTTCATTCTGACTAACTATTGTACACCTTGCTCAGCCATGTAATACCTTTTTATCGTAATTACTACTGCTGAAATCTAACTGTTTAGTAGTAGCGAATGTAAATATATGTTGATACACGGACATCACCATAACCACTAATCAATTGCTGTCCAACATTAGTTGAATGAATCTTTCGAGGCTTCAACTAAAAAATACTGAATATGTTTCAGTAAACTTAGATTCAAATTGTCGAAAACAAATAGATTACAGTAGATTAATAATTGGATATGAGTTTCTGTTTAGGAGTTGTGGGTCATTAGATCACTTTTTAAATGTTTGTATTAATTGAGAAGTCAAAAACGAAAATTTCTAAATTTATTTCATTGATCTGTGCTGTTGACAGTCAATCAAAGATAAGTGGAAATCAGACAAATATATTCAAGTCCCAACCTTTTTGGATTAGAATGTTGGAAGGCGCAGTATTTTGAATTGACTGTCAGGTGCATATGAATGCCTGTGTAGATGCAAACACTGGCGAGAATCAACCGAAAAGAGCAAAACGGCATATTTATATGCCTCATTTTGCGTAGATACTCATACGATAGTTAGAACACTTTCAACACTCATTGCTGTGTAATTCTAAACACCAATTCCGGATCAGTAAACAGAAAATCAATATCACTGATTTGTCACATGAGTGTTTAGTAGAATAAATTAGCTAGAATAATATTTTATCACCATCGAATTTCACTATATATCACGTATCACACACGAATTATATATCTCACAACATTTTAGTCATGTATAACAAAAGTCACATTATGTTACAGATACGCATTTCGAAAGTTTTTTTACATTCTTCGCCGGTGTATCAGGTCTTAAGTTTATTAAGTTTATCAGGTTTCAAGTCAATGATCCAATATCAAACTTAACTCTTAGAAAAAATGTAAACTCAAGCATGCCGTAATTTTTTCGGTGATGACACAATATCAATGTTACTCGAATATCAAAAATGCAACGAACGCCAATGATCATCGTTTGTCTTCGTTCAATAATCGCTTTGATATTCGGACTTATCCGTATATGCGGGTGCGATCGAAGCTGACGCTGCTTCGTTGCTCGCACCAATATCTATTCCTTGCAGTTGTTATTCGCATTAAACACACCCTCGAATGACTTAAGGGCTGAGGCCAGTGTGTTTTAGGGCGTTTTAAAAGGCTATTTTCACGCTTCAAATCTGATTTTCTCAGAAACGGTAACGAATATCAAAAAACCCAACTGACAATCTCATAGAAAATTAGTTTTTATTAGTCTGTGAAAATTTCAGAACGATTGTTTGACTTTAGCTGTCGGGATAGTATTTTTTCTGAAGGAAGAATTGCATAGTTGAAAACGGAAACTTTCAACTTATTTATTGAATATCTCGCCTTCTAAAGCATGGATCAAAAATCTATTCTGACAATGTCTACATAATTTAATTTAGAAGCGATTAGTGCATAAAAACATATATGTTGTCGCGATAAAAGCGAAAGGAAAGTTATTTTTGTAAAGGTAAGTCGATTTCTATGGCGGCGCCATTTTAGTTCCCCGGTAACGTGACGAAACATGAGAGAGAAATAAAATCGGCTCAAAAAGGCTGCCAAACATGCGGCAGCTTTTTTGGATTTTATGTGATGTAGTCAAACTTGTAACCGAAAATATCAAAACTTTCTTGGCCACCCGGCCACATAGAGAGTCATTTTACACATTTGCGAGAGAGCATGGAGAGAAATGGAATACGCACAGCGAGCCACGTGGTTTTACGCGACCTAGTGGCCTCAGCCCTTAACGCGAATATGAAACGAATATTCATGCAGTGATCATCGTCAAAACCTAACTCGCGATGATCGTTCGTGCTGTCTTTGAAACAAGTAAATTAAGACATCTCCCCTCAAGGAAGGTAATCAAATACTTCTCACAAATGGCGAAAAAGCTCAAAAATTTGCTCAGCAGTTCGAGAGTGTCCACAATTTTAATTTGAACGTTGTGAGTCCTATTGAAAATGAAGTCTCACTGAGATATGATCATATTTCAACCCAAGTGTTATCACAAGATGACATTATTGAGACGAATTTTGATGAAATTAAATCAATTATCAGGAAACTTAAAAACATGAAGGCTCCTAGTAATGATGGAATCTTTATTATTCTTATTAAAAATCTTCCCGATGTTGCCTTGAGACTCCTGGTTAAAATTTTCAACAAGTGTTTTCCATTAGCTTACTTCCCAAAAAGATGGAAAAACGCTAAAGTAATTCCTCAAACCTGATAAACACCCAGCAGAAACATCAAGTTATCGTCCAATTAGCTTACTTTCATCTTTCAGTAAACTTTAATTCAATTTTTTTTACCAGAGCAGTTTGGATTTCGTCATGAACATTCAACTACTCATCAACTTGTAAGAGTTACAAGCATGATAAACGCAAATAAATCTTCTGGGTTATCCACTGGAGTTGCTCTTCTAGACATAGAAAAAGCATTCGACAGTGTTTGGCACAAAGGTTTAACAACAAAAATGTCTGATTTCCAGTTTCCTATTCATTCGATCAAAATGATTCAAAATTATTTAATTGATCGCACTCTTCAGGTTAGCTATCAGAATTGTAAATCTGAATTGCTACCCGTACGAGCCTGTGTTCCGCAGGTTTCGAGCTCCAATTTTGTATAATATTTTCACTTCTGATCTTCCAAATCTACCCGTTGGTTGTCAGAAATCGTTATTCTGTGACGACACAAGTCTGTTAGCCACAGGTAGAAATCTAAGAGTGATCTGCAGTCGTCTACAAAGAAGTTTAAATATTTTCAGTAATTATCTGTCAAAATGGAAAATTAAGCCAAATGCAGCAAAAACGCAATTAATTATCTTTTCTCATAAGCCAAGAGCTTCTTTTCTTAATCCTAACAATAATCACATTCTCAAATTCAATGGCTTGGAATTGACATGGTCTGATCAAGCTAAATACTCAGGTTTAACGTAAGACAAAAAACTCACTTTCAAGGATCACATTGACGGAATTCAGGCAAAGTGTAATAAATTTATTAAATGTTTATATCCTCTTATAAACAGAAATTCTAAGCTCTGTCTAAAGAACAAATTATAAATTTATAAACAAATTTTCAGACCAGTCATGCTTTATGCAGTACCAATTTGGTCAAGTTGTTGTTCCACCAGGAAGAAAACGCTTCAAAGGATTCAGAATAAAATTCTGAAAATGATTTTGAAGCGTCCTCCCTGGTTTAGTACAAATGAGTTACATAGACTCACAAAATGTTACATAATATTATTAGCAAATTCTGACAAAAATCGATGCAATCTTCAATTGAATCGATTCGCTTCTTGTATTAGTTAGTAAGTTAGTATATAAGTTCCTTTTTCCCATTACACAATACAAGTAGGTTTACAATTTTCCCTACACAAAAATCACAGAATTGCTGAAGCGAATGATGCCTTAATGGTAATGACCAAATCATGTATATAGTAGGGCTGAGAAGCCATCACTTGTGGCTGAACACCCAATTTAAATCTTAATAATATAATTTTAACTCATATTCCAATAAATAGTTATTTAAAATAAAACGTCTCCCCTTGCATTAGTACCATAGTTTATGTGTGTGTGATGAACCTTCTGTTACCTCACGAGATATGATGAATTTATTAGATGAAGAATGCTTCGCGAATAATGGAATCCAATGATCATCGCAGTGACGCTATTCGAACCAATTCGAAGAGTAAAGTAAATGAACGAATGACAAATGAATGTGTAAAACGAACATGCACGATGTTTACCAGCAGCGATGAATGTATTAGTATATTCGGGTTCTCTACGATTATTGCTTATTCATTTTCACCCTTCCCTATTTCGTGCAGTGAATAGTTCAACGTTGTTCGAGACGGGCATATTCGAACTGACCGGGCCAAACGTATTTTTTCTTACCAACCTGTTATTGCCTTTCTCTATAAAAAGACAACAGAATTGCTGGAAAAGCGATTTCTAACGGTGACCCGAAGACCCATAGTGTTATAAACCATTCGACTCAGTTTGACGAGATCGGAAAATATGCGTGCACCTTTCAGAGATTTGTTTTACCGCTCAATTTTCTCAAAGATGACTGAATCAATTATAACAGACGCAGGCAAGTTGAAAAGTTACTATTGGATCATTGATCAAGTTTGAATATTAAATGGCTGTGATTTCTGGTTTCGGAGATATGATCGTATAAGTGACGTAACTGACAAAACGCGTTGTTTTTCTTCCGCGCAATTTTCTCAGAGATGGCTGAAATAATTTCAACAAACTGAGACTTGTTTGAAAGCTATTATTAGGTCTTTGGTTAAATTGAAGATCAAATGGCTGTCACTTTTTATTCCGGATTGATATAATGGTATAAATGAAGTAACCGATATAACGCGTTGTTTTTCCACCGTCCTATTTTTTCAGTAGTGGCTGAACTGATTTCAACACACTTAGGCTCGTTTTAATGCTACTATTAGTTCATTAAACAGGTTTGAAGTTTAACTGGTTATCATTGACGGTTCAAATGATATGACGGAACAAATGACGTAAACGTCATAAGCCATTATCGTTCAACTTTTTCGAAAATGGATTAAACGATATCAATAATTTTAGGCTCGTTCGAGACTAAAATTGGACTGTCAGTCGATTTCAAAGATCATATGACTGACACATCAAGTTCCGGAGATATAATCGTACAAGTGAAGTAATCGTCAATTTTTTTTTCTGTTCGCATAATTGCCCACGTTCAAATGTATTATTACTGATACGCGTGGTTTGACAAAAATTTCCGAATATGTGACATAAATTCTGAACCATGCTTTTGTGGACTACTCGAATCTATCTGAATAAACTGGTGCCAAACATGAGCCAAAATTGGTGTAAGAAATTATCTTAATAAAAATAAGTATTTTTTTTCAATGAGACTGTTTCGATTAAAGAGAAAGGCATTGTTACACCACTAGGTGGATTAAGAAAAAGTTTTTTTTTAATGATGTTTTCAATAATTTGTTGTCTTCTTTACAAGTGCTGCCTTATTCATCCGATATTGAAATTATGGACTTGATGAGTAAGACAATAGGGTTTTACGAAACCTATCTGTGTGCAATTTCCAACTCCGCATAGACATAGGATCAGGTTTGAACTTCTACAATCGAAAAAAATATGAAAAAAATCGCTACTAAATCGACCTAGTGGTGTGATAATGACTTTCTTTTATCATTCGAATAACTTTTTCTTATTTGAATGAGTTCTATGAGCTTTCAAACAAGCTCAAGTTTGTTACGTCAGTTATACGATTATCACCGGTGTGTGTGTGTGTGTGTGTGTGTGTGTGTGTGTGTGTGTGTGTGTGTGTGTGTGTGTGTGTGTGTGTGTGTGTGTGTGTGTGTGTGTGTGTGTGTGTGTGTGTGTTGAGTGAGCTTTATTATCCATTTGAACGTGATCTGTTACCACACTGTAACTATGTACGAGCCCAAGCTTGTTAAAATTTGTCCATAGAAAATGAAAATAGAAAATGCGTTGGAAGGTAGACACACAAACATACAAGCACATACAGACTCCTCGAGTTTTGTTAACAAGGAACTGCAATCTGACGTAAAGAAGGTGCAGGAGATTTAACTGAACAAAACAAACAATGTAGTATACGCGGTCGATTATAATGATTTACATAATCGTGAGCATAGAAATGTTCTATATAAAATTTTAGTTTACGTGGAAAATAGTGCCATAGTACCTCTGGAACCATTGATACTAATAACACGAATGTAAAAAAAAAAAACAAAACACTGTCACCATCGAACGTCAACTGCAATCAATCCTTTACAATGACGTATCCGACACTTATGATTAAAGCTACATTAGTAACAATGTATCAATGAATGAAAATATCAAAGAAAAAGGGTGGTAAAGCTGCCTGCAGAAAAGCTTTATAACATTTTTAAATCAATGCATTCCTAATGTTGATACACTAGAAACAATCATCACTTGTATCTATTCTTGGTATTCCATCATGACTTTGAGCAACTATTAAAACCATTTTTAAAGTTTTGAAATATGGGAGATTAACTTGAAAACGGTTTCCTTTTTAGCGTGCTCATAAAGTTTTGAATCTACACATTAGAAAATGCAAGTGCAATCAAACTACTTGACACTGGAGTTTTGTCAGCATTCGAAACAGTAAACATCGAGTTTACACTTTAATCTTATTTTATGACAAAAGTGAAGCTCAGTTCCTCGTACGAATTTTCTCCACACAAAGTCTACAGGAGCGTAAAGAGACGATGTATCCGGTATTGTACATTGTTTGTGCATAGCACGTAACGCCTGTAGCATCCTACGGAATGTGTCTGCTTTCGCACAGTGTTACCAAGAACAGAGGCAGCAATTTTCTCGTTGGGAGAATAACACCTCCAGCTTTTCATATGTGGTACAATTACCACATCCACTGAGTGGGCGGTTGGATGTGAGTAGATTTGCACCACTCTCGGTATTGGCGTCTAAGTATGCTTCCGGTGCAACCACAGCAGAAATCAACTTCAGTTTATTGCTTCTAGGATACTGTTTCAATGGGTTAGTTGAACATGAGAACGATGAATGAGTATAAATAACTATTATAATGTAATTTACAACCAAACACCCCTATAACGGCTTCGAAACAGGAAGTAAGTGCCCACACAATACTGTTTCACTTCTCTGCTAGGTTAGACAAAAGACCTGCTGGCAGATAAAGAGGGTTATAGTTCTGTTGTTAACTATAATATAAATGCAGTTATCAAGCTTATTTCGTGCATGAAAACAAAACTCATTCGCTTCCTTTAAACGTCTTATCAGAACGATGTTAAATCCTAGTTGAAAAGAATAAACCAACTGTGCGGTGAAAAAGCAGTACTGTAGCTCTATTGAAAGGATTCCGGCTGCAATTGTGCTTTCAGCTTTCTATTGCACACATCAAAGCGGCAAAATTGCTTTGAAATTTGAATCCCCATTGAAAGAATTTCGAAACACTATTTATTGCGCGAACTTCAAAAGCAAAACTTTACTAGTTTGTTACAGCATAAACGCTTGTATCCAGCCAAACAGCTTGCAGGTTACTTTTTTAGCGATGGCTGTAAATTGTCAGTGGTTTACGTGCACTGACTGGCTTGCACAAAAAAAATCTAACTAGAAGCACTTTCGCGCTATGCAAAATTCGGTCTACGCTTTTCAAATCTAAAACATAAAAACTAAATCCTTAAATTGATACCGGGTTTTATCTCTACGGTATTGTATGGTCTTTTGATTCGTGTAGCAATGCAGCCGATGTTTAATTCCATGACATTGTTGATTTTTTTTCTAATAGACGACATGCCAAACTATTTCATTCACTACTCGATCTGCAATCGCCGAATTGCGCCGTTATCGGTGACAATATATTTGCTTCGGCCATCGAAAATCTATATTAGCGAAAATCGCAGTGAAAAAATGTAACTGCTATCACATCGGATGTCGATGGGATTGTAGAAGTCTTGCTTTGCACGCGTGTCAGTAGAGTAAAAAATGAAACGCACTGGAATGGGTTTTCAGCCAATGGATTGATCAGAGATGATAGTAGATTGTAGCATTGTAAATTATATTCATTAGAAGAAAAAAATTTTGACGCAACTGAATTGTTTTGGCGCACGATTGGCCAACACAGTTGTTAGTCCATACGCGGAAATGATCAGGATTTCACAATGATTTACAAATAAAACACAACAACCACTTGCGATACCAATTTTGTCGGAATCAGTTGTAGCATTTGACTCGGAATTAATTTAAAATTCGGAATGTAATCTGAATTTCAATTTCGAAATATTAGAACTAGGTTTTGTTTTGTCATTCAAATTCTTAAATGTTGGCAACATCTCGGATTAGTGTTGCGTTTTGAAGAAAAATTGGAATGTTTTGCTGGCACATATTCCAATAGTAGAGAATTGGAAATGATGTCACATTTTGGTTAATAAACTCTTTCATAATAATCATGACAACATCCATCTTTTCTTTCCTGTTTTGAATTATTTTCATTCACCCGTTGCATTTACGATTCCTTTCTATTTCATGCTGGGTGCTTCAATGTCGAGCACTGCCTTGAGTAGATGTAAGGACTATCATTAAATAAAAACCCTTGTAAGGACGTGACCAGGTGCATGAGTCTATGTCATAGCAGAACGTGTCGAAAAATGTCAGGAAGAAGGATAGGCTGCTCTATAGAACTCTTCTGTTATGCTATGCGAACGTCTAACTAAAAGCCGTGAGACGTCGAAAATAAAGAAACGGAACTGTAAAATTGCTTTTGCGAATATATATTTTAAACGTTATTTTACGATTCGCTGTATAGAAACTTGTGTAGATTAGTTCGAGAAGGGAAAATTATGTTAAAAATATCAAACAACTCAACAAACAAATAGAATCCCTCATTGTTGCTTAGTTTTTCGTGCAATTTTTCAGTAACAATAATCATGGCCCAACCAAAGTATTTGACATCGATTGAAAGAATACTGTTACAAGAAAGATATTGAGTCTAAAAGTAAGCTTCCTACGTTTTACACAGTCACATGCTTCGACATGATCTCGTAGTCCCAAATGCAATTAGAATTTCAATCGAGTACTGGAACATTGGTGAGCAGAGCTGAGCTGAGGAGTAGACCGCTCATAATCACACTTCGTTATTGATCGAATGAGTGAAAATGCTCAATGAACCTAGAAAATTATGTTTGAGAGAAAAGAAACTCAGAACTTGTCATTAAGTGGCCAATAACTACACCGGTCACGACTACAGGATATGCTACTGAGGATGGAACGGAATGTTAGTCCGATATTGGTTTTTTATAGAAACTGCGGTTGCTACTGCATCTTCATGAGTATCACTGAGTATAAGATGAATTATACAGGATTGGTAGATAATACGATCTCAACAGGAAGTACGGTGCACGAGACGATAAAATTTCCGAAATTCGTTAAACTTCTGACAGATTTGACATATCAATCTTTTGTCAATTTTTCCACTTTCAAAAGGACTGCCCGATACCAATACATAGATAGGTTTTTCTTTTAATTTTTTTGGCATTAAAAATGCCTTACTCTTCACAATATGGGGCCGGGTGTCAATTAAAAGTTTCAAAAATAGTCGCGTAACCTTTTTGTGTCATAATTTTGAACGTTAATAACTCGGTCATTTGTTGATGGATTGTTATAATTTAACAACCAATTGATTCGGAAACTTTTAACTTAAACATGTATGACGACGTCATTTCAGTATTTCAATAGCATACTATTGAAAAAATGGTTGGAATCGACCTGTTTTTATCCACCAATCCCTGTCGTACAAAATGACGTCAACTTCTTGTTCGGCATAGGAGGCTTTGCGTCATGCATAAAAAACACCGCATCGTTCTGCGTAGTATGAAGAGAAATCTATTAATATAGGCTGCACATTCTGCATATTTCTTTGCCTAGTTGATGTTTGACTGTGAATGAAACAAGTAGCTCGTCCAGTGAGCTGATGACTGGATTGTATATGCGTTCACTTGCTGGATTGTCGCTTTTGCATTATGTGTTGGTGAAATTTCCTGTTGTCTGTGCAACACCGTGTTCGCTTGAGTATCTTATATATCATCTAGCTATTGAAGAACCGAATCAGGTTACCGATTCTTTTGAAATATCCCATGTATTTAGCAAATTTTTGGTCGATTTTGCCATTAAAAATGCTTTACACTTCGCTGAGGCTAGGTGTCAATTTAAAACATGCAAAACTAATCGCGTAACATTTTTCTGTCATAATTCATTGCGTTCAACGCTTATAACTCAGTCATTTGTTGATGGATTTATATAATTCAACAACCAATCGATTCGGAAACATATAACTTAAACTTATGAGATTACGTCATTCGAATATTTCATTTGCATACCATTGAAAAATTGGTTTGAATTGAGTATTTTATTTTGGTTCTCTGGTAACTCTCAGGCCAATTTAGAATCATCGGCGATAGATTTTTCGGATCTAATTTGCAGCGCTTGTTCCTCGATGATTTGTTTATGGATTTTCCTAATTTAAATGATTCCAAAGCTTCAATATTGTAAGCTTAAAAATGTTTTGTCAACGGATCGGTTCGCATACTTAAATCTCCATTCCCATACGAACAAAACGGTGGCGCGCAAATGGATTCAGTATAAAGTTGTGTGATAATGATAATCATAGATACTTCTTCTTCATTATATGTGACTGAACAAGTTGTTGTCCCACCAGTAATTAAACGCTTCAAAAGATTCAAAATTAAGTTCTGAAACTTTTCTAAAAGCGGCCTCCTCGGTTTAGTAGTATAAATGAGTTCCACAGGCTCACATAAACAGAACAATTAGATGCAATATCATATAGTATCAAAGATAATCTCAAGGTAAGTTTACCTGCGATTTTACATGTATCGTTTGAATAGGAACTCTCGTAGAATTTGGTTAATGGCCAGTTTCAGTTCACGCGTTGTAACTATGACAATGTTCATTCATGTGTTAATAACATCAAGTTACAATATGAACCAAATTTCGGAATTTTGTTGCGTATCCATTCCGTATATTCCTAATATGCCAAAGCGAAAATCAATGTAAGTAACTAAATATTTTATGCGGACTGTTTCACACGTTTTCTTCCTCGTATTGTTGCCATATTATTTACCGACACTTTCCGAAGATTATCGACGATTTTGAAGGATTAATAAAATTACACCATTACTGAGATTACTGGTACAACGTTCTCTTGGATCGATTAACTGTTTATAAAATTAATAAGTCCACCCAGTGAACGACCATTATTAGGTTAAAGCTGGTAAATCTATATATATAAAAATGCAGAGATTATTCTTTGTAATCGCATCACGTAAGAACGGATGGACGGATTGAGATGCTTTTTTTTTTGTTTGATCACCGGGTTCGCACATCAAAAAAATTTGGAAAACTTACCGGAAAAGTGGGAAAAACCAATAAAGTTATTGTGTATGGACAATGGAATTTTCCACTGAAAAAGTCGCCAATGATTGCTAGATGATCGATAGGTGTTTGGCGCATAACGAGTTGCATAAGTGTTTGGCCGTCGAAGAAAGGAATACTAGATCGTTGAAAGAATCTTTTGGCGCGCAACGAGTTGTTTTGTGTGAATTCATGTGGTTCGTTATTTCGAGCCACGTGCTTAATTGGGTATCAACATTATTGATTGCCAAATGATTCAATGATGGAACGCATATGAGTGTTCTAGCTATACCGTAAATATGATCAAAAGTTCTGATACTGTTTACCAGAAGATGCATTGTGTGCAATGTAATCAGTTAGTTGTTTATTGTTGGCCATCGTAGGCGTGAGTTGAACAAATCACCTTATAAATAGAACGATTTTTGTACGAATCAATGATAAGATGCTGCTGTTTAAAGAATGAGATCAATCATAGAGGTTTGCTTTGAATTTAGCATGCTGAAGTTCGTTCGCGTCGGGTTAATTCTGGTGGATTGAAAACCATTAGTTGTGAGATTTTATGCATTGAGTCGAACGATAAGCTGTATACTGGTACAATCACTCCTCATCTTCACTCCTCTATAACAGAAGAACTGCACATTATTTTCATATAAAACTTTCTGATATAGATTCTCAGTGCCGAACTCCACCATTCATTAATTGTAGGTGGGGTACTAAACAAAATTATGTGGTGTTGACTAATGAGATGACTATTGATAAAACTATTAAACGAATGCAGTGTTCATGTAAAAGTTAATGGATACAATATTTAAAAGAATGGTAACTTGAACTTTCGAATGTCAAAAAATTACTTATTTTATCATTCGATTTTTTAACAATATCAAACTAACCATAGTACTCAAGGAGGAGTAAGGATTTGAAGATAAAGTGCGGAAAATTCGACGTAACAAGGTTCATTTAAGTAAGAAAAAGGTTTCTCGCATCTAAACTTTTACCGTCTACCAGAGGAGTCGAACTTAGCGATGCGAAACATCCGAGTCTCTGATATGTTAAAAATTTACTAAATAGTTACTGACTGACCTGAAGTCATACATTAAAAGTAAAAATAAAGTTTTATCGCTAAATTGTTAATGGAAATTTTTTCCTGTGATCGTCACGCTACGAACATTCATCAAACACGATTAAATAATATCACCAGACTAGCGAGAAGTGACGAAAAACAAGTCGCGAGGGAAGCTTTTGTAAATTTGTTCTAATCAATTTAAAGTAGTGATCTCAGTTATTTTTGCTTCACTTTTTATTCCATATGTCGAAACCATAGTCTGAGAGAGATCAACAATCGCTATTCGATGCACTGACTCAAAAATGATTCGCGGTGCATTCCCTTTATTTTTGCGTAACAAAAGCTTTTAACATATTGATAATTTTTTATGAATTCATCGCAGCCAAGTAATCAGTAAAATAATGGAAAAATACATTAACAGCATAACGTTTGACAATTCTACTGTCCGAAAACATAAATTAAAAAAAAACGGGCGAGACGAAGTTCGACGGGTCAGCTAGTAAACGATATAAATCAAATCAAATTAATATTTGATATAATTTAATATAATATAATATTAATCTCGAAAATTATCATCATAAAATAAAATAGTTTCATTTGTTCAGGTTGAAATCTTTAGGTTGTTTGTATCTAAAATTGAGTTTTCAAGTAACTTTGAAGTGTGTATCATCATCATTATCATCTTTATTTTTGCATTTATTATGAAGACCCTAGAAACGTTTCATTTTTAATGTTATTGTGCTCGGTCGTGTCTTGAATACAACCCTCTAATTTTTTCAGATAGTAACATGTAACCTACACACCTTGAAAAAATCATTCAAATTTAGGTGTTCTGAGCAGAGCTGCTATATGTCACTAGCAACCAGCAACTTTTCACGATGAAGATTGGAAAGCTTATGTAACTGGACTGCTGCCAACCAGGTTCAAACAAATCACCATATATTGAGTGTCCGAGAGCCGATCTTTCAGAACTTAAATCCTCTTGATATTACACTCACCAGGACGCTCATTGATTGCAAATGCGATTGATATTATCTTCATTTATCCTGTCACTACTTGATTACGATGTGACTAAATATTAATCACACTTTTGCAAAGAACAATGAACTGTTAATAAATGTTCGCGAGAAATGATTTTTATCATTAAAATTAGTGTCTTTAAGGTGACCATGGAAGCGAGCCACAAATGGCAACCAAGAAAGCACCTACCCTCCCACTCCACCTTCCGCTATTTTGCCTTGCTCTTGATGTAAACAAACCATAAAACACATTTTTTCTACGCGTAGGAGTAAACATGTTGCGTAGAATTGCTACAGTAATTTGGTGACATAATCACTAATCGTATTGATATATGTTTACGATAAACTATCAACTCTGAAGAATGATTTGTGCAAAACTTTTTCGGACCTTCATTAGAAGGTTTCTTCTTAGAATGTTATTATTTTTCACTCACCTCAAGATTTCAACTGCTGTTTATAGCTCTGTGACATAAGTAAGCTTTATGAAACACTTTTGAGTTGTTCTTCACCGGTAAACTTATTCTCTGATCTAAAAATTTTATTATAAAACTTTTGAATAACTCACATTTCTGGTTTTGAAAATTCAAAAATCCACGATAAAAAGTTTGCCGGCCTGCAGTAGTATTGGCAATACCACCCTTTTATATTGGCAGTGATGCCATTCATAATTAGAGAAAAAAACCTTGCAATGCACTAAAAATGGCATTAGTTTCAATTAGTCGCACGTTGATATAGTTAGAATTACGGATCAAAATTACTTTCGTACGTCACCATCTAAAATTTCAATATTTATAAAAAACGATAACATTTCCCTTATTTCCGTTTCAAACATTGCTTCCCCTCCAAGTTATCCGCAACCCTGTTGTCTTATTTACCGTCGCTATGGAATGCAAAAAAAAACAAACAATTCAATATTGCAATATCTTTTCAAAATGCCTCGTCCATCTAAGCAGCGCTCATTTGCGAAAATCAATAGAAAAATAGATGGAATACGTTGATAGAGTGTGTTTTGGGTAGTGAGTATGTGCGGGACTCATCAGTTCAAACAGTGGAAGAACTGCCAGAAGTGCCGGTTCAAAACAATACCACGGAATTTAGAAACTGTACTGGATCCAATAATTTGGTATCAATAGGTAAAGTTTTTAAAATATTTTCGTCAATATATGAAATTATATTTTCAAATTTGCATGATAAATCTTTTCAGAGTAAATAGCCGATTTGTCATCAAACCCTCTCGTCAAGTGCCACTTGAATGTTCTTTGGGTGTGGTTGCTTTCCTGGTTTGTATTTTTTGAATATGTAACATGTCAGAGGAAAAAATATATTCTAACAGCTTCCTTTTTACTATGTAATATAAGAAAAATGCCAAGAACCAAGCGAAGGCAAACAGTAAACTATCTTCTTCGGCACAATCATTATATTCTTTTGGTCGCATGATTGCAATTTGTTAACTCCAGAATGAGCATTAAGATGAGATAAGTCTACTCTGTTCTGCTAGGTGATTTGAATAGTTTCAATGTTTACATTTTGTTCTTGCACCTGTATTCCTTTCAGCACACAAATATTGTTATTCCATTCCTCTCTACTCACAAATACTATTACTATATGAAAAAGTATTGTTTCACCAATACTTTAAAATTTATTTTACTTGGCTTCTGTCCACGGTCACCTTAAAGACGAGAAATATCATGAAAATAAAAAAATAACTGTTCAACCGACAACAGAAGGAATAGTTTAGGAAAAAAAAGCAAATTTGAAACAATGAAAAAATCCTGCAATTGTGACCCTTTACAATATCTATTGTTGGTTAAGGTTTTTGCCGCCGTAGTCCGGCCTCTAGGCTTCCCCTATCCGGAGAAAGATTCTTCTAGTGGCACCTAGTATCCTCACTGAAAATTATTAATGACTAACAAGTCTTCAGTGAATGCTATAGATATTGCTTTCTATCGATATTCAATAAGACATGAATTGGAAAAATATTGGATGAGTAACATTTTATCAAAATCAGCTGTATTGTAATAATATCGCGGTGGCTCGTCACTTCTATGCGCTCGCACCTCAGTGTTTCTACACCTCTGTGCGTATAAACGGGATAGCCTTCGTTGCTAGAATTCCAGTTAGGAAATGCCCCGAATATCGCCTTTGTGATTAGCACCAGCAGTTTTAACTACCTGCAGCCGTTAACTCACGAGCCAGTATAATCGAAACACAACCTGAATCAATATCGCGGTGATTTATACGAAAAAGACGAAATTAGGGTCGATTCTTACTTCGCCACAAAGGCAGAGGAATTTTTGAACCCTTTTTTGCCTTTCTCATATAGAAAGGTTATGCAATCACTGTGAAAACCGACTTTTGAACCGAGGCCCGGAGGGCCGAGTGTCATATACCATTCGACTCAGCTCGTCGAGTACGCAAAATGTCTGTGTGTATGTGTGTGTGTATGTGTGTATGTGCGTATGTGTGTATGTAACGTTTTTTTGCACTAATTTTTCTCGGAGATGGCTGAACCGATTCTCACAAACTTAGATGCAAATGAAAGATCTTGTGGTCCCACACAAAATTCCTGAATATTATTTGGATCTGACTTCCGGTTCCGGAATTATGGGGTAAAATGTGCAAAAAATTGTGAAAATAAGTGCACTAACTTTTCTCAGAGATGGCTGAACCGATTCTCACAAACTTAGATTCAAATGAAAGGTCTTGAGGTCCCATAAAAAATTCCTGAATATTATTTGGGTTAAAAATTGTATACCATCACTGAAAATGAGGAAAAACCTTAAAAAAATTTCTAAATCGACCTCAAATCTTTTCCAATTTGATAGTTTTTATCAGTAGACGGTCAAACAAAGAGATTTCGGTTATTCTTTTAAGAACCGAAGAAAAAAAATTTTATTTCAGTATTATATATGATAGTATGATTGATATGAGAAAGGCATTATCACACAACTAGGTGGATTAAAACAGGTTTTTTTGTTGGTTCTCACGAGTGAATCAGGTTTGTGATTTTGAAGTACAATTGGATGCTAAGCTGACGCTCGGTGTTCATTGCTTACAAACTATTCAAAAGAACACATTTTTACTGGGTTCTATTTCGAAGACCTGTAGGATTTAAATGTGTGAATAGCGAAGACTGTGGTTTGTCGGTTACGTCACTCATACGAATATATATCAGATTAAAAAAGGTTAATTGAGATTGTTGGAAACGACTTAACTTAGTCATCTCCTAGAATATTGAGCGGATGTATCGGTTATGTGACTTATAGCATCATATCGCTGGAACCAGAAAATTTCACCTATTTTAACCATTGAAATTGCTCAACGACTCAACAGTAGGTTTCAAATGGGTTCAAAATTCGGTTAAAATCGTCACTTCCGAGAGAAATGTGCGCACAGAAAAAGCATGGGTAAATACATCCCAAGTAGCAAACATTGTTTTTTTTTAAATTAATGTTTATTAAAATATGAGTTAAATTTAAATTATTAAGATTTGTATTGGGTGTTCAGCCATAAGTGGTGACTTTTCAGCCCTATTATATACATGATTTGATCATTCCCATTAAGGCACCATTCGCTTCCGCAATTCTGAGATTTTTGTGTAGGGAAAATTCTAAACCTATTTGTATTGTGTAATGGGAAAAAGGAACTTATATACTAACTTACTAACTAATACAAGGAGCGAATCGATTCAATTGAAGATTGCATCGATTTTTATTGGAATTTGCTTATGATATTATGTAACATTTTGTGAGTCTATGTAACTCATTTGTACTAAACCAGAGAGGACGCTTCAAAATCATTTTCAGAATTTTATTCTGAATCTTTTGAAGCGTTTTCTTCCTGGTGGAACAACAACTTGACCAAACTGGTACTGCATAAAGCATGACTGGTCTGAAGTTGTTTATAAATTAACAATGTGTTTTTTAAACAAAGCTTAGAATTTCTGTTTATAAGAGGATATAAACATTTAATATATTTATTACACTTTGCCTGGATTCCTTCAATGTGATCCTTGAAAGTGAGTTTTTTGTCATACGTTAAACCTAAATATTTTGGTTGATCAGACCATGTCAATTCCAAGTCATTCAATTTGATAATGTGGTTCATTGGTTTGGGAAAAGAAGCTCTTGGCTTATGAGGAAAGATAATTAATATCGTTTATTTATCCCCGGTTTTAACCTAATTCTGGTCGTTCACCGAGATAATTAATTGCGTTTTTGCTGCATTAGGTTCAATTTTCCATTTGACAGATAATCACTGAAAATATTCGTTTTAGGCGACTGCAGATCACTCTTAGATTTCTACCTGTGGCAAACAGACTTGTGTCGTCACAGAATAGCGATTTCTGACAACCAACGGGTAGATTTGGAAGAACAGAAGTGAAAATATTATACAAGATTGGAGCTACGCTCGCACCATGCGGAACACCTGCTCGTACGGGTAGCAATTCAGAGTCACAATTCTGACAGCTAAGAGTTAAATAATTTCGAACCATTTTGATCAAATAAATAGGAAACTGGAAATCAGACAGTTTTGCCATTAAACCTTTGTGCCAAACACTGTCGAATGCTTTTTCTATGTCTAGAAGAGCAACTCCATTGGATAACCCAGAAGATTTATTTGCTTTTATCATGTTCGTTACTCTTACAAGTTGATGAGTAGTTGAATGTTCATGACGAAATCCAAACTGCTCGGGTAAAAAAAATGAATTTTCATTTATATGAGACATCAATATCAACAAGATATTTTTTTCAAAAAGTTTACTGATAGAAGAAAGTAAACTAAATGGTCGATAACTTGATGTTTCTGCAAAGTTTTCATCAGGTTTGAGGATGGGAATTACTTTAGCGTTTTTATATCTCTTAGGAAGGAAAACTAATGCCAAACACTTGTTGAAAATTTTAACCAAGAATCTCAAGGCAACATCGGGATAATTTTTAATAAAAATATTAAAGATTCCATCATTACCAGGAACCTTCATGTTTTTAATTTTCCTAATAATTGACTTAATTTCATCAAAATTCGTCTCAGTAATGTCATCTTGTAACAACACCTGAGTTGAGATATGATCATATTTCAGTGAGACTTCATTTTCAATAGGACTCACAACGTTAAAATTAAAATGATGGACACTCTCGAACTGCTGAGCAAGTTTTTGAGTGTTTAATTTCCTTCCTTGAGAGCAGGAATTGGTTTCTGAGGTTTCTTAAGAACCTTAGAAAGTTTCCAGAACGGTTAAGAATATGGTTTAATTTGTTCAACTTTTCTAGCGAAATTTTCATTTCGCAAAAGAGTAAATTTATGTTTAATTTTGTAAATCCTTAACTATGTTTTTCATAACAGGATCACGAGAGCTTTGATATTGTCGCCGACAATCACTCTTCGACCGAATGAGCAGTTGAAGATTGTTATCGATGATAGGAGAATTTAATTTAGTTTGAGCTTTGGGAACTGAAAGATTTCTATCTTTGATAATGTAATGATTCAAATTATCTATTGCTGTGTCGATGTCCGCAGAATTTTTTAAAATAATTTCATGATCTACATGATTTTCAATGTGAGATCTGTACTCCAACCAATTAGCTCTATGATAGTTGGATATAGAACTAATTGGATTAATTATAGATTCGTTAGAAAGTCTGAATGTTACAGGAAGATGATCTGAGTCAAAGTCTGCATGTGTAATCGGTTCACTACAAATGTGACTTTGATCTGTTAGAACATTGTATTTTTGTTGTTGTATTTCTTCACTCTTCTCGCAACGATTGTGTGATTGAAAAATCGCACTTTACAAGTTTCTTGTTTGGTAATATGAGCCGAATATGAAACTATTCAAATGAATATATTGTACAGTCAGTTAATATAACCTATTTAGAACATAATTCTTTTTCAGGTTTTTCAGTTGGTTTCACAAGCAGTAATATGAATGATTTTCACATTTGTTACGAAAACACATGAATTCACTTGTCTAACAGATCCAACAGGTCTCCGAGGCTTAGATCGAAGGGTGGTTTTTCCTCAATTATGTATTCTTTCTGCATAGATAAATATGAGCTCAAATTATTTATTGGCAGTGCAAACAAATTAATAAACAAAGAAATCAGTCGGTATTGAACAATCGATCACACCGCATATGAACAGCTTTTAGATGCAGTACGTTTTTTAGCTACCTAGAGTTTTAACGATTTTTTTTTGGGTTTGTGTTAAGGCACTAAAGCTCAAGTTTTCACATTCCATCATTGAAATGAAAATTTGTTAAAAACTATCGTTCAGAGGGTAGGAAATTTGCTTTATGTAATGAGTTTATATATGTAGCAGAATATATTTGTTGGTAAAGCATCTCTGCAATAAGAAGAGGATTGCAGATTCGGACCCATTCTGTGAGTGAAACTTTTTTCCAAATTGTACATTTTTTCTCTGTTTCATTCATCTTTTTTTCTTCTTGCTCTGTTTGTTGTTGGCGGTGATGCAAAATAAAATGCCTAGAGTTGCTTCGACTTCAAAACATGCTTTTTCAAGGCTAAAAACCTGAAACTCGTACAGTCAGTCACTATAACTAACTATAAGTCTGGCAAATTTTTAATCTGAGTGATTTGCCAAATAATATGGTGCCTTGACTAATGAGATGACTAGTGGTAAAATCACCGTTTAAGTGTTTCTACTAACCTATTTGGTAGCGAATCGATTTTATGGTAAATCTGACTTTCGACATCGTCGTAAGCCCCAATTGCTCTTGATTGTACAGCAACTCAAACACTTAACCTTTTTCTGAAGTTCGTTGGTTGCCACCTCAGCATATTAAAGCTCATCAAAGAAAAATTTTGCAGTCGCATACATAAAGAAGCTGCGTCCACTCCACCGTGATAGTCCCAGCTACCAACCCATGACACCGGCACCGAAAGTGACTGGAATGACGGTTGATTGAATTTGGTTTTTGTGCTGATGTTGCAACCTTTCTTGTACCCTTTCGGGAGTTGGGGGATGTTCAAAATCAAAGCGAATCGGGTTCGTTTCCAGAAACATCGAAATTATTATTCGGAACGTGACACTGTTTACTTCACACCCGAATGGCTGGGGTTGGGAGAACTGAATTATGTGGAACAGCACCACCTGCGGATCTGACGAAGCTTAAATAGGGAGCGTGTTTCAGAATGTTCTTACAACAGGTGCCAGACCGAAAAGTCTCCGGTGAAGCTGAAATACTGATGATGAAATTTACATTTTGATTGACTTTCTACATTTGCATTCGTAGCAGGGGTAAGACAAATTGGTAGTATTTTCCGCTTCATCACAACTGTGCTTCGCAATCTGCGTTGTGGGAATGGTGCGTTTAACGAGTTTTCCGTGGAAAAAGTACTCCGATTGTGCCAGTCCTAAGTTTAAGATTTTAAGATTAATTGAATAAAGTTTGCGTATTGGGTTGAAAACATTTTTCTGAAGATAATGAAGTTCGATTTCATTGGCTTCTATGATAATCCATTTGAACAGAACAGAACGTGAAAACAATGCAAGTAAATAAATGTGAAGAGATGATACAATAAAGATTGCACTCAAAAAAAAATGCAACACTTTCTTTTGTGTCGAACTTTTCATTGGATGGGGAAAAATTGATGAAATTTTGAGGAAAACTATCAGGTTTTTTATTATTAATAAAAAAAATCAGGTTTTTATTATTGTTAAGTAGTTTAAGCGCCTCTTTTAGTTTAAGGTCGTAATATGTGTAATATAAAAATAATAAAAAAGAAGAGATGCGGTTCGAAAAAAAATCATTATTTTTTTTATGAAGGGTGTTTTTTAAGAGCTTGCTGATTTGAAATTGTAATAAAACACAAATTTTATATTATGAAACGGCCATTTATTTTTATTTGGTAGATAAATCATTGGCATTTAACATTTAAATATGATTTCGGGCATATGGGCTCCACGACTATTTTTCACAAAGGTCATTCTGGAGCTCATTTTTTTGCAAAACATCAGTTGTTGCTGGTTTATTCACGCAAAAAAAATGAATTTGACTGGTGACATAATTCTACAAACGATAAAATTAATGAAATTTAACCTGTCAAATGACGCAAAATACTAAATTCCTACAGAATTTTACAAACTCCGAGTGTAGTTTGCACTCGATTACCAAGTGCTGCATGGAATTATATGTTTCAATTATTCATTAGGCAGATGTGTGCTTCTGTGGCTCAGTCGATTAACTGTTTCTCGGTTGAAGTCGCTATCGATCTTTTGTTTTTTATTTAATTCGATTCCAATCAATTTAATTTTCAAATCTCAAAATTTTACATATTCTTGAATATAAATTTGTGTGAAATACAACGTTCCATCTTAAAAGATGTAAAATCGAAAGGTTTTTTTTTCGATCTGTGCACATACACCAATGACTTCACGTATCCTCAAAAAAATTAGAGGGTTGTAACACATGGATCAATAAGTCCCGAGACTAAAGCAGAGATGGCGCTCGTAGTAAACCAGTAACCACGTCTTTCTAGAGTACTAACCTTTGCTTGAAACGGGTCAAAATTTGAAGTGGATTGAAAAATGTTATCCGGACTCTTGTCCATCAAAAGCAACGATTTGTCGGTGGTTTGCCGAGTTTAAACGTGGTCGTACCGACACAAATGACGCGGAACGCTCGGGTAGACCTGTGGAAGCCGTTACACCGGAAAATGTGAGTGAAGTGACAAAAATTATAATGAAAGATCGTAAAGTGAAGCTCCGTGAATTGGGCTTTGATCTGCTTCCCCACACCCCATACTCGCCAGATTTAGCCCCCAGTGACTACTGGCTCTTTGCTGATATTAAAAAAAATGCTCCAGGGAAAAAGATTTGGCTCAAATGAGGAGGTCATCGCTGAAACTGAAGCCTATTTTGAAGCGAAAGATAAATTTTGTTATAAACATGGTATTGAAAAATTGGAAAAACGTTGGAACCATTGTATCACCCTAAAAGGGGATACAATTGATGAATAAAAAAAATGTTATTTCCATTGTTAGTCTCGGGACTTATTGATCCATGTTTTATGCAAGACACGACCGATCACGATTACATTAAAAATGAAATAATTCTTAGGTACCCACAATAAAGATGATGGTGGATGCACTAAAAGTCACAAATTACAAACCTGCTCTACTTTTAGTGTTTACATTTTTGGCGACAAATGACAATTGAATTCTTTCAAAACAATTGATTCTACTCCATTTTGATGCCTTCAACAAATTTTTACATTTGAAAATTTTTGGAAAATATGCTTTAAATGAAAGTCAATTATGATGATTTCAAAGTTACTTAAAAGATCAATTTTGGATACGAACAACCTCAAGATATAAATCTGGACAAATGAAACTTTGCTTCCGCCATTTTTTCCAAAGTTAAAAGCTTTATTGCGAAAAAGTGCTTACAGATATATTATTCAAAGTAGTGTCCGTCGATAGCGACATCTCTCTCGGGCAATTTTCGGATTTCGGCTCGAAAAAAGGAATTCTCTTTTGACGCTATCCATGAAGCAATCCATTTTTCCAACTCTTCGAAGGATTAAAATTATTGATTTGCCAGGCCTCGTGCCATCGATCGGAATAGGTGGAAGTCAGAAGGGGCGACATCTGGGAAATACGGCGGGTGGGGCAAGACTTCCCATTTCAGCGTTTTCAGGTACTTTTTGACTACTTTTACGACGTGAGGCCGAGCATTGTCGTGTTGGAGGATGACTTTGTCATGTCGCTCTTGATATTGTGGCCGCTTTTCTTTTAGCGCGCGACAAAGGCGCATCAGTTGCGTTCGATATCGATCTCCTGTGATGGTTTCACCCGCTTTTAAAAGCTCGTAGTAAATCACACCCACCAGACATCCCACCAAATACAAATCCTAACCTTGGCGCCGTGAATATTCAGTTTTGCCTTCGACGAAGTAGCATGCCCGGACTTTCCTCATGATTTTCTGCGTTCAGGATTATCGTATCGAACCCACTTTTCATCACCGCTTACGTTCCAGTGTAAAAACCCCTTGCGATTTTGTCTTTGAAGCAGTTGCTCACATACAAATAGACGGCGCTCGATGTCCATCGGTTTCAACTCGTACGGCACCCAGTTTCCTTCTTTCTGAATCATGCTCAGGGCCTTGAGACGTTTTGAAATGGCTTGCTGACTCACTCCCAACGATTCGACAAGCTCTTCTTGGGTTTGGCACGAATCTTCATCAAGCAATGCTTCTAGTTGTTCATCTTTGAAGGTTTTTTCCCCTCCACCACCATGTTTGTCTTCGACATTGAAATCTGCATTTTTAAAACGTTGAGACCACTCCCGACACGTTCTTTTACTCAGAGCAGCATCACCGAAAGTTTCTGAGAGCATTCGATGCGCCTCAGCTGCATTTTTCTTTCGAATTATAACAGAAAAGTAAAATTTCCCGCAAATGGCGAGAATTGGGCACATAAACAGACATTTTCAAGTGTGTATAATACGAAAACAAGAACAACTGTCACTGAAACGGCGATGAAAAATCGTTAGGCACTGTACACACTCACTTTAAAGGCACTATCATCATGTATTTTGACCAGCCTCAGCCGGTACAGCCACCTATCGGAAAACGGCGGAAGCAAAGTTGTACACCTGTTAGCTTAGAGTGTATTGTTCACTTGATCAAAATTTCGTTACAATCTGTCAAGTGTGTATCGAGATGGATACCGAGCAAGAACTGCTTAAAAAATTCATAGGGAAAATGAGAAATTACTTCAAGCACAATCCGAACCTTTTGATTCGGGTCTAAAAGATTAATTCGTCCGTTAGGTTCGTCCAACAGACAATGAAGGGAGCCGGAATTTTTATGGAAACGAAGGGGTATAACTGTCTTAATGCTTCGTAATGTACGAAGAGACGTACATTAAAGCGGCCGCCTAGATTTTCGTCACCAAGTCCTCAAACCCGGACGTTTTGAGAAGTTTCGAATGAAGAATGTTGAATAATTTGCCAAGAAGTATTTCGGGTGCCAGGTGATCAGTAGGTGTGGTAAATTCAGTAAGCTGTACATAACGACCGGCTCTATCTATGGCCAAATATATAAAGTCTGTATTCAAATTAAAATTCAAGTAATGGAGTAATAAATTAAAAAAACTGACGTGTTTTTAATTCTATTTCTTTTTCAGATGTCTTGATTTTGTGATCATTCACTTCAGGGCTTGACTATATTCGCTCTATTTTATTGGAGAGAACCAAACCGAAGTATTGTTTGAAAGTGTTGATCTTATTAGTAGAAACATCACCGCCAGTCCCAACATCAAGCAATCAAATTATCGAGCCTTGCTACTAACATAACATATTTTCTACCCCCTAGCATGTGTTGCTTCCATAAAAATCGTCACGAGTGATAAATGTGTTGTGTTTTCTTTTCCGACTGTGTGAATTCAGAGCGCATCGCTAGAGAGCATTGAAAACAATGTGCACAAATAATCGCTCCGCTGCAAACACCCAAACGTATTAAAACAGAAAATAAGTGCATTCTAACCTGCTTCGGTATTCACCTCGCTGCCTAGGTGGCGTATTGCGTACAGCAGCAGCAAACCGTAGGCTAACTGGAATCCTGTGGTTAGAACATGCGCAAGAAATGCAACACCACAAACAATCCAGCCCCAGCCACCGTCCGGATAGAAGTGCTTCAGGCGAGAAAGCGTTGTCCCGGGAATTCATCATCGCAGCGCGTCCGTAGCACGTCCGGCCGAGCAAAGGAAAATTGTGTGAGAAATGGTAGGAAAAATGGTTAGTTAAAGCGGAATCTCCGGTGCTCTGGTTCTTCTGGGCGGTGACTGCAGTATGATGTGTTTCCATATAAAAATTCTTTTTTATGTTTTTCTTCCATAATTGCCATATGTTAAGAATCGAGAAAAATTTCCATAATACTTGTATCGAGCTCGTGCTTATTTTCAATCACCTGCTTCATTCAAATAGAACTAACGCTTTGATTGTGTACGCAGATTGTTTTCAAGTATCAGTTTACCTGTCTAATTGCATTGGTGTCAACACCGGCGCGTCGCAACGCTGGGACATTCCGATGCAGTGAGTGTAATTCTCGTTCCAACAGAGCCGGATAGGCGGAATCCTCTTCCTCCAACAAACGTCCTCGGTCGTATCCACCTGCAATGAACGAACAAATGGATGCAGACGATAAATATTTTATTACGGGAATTGTTTGCATATATGGACAGTCATATAATATGTGCTGGAATGACAACCGGGTGGCGTAGGTGGTCAGCTAGGTCATAGTCGCATTATGGTGAAGTGAGTGCAGTAGCCGTGATTAAGCGAAAATGTTTCTCCTACACCTGTCATCACTGAGTTCCGACTAGGAAAGATTCATGGTGTCAGTTGAATTATTAACTCGGTCTCGCAATTTCGAAACGGGATTTCACTTACCCGAGTATGCATTGTGTGACAAGCATGGCCCGGAACTAACTTTGCGTGATGAGAAGTAGTTAGTGCATTCCCGGACAAAGTTCAATCGCAGATGTTCAGTCAACTTGATTTCAAGTAGCAATAGTAGTAATTGAAAATCGCAATCATCATAATATGCATCGTAAATGGCAAAATAATTTTACTACTAGAAGTTATAAAACCGCATGTTCTGGCGTTTGAGAAATCTCGAAACCGGTCATGTAGAAATAATACAATTTGATGTTATCCTCAGAATTGTTTAAGGGGCGGGTAGGGTCTAACACTTTTCAAAAATCATTTATTATTTTCTTTATATTTTCTTATAGCAAAACATTTAAGAATATTCTGTGAAATTTTCAACCCTATTGGAATGAAACTCTGGAAGTTATGAACCTTTATCTATGGCTATCTCATTCTGCAAAAAAGCAAGAGCTCGGCGCACAGACAATAGATTTCTACTTCGATTGAATTCAAAACTTGACAAAACATTCTGGAAATGTTTCATTATGATAAATTATAAAAGAAAAAATATGATTTTTTGAAAGTGTTAGGTCCTACGGGCTCCCTGGAGTAATATTTTTTTTTATTTAAAAGATATTTTATTCAGGCCTATTTGCGTACAAGCTTTCCGTGGCCGATTGAGCTGAGTTTTTAGATAATTTTTTTTGTATTGGATCTCGTTGTCACCCTTTTCCTAGGGGGAGAGAAGCTTCCATTTCCCTCCTGCGAGGATTGAGGAGCAGTTTGTTCGCGGTTCGTCTCGTCATCCATCGCCGCATCGGTGGTATTGTTGTTGATTTTGTTGCTAGTTGCTGTAGATGCGTCTTGTTGTACATTGTTTGCAGTTGCTGGTTGGTTGGATGGTAAGTTGTTAACTGCAGCTGGTGTACTTTGTTCTATAGGGGATGATGATGAATTCGTTGAAGGGGATGCTTCATTGTTGTTGGTGGCAGTCACAGGTGTACTGGGGTTGTTTGGGGTTGGTGTGAAGGAAGCACCGTTGTCCTTTGGTGTGGTGGTCTCCTTGTCCAGTTTATCACATGGCTTACCGTAGTGAACAGCTTTTTGGCAATATTGACATGTGGCCATCTGATTGTCATAGGTAATTTGCACGGGATTCTTGTATCCTGACCGCAAGTAGGTATAGGCCTCCTCGAGCGCATGCGTAACAAACGTGAGCCATTTAGAATACCGGGGGAAAAATTCTTCCACTTTTCTTTTTCGATAGAGAGAATCTCTTCGTATTGAGACATAATTCTGCGAATATAAGGATCGATGACGCTTGAGGGAAGATCATGCACACGCACTTCTATAGCACTATCTTCCATATATACTGGAATGTTGTACTTGATATTTGCATGCTCCACATAATGCACATTATTATTGTCTTTATCGAATCGAACTGGTTTCAAAACTCTTCGAATCAGTTCTTTTTAGAACAAATAACATATTCCCGAAGAACTATGCGAAATTGTACTTTACTGTACTACGGTCCTTTTTTCAAGTTGGAGTTTGTAGTTGTAGGAACTTTCTGCTAAAATGCATAACACCGATTAAGTTTAGGTGCATCGTTTCAAATTTTAGTAGTGAAGAAGGGGAAAGCTGGCACAATTAATACAAGTGATTAACTAATTGATATTCGAAAGAATGGAGAAAGCGTTTCAGTTATATTCGTATTCACGACATCCAGTTATGTCTGTGACATTACACACCCGTACCTTTTTCGCTCAAGCACTGAGTAGGAGAGTGTATTTATAATCGCTTGTCACATTCTTTAATGGTTCCAGTCGCTGGCTGGACAAATATTTAAGTTCCTGGCAAAACCCGAGAGCTCTGTATTAGATGGAAAAAAATCCTAAGAAGATATTGGTAATATGAAATGCTTTGAAATATTTCTGTAACTGTCTGACAAATTCTTCTAGTTTGCAGAGCTTGTTACTTTGTGGGCATAAAAACATAATTCGGCACTACTGGTCCCCTCTTTTCCTGTTCCAAGAGCACCGAAAGTGGAGAAGAAAAACTCCTAAAACTAAATTTACTTCGATTTCTCTGCGATGCTTGAACCGATTTTCACAAATCTTGAATTGAATTAAAGTTCATACTGTCTTTAAACCTACTGTGAAATTTCATCCGGATTCGACTTCCGGTTCCGCAGTTACAGGGCGATGAGTGTCAAAGTTTTCAAATCGCCATATAGAGTGACAATATGTACAACACTGAAAGAAGAAGAAAACACAAAACGAACAAGGCGTGCTTTGTTCTATTTCGTACACGTTGTGTAGTGATGTCAATAATAATAATAACAATCCTACTACATGTTTCATGCTGCTGATTCATGCTGTTTAGCACGCAGTAGTAACAGAAACGCAGGTTCGTTTCGTTAGATTTAGTTTAATTGGTTTAAACGAAATAGAGCATGAGATAGTAAGTATAAGTTTAACTACGTTCAAAACTGTTCCAATTTGTAGATCATATTTGTTGGTAGCAAACGAACCAACTTCGGCTATTCCGTTCATCTGAACCCGGTTTCGGGAGAACTGGAAATAGTGATTAGAAACTGCAAAAAGGATCTCACCCACTTTTCTTGGAGATGGCCGAATAGATTTTCACAAACTTATAGGTTCAAAAGAAAAGTCTTACAGTTTCATACGGAATTCCTTAATTTGTTGAGGATACTACTTTCGGTTCCGGAACTACAGGTTAAACAGGATTTATAGAGTTTGTGAGATTAGATCCGAACAAATTATCCTATTCCTATTCACTAAGCAGTTGTTTTTGCGAATTTCACGGTTATATTTATGATGTAATGAGTGATATGAGAAAGGCATCATTACACCACTAGGTGGATTAAAATAGGTTTTTCAAGTTGGAGTTTGTAGTTGTAGGAACTTTCTGCTAAAATGCATAACACCAATTAAGTTTAGGGGCTGAGGTCCACTAGGAGATTGATAGTACCTATTAGCTCTCTCCGGACTGTACCAGCCTAGATGCCGTGTGGAATCCGGCGGAAAAAAATGAACCAAGAATAGATCCACTGGGTTCCTGCTTCCATGTCGTAAAAGGCGACAATTGCAGGAGTTTCTTTTTCCTTTCAGTTATCGGATATTTTCAATGTTTTACTTCTGATTACTCTATTTTACTAAATCATCTCTTTATTCAACCTATCAATTTCCGTCTAGCTTCGGAGAAAAGTTTTATTAGGAATGATTTCTTCTTCCATGTTATTGATTGTCTTTCAGGATTATAAAATGAATGGTAAAAATCAACCATTGCGCAAATCCGTTTATATTACAAAGTTAATAACAGAGATAACATATATCGGTATATTGAATACATAGTAAAAAACACTTGATATTAATATTTCAAACAGTAAATTAATATTTTTCTCGGTAGCCGGCTGCCCAGAACAACTAATATAACCAATTAATAATTTTAATAAATAATTAAAATAATAAAGCGGAAATAATAAAGAATCAAGACGAGTGTGAAATCTGTTGACCTTTGTTTGGTGATTTAAAATGATTTTATAATAACTGTTTAGAATATTTCAATGCAATGAATCAACTTTTTTGTCTAAATCCTATTCGCTCGTTTATTTTGTATCACGTAGTTTCATTTATAAAAACGTGCTTAATCCACCTAGCAGTGAGATGATACCTTTTTTTTATCAATCCGCATGTGTTTTTTTTTGCATGACTAAAAAAAACGCGAAAGGTAGATGCATAAACGAGTGACTGCATACTCGACAGCCGGCTGTCCGGAGTTTTGTCAATTTCGGAGATTGACTGTTTCGTGCATTATATTGCCATCACAAAGTAACACATAAAACCATAATACTTTAAAACATTCTTGGTAGCCGGCTACCCAGAGCAATAAACACATGATAACATTATTAAAACATTTACTAACAAAGTATCCTCTCCTGTGATGCATGTGGGAATGCAGAGGATTCCTCGGTTCTTAGTAGCAACATGCATCGAACTAACAATCCTTTCCCTCCCAAGTAGATCTGCATTCGGACGTGGCCGGCGTCGGTATTGATCAGCATGCATGGTTCAATACAGTTTGCACAGTGTGAAACAATGTGTTATTCCCAAACATGTTACTTCAAAAAATCATTTTGCAATCTCAATTGGTCCAGATCAATAACGGAGTAGCAACACACGGGCGGTCTCTAATGCTAATGCTAAATGCATAACACCAATTAAGTTTAGGTGCATCGTTTCAAATTTTAGTAGTGAAGAAGGGGAAAGCTGGTACAATTAATACAAGTGATTAGCTAATTGATATTCGAAAGAATGGAGAAAGCGTTTCAGTTATATTCGTATTCACGACATCCAGTTATGTCTGTGACATTACACACCCATACCTTTTTCGCTCAAGCACTGAGTAGGAGAGTGTATTTATAATCGCTTGTCACATTCTTTAATGGTTCCAGTCGCTGGCTGGACAAATATTTATGTTCCTGGCAAAACCCGAGAGCTCTGTATTAGATGGAAAAAAAAAATCCTAAAAAGATATTGGTAATATGAAATGCTTTGAAATATTTCTGTTTATTTGCAATACGTAGTTTGTTGCGTTTAATTTCTTGTAATTTTAAAACAAAACTCAATGTGTAATTAACCTTATTTTGTGCTAGGGCACATAACCAATTTCACTATATTTACGTTTCGTCTTAGACTCGTCATTGCAGAGCAGCAATAACCTTACGTCTGCTTAGCGGTTCAAATTGAACTGTTTAAGTTCGCAGTAAGCAGTTCATTTGAACTGCTCTGCACTGACGAGTCTAAGACAAAACGTAAAGATAGTGATATATTCAGATTATTAGGGAGATTTTCCGCAAAGATGCAAAACTATATTATAAACCTACTAAGTTGTGGTATATTCAATTACGACAAAGTAAGCGTTTTTAGATATTTAAAAAAACTTGTTCCAATCCACCTAGTGGTGTAATGATGCCTTTCTCATGTAGCTCGTGTTTTCATTAATATTACTAAGGTATTCTTCAAAAAACTTTTCTTTGAATCTTGAATAAAAACAATTTTTTTTTGGGGACGGGTATAGCGTGATGGGTTAGTCGATGTCCTTCAAGCAATTCATCTGGCTTTGATTCCCAACCACGCACATAGGGTCAGAAAGTTTTTCTGAACCGAAGAGACGACTGACCTTAAGGTTAAATCCTTTATTATATAAAATAAAGAAAAATGTTTTCGAGTATACACTAGCATAACCTTTTCAGTTTTTAACAGTTTTCACCCAAGTTTATAAGAATTCTACATTTTTGGCATTTTCGCTCTACATGACGGTTTAAAATTTTAAACTGTAAAGTGCAAAACCAGAAGTCAAATCCAAGCAAAAGCAGTCTATTTCTATGTACGTACACCTTTTTATTTGTGTCTAAGTTTGTGAAAATCATCTCAGCTGTCTCTGAGAAAATGAAGTGAGTACTTCTGTATTTTGTATATTTTGTATAGAATCAGTATAGTTAAAATCGGTTCTTTTGACCAGTAACTAGCATAACCTATAAATTGATACAATTTTCAACCAAAGTTAGAAGAATTTTTACGATTTTTGCGTTATCGCTGCATACAAAAGGTGGCAATTTTGTACACAATACCCTGTATTTCCGGAACCGGAAATAGAATCTGGATAAAATTCTACATCAATTTAAGGAAACATAAAACTTTTCATTTAACAACTCTGTGAAAATCGAGTGCACTTTTTTAATTCATTTTGCACATTTTACCTCGTTACTCCGGAACCTGATCCAGATAAAATTCAATGTACAAGCGCGGATTATTGAAATAATCGAATAATTCTAAAAGTTTAATAATAATAATAATCGAAAGAATAGTCGAATAATTGGATAATAAATTCCAACGAACGACTAAAACTTAACCGATTAGTTTTAAAATTATGATCGAGTGATCATAATTTTAAAACTAATGAAAATGAACGATCGAGCTATTCGAAAACAAGCGAGTTCTAGCTAATTACATTTGATCAAAGCTCATTGAATCGTTTTGTATTGCTTCGCGTGAACCTTGCTGTCACCTGTGACGTGTCTCATGTGAGCAAAAGCAATAATTTTACCTATTTTTAAAGATATGCGCTCCTACAGTTTTGCTTTTGATCTAAACGACCAAACAAATCATGTCTCTGTTAGGGAAAGCCAACATAGTGTCTGAGGTTTTTAACAGGCGAAATATGACATTGATAGCTATTAGTTAAAATTTTGTAATAGAATAATCGAAAGTACTTGGCAAAAGCCGTTTAAATCGATGCGTAGAAATATGTTAAATCATTTGGTGAAATAAAATTACTAATCGGAATGAAATTGACTGAGCTGAAAGTATTTAAAATCTGATCACTTTATGTTTGATTCCTTAAATCCTTCTAATTCATACCCTAGCTGATCAGTTATATGCGTTTATTTAGCTCCATCTCCAGGAAAATTTTATGCTTTTCATACTAGGCATACGGTTCGGAAATGCGAATCACTTGGATCATGCATGGATATCAAAACTCTACACAAAACAACTTGTCGCGCGTCAAAATATTTGATCGAAGATCGCATTCTTTTCTTTAGCAGAAAATTAAATAAAATGTATCAAGTATATCCTGAACCATGGTAAAACTGACATTACGGAAACTGATTTATATTCATTCGTCAAATTAATATCTTCTCAATACTAATACTTTCGGAAGCTTTAAAAAAATCATTTTTTCTAGTTATTTAAAATGACATACAATGTTTTTGGATTTGTCCCTGTTGTGATTATTTTGAAGTTTTAGTTACAAAAATTAGTTTTTTTAAAATTTATATTCATATTTAATTTACTATCCGTCCTCGGTCCTTTAGTGCATATGCAGTTATAATTAATACTACTACTACTACTACTACTACTACTACTACTACTACTAATTACTGCTAGCAATGAAACTTGTATAATTTTGCAGCCTTGTCGTAGTTGTTTTGCCGTTCAAGTAAAAAGTCAAAATTGTTACGAATAAATGTTTTCGTCTTTCATTTCACTTTTTAATTTGATTTCATTTTATTGTTTTACATGTTCACAGTTTTGCTGTATAAAAGAATCTGATGAATTTACACAAAACTCTAAAATTAGTTCAGGTAGATTTAATCTTGATAATTTTACTAATGATTAAAACAATCAGAGTGTACATAGAAAAAGAAAACATTCCTCGCTTCAACTCAAACGACATAATCTACTCTATTGCTAGGTCGGTCACGCATGACACATAGTTTTTTTAAGAACAAAAAGAAAAAGGAAAAAGGTTTTCTATGTAAATGACACGAGCTGACTGACATCATTCGGTATCATCAAGTGTGCACCTAAAGAGAGATGTACTTACCCGGATACGTTCCATTGTGCGCCTGAAGGCTTGTCGTCGTCCCTGCAGTGTGCAGATGTCCGGTACTGGTAGCAATATGATTACTAGCACCAGTGGTGCCACCATCTCGCAGGCTACTGTTGTGGGTGCTGTTGCGCGTTAGTGTGTTGTTGGCACTTCCTGAGAGATGCTGGTGGGATCGGTTCAATGTCGAGTTCGCGGAGGCCACCGAAGCTGAAAATCGACACCGTTGGCAACCATTTCGGATCGGTGGTGGCCTCGGGGCGGGTGCGGGTGGTGGTGAGGCGGACAGGGCCGGCGAATCGGGTTCGTTGGATGTACTGCGAATGCCGAGCATCTCTTCGTCGACTTGGGTTTGCTGGTCGCGCTGGAAGCGAGCTGGTGGCGAGGTGGACGTCGACTTGGTGGCCGTTTGACGTTGCTGTTGGAACGGAAATGGCGGCTGGATAAGGGCCTGAGGATGATACGTCGGTAGATTGTGATGGTTGGAGGGACGGGACCGTCGGGGCAGTGTCGATGGTGCCGAGTTAAGGGTTTGTGAGGCCGAGTAAAAATATCTCAAGGCACTCGACGACAAACAGGTGCAGGTAAGATTGATGTTATTATTGCAATAGTAGCAATTGTTTTTCGGGGTCTGTCGGTTTTGATTGTACTGTCATGGAAGGGTGGATGATTGCTGTTGGTTTGGTTGTTGGGTGTGTGGATAGGAACTCTGGGGTAGGTACGGATAGCTTCGGAACATACACTGATTTCCGCTTAGATTGCTTGTGTAGGGCTGACCAAACATGTTTGTCAACGCTTTCGACTGCTATCGCTACAATCTAGTTGTTTGGCTTCTCTAGATTTGGTAACAAATGTCAACTTTAGATATTGTGCACTGGGATCGGTTGTCCTTTGAAAATTTATTTGCAATAGGATGTTGTTCCTACCACGATGGGAGTTGGCATTAACTAAACACCACCATTGTGCGTCACTAAGTTATATCACAGCTGGGGTCGTACAGAACGATTGTTTCGCGTTTCTAAAACCACAATTCTCACCTACTGACACAACACTGTCACCCTCGGAATGGTAGCATTCCGATGTATATGGAATGTCCCGTACGACGAACGATTCATTGGACGTCACCCATTTAATTTGAATATTTTCCGCGCCCGCTTTCGGTGACAAGGATTGTCCTCTTCTCAACTGGGGGGCGTTTTGGGCATCCGCCTTGCATGTTCTGAACACCGCGAACGACGTCGACGTCGCTGACATTCAACGAGATCACTCCACCTCGTGCTGGCTGCTGCTCGTAAAGTCACGTATTTATGAATTTCTTCGCTCATTCGCCGCAGCTTCATCCTCGCCGGACCAGGAGGATACTGGTAAGAATAAATTTCTCGCTTGGGCCTCGTCGGGTCTGCACTTTGCTGTGTGACGCTGTGGCGATACACACGCGAACGCGTGTTTCGTTTGTTGTTTCCTTTCTTCGCGCAAAAGTGACCGCTGATTGCTGCCTGCAAATTGGGAAAGAAGAAATCATGAAGATGTTGAAGTTTCGTGATTCGACGAGAAAATCGTGGTGTCGGGGAGTAAAATTATTTATGACAGGATAAATTTTTCTTAATGCGACAGCATCAACGAGAGAACATGAGAGTTTAATAATTTAATAAAAAGAGATGTGCTCATTGGGTGAACAGTTCTGGCATTGAATGTTTGCATTTGTTATTTAACGAGTGCTCTCAATGGGGAAGCAACCGTGATTGGACCTCTGGAGCGGCAAGCAGCTTTTTTTTGGATATATTGCTGATTGCGATGTTAAGTTAACTACATTCGTGGACATTTGGGGGTTTTGGTTACATTGTAACCGTTTCGTGCAGAACGCACATTTTTATTCGCGTGTTGTCTTCAACTCATCAGTGCAGAACAATGTTATTAGCACTTAGCAGTTCAACTTGAGCATTTTTGCAGATTCAAAGTGTTTATAGACAATTACAGACAGAAAGACAGAGTTCGAACAGGTTTTCACATGACTCGTTTGACGTTTTGAGATTTTCAACTCAATACAAGATTTTTTTTGCCATGTTAATAAAAATTGAGTAAAACAAAACCGTTTTAATTGCCGAAACCGTGCAAAAAACATGTGTAGAAAATCTGACGTAATAATTTCTAAAACCGCAGATTTGATTTTTTGTTTGTTTTGTTTTTGTTTAACAATAAAAAGTGAAAACTAAAAACCGGCTTGAAGTCACAAAAAGGGTTGAATCATCATTGTCAGATAAGATTGTTGACGGTAAGACGCATCTTTTGTTAATAATTTTGATTCCGCATATGCATCTAACTTAAGTTTCACGGTTGTGCAAAACTGTGGAAATCAAACGTAGGAAAATCAGATAAGTGTTTTTGTAAGCAGAAAATTGTGAAAAATACGGATCTGTAATTGCTTTTTCAACATTCATCTTTTCTTAAAATACGCCTCTATTACTGAAAAAAACCTGTTTCAATCCACCTAATGGTGTAATGATGCCTTCTCATATTACTCATAACATCAAAAATATTAGTGTGGAATTCGCAAAAACAACTGTTCATTGAATAGAAATAGGAAAGTTTGTTCGGATCCTGCAAATCCTGTTTACCCTGTAGTTCCGGAACCGTGAGTAGTATCCACAACAAATTTAGGATTTCCGTATGAAACTGTAAGGCTTTTCATTGGAACCTATAAGTTTGTGAAAATCGATTTGGCCATCTTGAAGGAAAGTGAGTGAGATCCTTTTTGCAGTTTTTAATCAGCATTTCCAATTCTTCCAAAACCGGATTCAGATGACTGGTATAGCCGAAGTTGGATTTTGCCAGCAACAAATATGACTTAAAAATTGGAACAGTTTTGAACCTAGTTAACCCTAGACTTACTATCTCATGCTATATTTGAATTAAAGCAATCAAACGAATTCTAACAAACGAAGCGAACCTGCGTTTCTGTTACTTCTGCATATGTAAGTCAAGCTAAACAGCATGAATCAGCAGCATAAAACGTGTAGTATGATTATTACTTTTATTATGGCACGGTATTACTGCACTACCGGTCGTATCTTTCGTTCTTTCGGTCGTACTGATCACAAAATAGCTATAATTTTTATCAACCGCAGCACCGTCTTTTACCAGTATCACACACTAGCAGCAGCCATCCGTAACCGTTTCGTTTCCTCCACAGCGTGTACGAAATAGAACAAAGCACGCATAGTTCATTTTGTGTTTTCTTCTTCTTTCGGTCTTGTCGTTCTATATGGCGATTTGAAACTTTTGACACTCATCGCTCTGTAACTGCGGAACCGGAAGTCGAATCCGGATGAAATTTCACAGTAGCTTCGAAGATAATATGAGCTTCAATTCAAATTAAGATATGTGAAAATCGGTTGAAGCATCGCAGAGAAATCGAAGTGAGTTCTATTTTGTAAGGCTGCAATAGTTTTCTATTTTCGAGAAGTATTGCAAATAAATCACACGTTATTACATCGAAACAACGTATTGAGTAGATTGCATCAGTTTGACTGACGATTCTGATAGGAAATTATGCATCTGTTCGTGTAATATTACAACTTTGAAAACAGAAAACCATTTCATTTGACTCGTAATTTTTGAAAATCCGTGTAACCATCTTCGAGAAATCGTAGTGCGTGCCAAGTAGAATTTTTAGGTATCTCCCAGGGTTCGAAAACAGGTAAACCTGAAATAAGTCTATTTAGTCACCGACTCTCAAAATCTGTAAACTCGATAAACTCGATAAATTTAAGTAAAATTGACATTTTTACGCTTATCACCCTGTATTTCCTGAACCGGAAGACGAATCTGATTAAAAAACAACAAGTGTTTATGGGATTTTAAGATCTTTCATTTGGATAAAATCGATTCAGCCATCTACGAGAAAAATGAGTTCAGAACCAGAAGAATGAAAATCAAGAAACTTGTATGGGAGCATAGAACTTTTTAAACTGATTCGAATGGTATATTCGAATGGTATATGCGAATGGTATAGGAGTTATGTTCTTCCAGCAATTATTGCTCTATGCACACACTTCGAAAAAAAAACAAATAAATACACATAAATGGAGCGTCTAATAAATACACATAAATAGAGCGTCGTAGCTCGCGCAAGTTTACGTGGAACTTAGATTCAAATAGAAGGCTTTACTATACTTGAAATGCTTGTACTTCGACTTTTGGTGAATAAGGTGAATAATGAAAAAATTTCAAACCTTCATTCAAAATGACTATGAAAAGATCGTAAAGATTTCTTGGAACTGTGCTAAAAACCATTCCAATAAGTAGGCCTCAAACGGTGCATACTCAGATATGGTTGAGCCGATTTATATAAACTTAGATTCGAATGGAAGGTAGTATGGTCCCACAAAAAACTCCTGAATTTTTACAGGATCCGTACTCCGGTTCCGAAGTTAAAAAGTGATGAGGGATTCAATTTTTGAACAACTGGGCTATCAAAAAAATTGAGAATATGGTCTTTTTGAGAGATGGTTTTTCATAATCTTATAAACATAAGCTTTTGATGTGACAACTGAATTTTCCAAAAATTTCTAACCAAAATTTTGCTGCATTCTCAATGTAGCTGACAAACTATTTCCCAATTCTGACCTGATTTTCTTTCAATGAATCCAATCAAATGAAAACTAGGATAGTGGGTGCTATTAATGTCTTCGTGGGCATCGCGAAGCATTTGTGATGTTCTATTGATACTTGTTCGTGAATAAACGAATCAAATGGCCCATCTAAAATGTACTACTGTGGAACTAGAATCGAAATTATTAATGTTGAGACAAAATTATTATTGGTATTGGACACGTATTAAAAAAAACAAATGCAGCGCAAATGCATTATAATATACAGTCTGTTACATAAGAGCGTTGTTACTGTTGTGAGAAAACGAAAAGACTCATCATAAAATGCTTCGAAGCGCGTACCGTATGCGGTACTTATTTTGGAAAAATGCTGAAATCGAATTGTAAACAATAGTCAGCTGATTTATTCTAGCCTTGCATCAAGCGACACTACTGCCCTCTGCGTTAAAAAAATATCACACCATTCCACTTTACCGATCGCGAGTAATCGTAACCACGCTCTTATATAACAGACTGTACTATAACAAATCATTGTTTTTGTGTTGTTCGTAATTTTTTTTATGCCATTTATGACATTATCAGTTTGCATGCAAGTTAGTTCTCTTATATATAGTGTACATATTTGTTGTACATTAAAAAAAAACGCATTTTACCACTTGTTTTTGTCAACTTTGAATATGATTTTTTTAATCATGAGCATATAAATTGAAGCCCAAACATTAATATAGTCTCTCAAAACCGTTTTTATTTCAAATTTGTGACCTGCCGGTACCTTATCAGCCGTAAATCACCAAGATAATTGGGCTATTACTGAAAATTAACATTCATTTCCTTCCTTCCTTTCTCTCCGGCAAAAAATGTTTGCCACTGCATGCGTGAGGAGATTTTTATTGACCACCGTGCTCCCCACACTATGGTCATTAAAAATCGGAACCATTATTCCAAACGCGAGTATGTATCGGGAAAAAAGGCAAGCCAGAAAGCTTGGTAACATTGGGATCAAAAGTTAACGAACTAACAGGGATTCTGTTTCGTTCTCGGCAACATTCTGCTAGAGTATCGCATGGCACAGAGCAGATGTGCTTCCGTTTCAGTCACGAATGACGGTAACTTTAGAAGTAAGTTATCCAACCTTGGCAACTTGTTCAAAATCTGCTCAACCTTTATTTTCCGGGCCGATTTTATATTATATTATTAGGCACGTTCAATTCAACGTAATATAATTTTTCGTCACGGCAATTAGCAGGCACCCTGCGACTCCGGCGAGAATTGCTTATTTGATTACTTTCTTCACCGACCTTCGCGCCGCGATTGTTCTTCGTTGCGTAACAAACACTTCGCCGTGCTCTCAAGTAGAACAAAACTAATTAAATATCTTTCGCAACGGGGACACTCACAGAATATAACCGTCGGAATACAGACAGCTTGGGAGTAATTATCGAGTTCCGACAGGAAGATTCGCGGTCGTATTCTGCCAAGTTTGGAAAGTGTTTTGCACGCACTTGAGTCTTCACCTAAGCTCTTGGAACTGGGATGAGAAAAAGCTCCCGAATATTTGAGTATGAATGGAGTATGGAGAAAAGTTCCATAAGGACAAACCTAGGAATGGATACAGTATTATAAAGATGGAAAGAATGTGCAGATTTTGTTATTGAATTTGCAAATAGAGTCATTGTACCAATAGCATTCTTATGAATCGAGTCATCACATTATTTTGCGTAGTACTCGTTGTATACCAATTGCTATGCAATTGGAGTCAATATTTGTTACGACAATATAAACTCCATTTTCTCAAATATGAATTAATAGAAAACAGTCATTTTTTATCAAACCCAGGTATTGAACTGATTCGAGAATTCCTGCTGCTCTCTACGTAATAATTTGCATCATTTGACAAGTTAACTTTGATTTGTTGTACCGTTTGTAGAATTATGTCACCTGTAAAATTTGTATTTTTCTGTGTAATCTTGAGCTAACCTGGAGATTTATTATTATTATATCATTTATTTTACCCCGGCTTTAACCTTATAGATAGTTAGTGGCAACGGGACTTGAACTCGTTACCGTTAGCGAAAAGACCCGAAATTTATGGGAGCGGGTCATATCGCCGAAAGCCATTTCGCCGAAAGTCGTTTCGCCGAATGCCATTTCGCCGAAAGTCGTTTCGGCACAAAGCCGCCGAGCCGACGCCAGCTGAGTCGGCCGCCGACCCGCCGTCGGAAGCGGCGGCCTCTTGCATACAAACTTGTAACCGCCTCGTTTACCCGGTCTACTCAAAGCTAGGTTTCTTTGCTTTAGTTAGGTCCGAACGAGCGGTAGCGAGGTCGGACAGCACATGAACGAAAAAGATGTGGCGTAGCCGCATTAGATATTTTTTCATTTTCTCTTAATAAACGGAAAATACCACCTACATTTGCCTGGTAGATACACCTATACAATTGCTTTGATGCTTAGTAGCTAACAGTCAACAAGTTTTCTTGGGAAGTATTTTCTGAGGTTCGTGAATCAATCTTTATTCAAGAGTACAAAAATCAATCATTATTCAAGAAGTACAATGGTAGGTCAACAAAACGGGCGTTAACGCTGTCATCTTTCGTTTGTCTTTAATTTAAATCAATTCTAATTACGATTTCAAGACGTTTTCAGGATTCGGCGAAATGACCCTTTCGGCGAAATGACCCTTTCGGCGAAATGGCTTTCGGCGAAATGGCATTCGGCGAAATGGCATTCGGCGAAATGGCATTCGGCGAAATAACCCTTTCGGCGAAATGGCTTTCGGCGAAACGTCTTTCGGCGAAATGTCTTTCGGCGAAATGACCCTGATCCGAAATTTATCCCTTTCGGGAAAACCAATTAAATTACCCTGCATGTGAAACACAAGCCTAATTGAACGGGAGAACTTCTATTCGCTTCCTCGGAAGTAATTAAAAGTTTAAAAAAAATCGATATTATCCAGCATCCTAGAAGAATGTTAAGCAATCCACATTTTTCTCTGAAACGGTTCAATCGATTTTCACAAACTAAAATTCAAATGAAAGGTCTGATATTTTTCCTTAAAATATGTAGACAATTTTATTAGGATTCGAATTCCGGTTACAGAACTAAAGCGTGATAAGTGAAAAATTACCAATTTCATTCGTATTTTTTCACAAACGATGGTCAAAAAAGGTACGAATCCCATAGAACTACCTGCTAAAATTTTCTAGTTTGCAGAACTTGTTAGTTTGTGGGCATAAAAACTTAATTCGGTACTACTGGTCCCCCCTTTTCCTGTTCCGGAAGCACCGAAAATGGTGAAGAAAAACTCCAAAAATAGAATTCACTGCGATTTGTCTGCGATGCTTGAACCGATTTTCACAAATCTTAATTTGAATTAAAGCTCATATTATCTTTAAAGCTATTGTGGAATTTCATTCGGATCCGACTTCCGGTTCCCCAATTACAGGGCAATGAGTGTCAAAGTTTTTAAATCGTCATATAGAATGACAATATGTACAACACCGGTACATGGGGGTACGGTGGAAGATTTTCTATTCTATTTCGTACACGCTATGAAGAAAACGAAACGGTTACGGATATCTGCTACTAGTGTATGATATTGGTAAAAGACGGTGCTGCGGTTGATAAAATTTTTAGCTATTTTATGATAAGTTCGAACGAAAGAATAAAAGAATGTAAGGCCGAGGTAAATTAAATCATATGAAAAATAACATAAAAGAATGTCAATAAAATGAAGTTTATTTGAAAAAATATGCAATTTTCACAGCCGGTAGTCCAGTAACACCGTGCCGGTGGTGTAGTGATGTCAACAATAATATTAATAATAATAATAATAATAATAATAATAATAATAATAATAATAATAATAATAATAATAATAATAATAATAATAATTATAATAATAATAATAATAATAATAACAAAAATAATAATAATAATAATCATAATAATAATAATAACAATAAAAATAATAATAATAATAATAATAATCATAATAATAATGATAATAATAATAATAACAATAATAATCGCAATAATAATAATCCTACTACATGTTTTATGCTGCTGATTCATGTTGTTTACCTTGACTTACATATGCAGAAGTAACAGATACGCAAGTTCGTTTCGTTTTTTAAATTTTGTTTAATTGGTTTGAACGAAATAGAGCATGAGATAGTAAGTCTAAGTTTAACTAGGTTGAAAACTGTTCCAATTTTGAGGTCATATTTGTTGCTGGCAAACGAACCAATTTCGGCTATTCCGGTCATCTGAATCCGGTTTCGGAAGAAGAGGAATGGTGATTAAAAACTGCAAAAAGGATCTCACTCACTTTGCTTCAAAATGGAAAAATCGATTTTCACAAACTTATAGGTTCGAAGGAAAAGTTTTACAGTTTCATATGGAATTCCTAAATTTGTTGTGGATACTACTTCCGGTTCCGAAACTGCAGGATAAACAGGATTTGTAGAGTTTGTTTGTTTGTTTCTGCGAATTCCACAGTAATATTTATGATGTTATAAGTAATATGAGAAAGGCATCATTACACCACTAGGTGGAACAAAACAAGTTTTGCCTTTCTTATATAGAAAGGTTATGCAATCACTGTGAAAACCGACGTTTGGACCGAGTTTCAAATACATTCGACTCAGTTCGTCGAGTACGCAAAATGTCTGTGTGTGTGTATGTGCGTATGTGAGTATGTAACGTTTTTTTTGCACTAACTTTTCTCGGAGAAGGTTGAACCGATTCTCACAAACTTAGATTCAAATGAAAGGTCTTGTGGTCCCATACAAAATTCCGGAATATTATTTGGATCCAACTTCCGGTTCCGGAATTATGGGGTAAAATGTGCAAAAAATTGTAAAAATAAGTGCACTAACTTTTCTCAGTGATGGCTGAGCCGATTCTCACAAACTTAGATTAAAATGAAAGGTCGTATGGTCCCATACAAAATTACTGAATATTATTTGGATCCGACTGTGTTCTAACTTTTCTCATAGATGGCTATTAGAACCATCCTTTGGAGATGATTTAGATTTGACTAAACGGTCGCAACTTCTCCTTTCTGCCACCATACAAGACATCCGTATGCTAAAATTGGTCTAACGATAGTTGTGTAGATCCAATGAATGTATCTGGGTTTGAGTCTCCATGACTTTCCAAAAGCTCGTCTGCATTGGCCGAAAGCCTCGCAAGCTTTTTTAATCCTGAAGTCAATGTGAGCAAGCCAATTTAGTTTTGAATCAAGCATAACCCCGACGTATTCAACTTGATCAACCACAGTGACCTCTGAACCGAAGAACTGTAACGGACGAGATCCTGTGATTATCCTACGATAAGTGAAAAGCACCATTGGTGTTTTGCCCGGATTTACAAATAATCTAACCTGATAACACCATTGTTGAACAGATCGCAGGGCTTGCTGCATTAAATCAAAGAGAGTAATAATGCTTATACCGGTCATCAATATATGATAATCGTCGGCAAAACCATAAGTCGGAAATCCAAGGTTATTAAGTTTCCTTAACAAACCATCAGCGACTAGGTTTCAAGATATTCCGTTCACGACTGCATTGTTTAACCTCCTGCAGCCATTCAGTCCTCGGCACGGAAATACACCTTGACTTAGGAGTTTCTATTTTTGTGGCCTTTTACGACATGGAACAGGAAACCAGTGGATCAATTCTTGGTAGAAAATAATTCCGCCGGATGCCCCATGGCTTACTTGTTTGGTGGACTTATACCACCGGTACAGGTGGACCGTAGTGTTATTCTTAGCCAGTTGGGAAACCGCTACCGACACTACACGGCTATCTAGGCTGTTTAGAAAGGGAAGTTGACATTGATGGACAACTTCCATGGATGGCCGAGCAGGAAATTATAGGAAACTTTTGCGCCCTGCTATGTTTTTCTGGTGATATTCTCTTAGTTCACATCACCAATAGCTACAATATTGTCTTGTACTGACATATTTCGTCATGCACATCTTATGGTCGTGGATGGCTTAAGGCTTCAAGACTTTTCTAGACAAAAGTTTTATCATTAACATTATATTTTCGTAGTATCTTTCCACTAGACAAGTTTGGTAGTTGTCGTTTGCTAGAAAATATGGAAAAACTGGCTTTGTAAGACTTTGTTTCGACTGAGTAAGAATTTTATTCATCATTTCTTTGACATATAAATTTTCTCAACATAGGCATTTTACGGACCTTTTAAGGAGTGAAATGCATCATTGTTGTGGGACATAATGTCTCTTGTTGAATACCACTGATTTGTTGTGGAACATATTTTACGGCTGCTGGGGCATTATGTCTGTTGTAAAATTTGTTTATATCAATAAATTCTTCTCACTTCTGATCACTTGAAAATTGTGTTCCTCAGCCTTATTGCAATAAAATATCAACAAATTTATTAATACATTTAGTAATATCTCAATTTGGGATCATATTTTCCCACAGGGGTCACACTTTACCCTACAGCGCGTGACCAGTACCAAGCACGCTATTTTGCGTTTACTCAATCAAGTTACCACATGTACCAGAAAAACTTGCGGGTTGGAGTCCGGCCACTGTAGAAAATGACAGATAAATGAAATACCAGAAACGATTTAAATATCACAAAAAACGGCACTTGAACCCGCAGATTTATCATTCGGGAAATTCGTATAGCCATTTAAGTTATTCTGAATGTGAAACATACCTCAGAAAACAACCTAATTGGAAAGAACCTGTTTGACATAGTTTACTTTTTACGGCCGTAACAGAGTTCAGTCTTAGTCTAGCCCCATGGCATCGTCCCGCAAGAAAGTACTCTAAATCACAATCACAATCATCCTTTTTGCATTTTGTTCAGTCATATCAGTCTTATGAGAAATAGAAAAAAAAACTCTTTTCAATAATATCTCGTCGTGCACCATTCCTTTTTTTTGGAAATAAACCTAAGCCTTAGAAGCTACAGGAATTGAGATAGAATCACAGTTGTGGTAGATTCATATTTGCCATATTCAATCACATTGCATTTTTTCTTCAGTGCATATTTTTCAACAGTGAAACAAAACGCTAAACATATTTGTTTTTACCAAGGTATGAATAGCTCATTACATAGCAAAAATTGAACTTCTATAAATTGCGAAAAATCAAAACATCCACTGAGTCAGAATTTCACTTAGCACCAGAAGGACAAAACTCACTGTAAAACAGCTTCTGCACTTTTAATCATCGATACGAACATACACATTGACTTAGGAGCTTTTGTTTCTGTTACTTTCAACGAAACGTAGCAAAAAGAGGATTCCACCGGGACATGTCTACTGCAGTGATATTATTTTCCTCTTGGGAACCACTACTACTATTCATCATTCATCTAGGCTATACAGAAAGCGAATGTGACATTAAAAATAATACATAAATAGTTCAACTGATTTTCCATATTCTGGTTTATCACGATATTTTTTTATACTAAAACGTCAATGAACCTACCAACCTTTAAATGGCAGCTCAAATATTTGTTTAGTTTTCTCATTAACTTCACCGCTTCAGGGAAGTTGATAATTTTATTGTTGTAAATTATGGAGTGACTGGCGGTTTCTAACATTCTTTAGACTCACTGAAGTTATGTTGATCACCAATTGCAAAGTTTCTTAATGAATCATTCATTCATCGTTTGTCAGTGCGAATTTCGGTGAATAGGTCGACACAAACAAGAGCACCTCAAATGTCCTCGTTTTGGCTCCAAAATCCTTCACAGCACTTTTCAGCTCCTGCGACCAGTTCTGTGCCGTAATTGGGAAGACAAGACCCATTCATCGTTCTTCTTGGCAGTGTCAGTGGACTTCGTTGCCTTCCTGTTTTGTACTGGGCAAATCACATTTCACCCGACCCGCTAACTACCCGTATCTACTCCGCGCTCTCGCTAGTAATTGGGTGGGAAGAAACTTTTAATTAGATGTTGAATTTTTCTCTCATTTCTTCCGTTGTTCCCGATTGCGGTTGCATCGTTGGGCGTTTTCTTTTTATTTACATTTTCACTTGGAATACATTCGACCCAACCAAACATAAACTTTGAACGAGAAAGATGTTTATCTTTACATATATGTAAATTAAATATGCGAATAAGTGAGCAGTGTTATCGCGGCTCATCCATGTTGAGATAGCCGTCGGTGGAAGCAAAAAGCTGCCAAGAAAACTATTGTGGTTTCCGGAAAAGTTTCGCAGTGAACAGAAGTTTTCTGTATATGATGCCATTAACAGGTAATAGGTGCATCAAATGGGCTTCTATTCAATTTAATCGCGTTCGCTAACTTGATCGCATTTACCGAACTTTTCACGTAAATTTTATCAGATGGTAAGGCTTATTGCTCCCTTTAGTTGGTTCGTCAGCCGGAAGATACGCTTAATATTTACGTAATGCAAACGTACACTGCAGATTGTATATGTACATGTTTTAGAGGCAGAGTTTGATTTGTAATATACTTAGACGAAGATGGATTGGTTGAAAACGATTTTCTTAAATGAATCAACTATGGGGATGAGGGTTCCAATGAATAGTGTCTCGATTGGAAACAGGACTGATTTCATTTGGTAGTGCATCTCAAAGCAAGGATTTAGAGGGACAATGACTCGAAACATTGAAGCCACGTATATCTCTGGAAAAATCGAGAGGGACGACAGATTCGGATTTTTCCAATTAAAACCAAGAAATTAACAAAAACTCTTCAAACTGCATTGACCCAAAATACTATATCAATCCGTTCGAAAGCGTATCCAACCGTCGGAAAGAAAGTCAAACAATATGCGATCTTTTCGAAAGCTTTGTGTTTTTTTGACATTTTCCGAGTGTCAACACATCCATCAATCCATTTTGAAAATGAAAGTTTTTTTTTCATAAATACGTTTATTTCATAGGCAAAATATGTTACATAAGTTTTTCTTCGCCATGGCATCCACAATACATAGTACTTTAAACCTAATAAATTTCGAATATCATAATATAATATTAGTATGTTGGTATTCATTAGTTAATCTAAAAACTGTTTTTATCAAGCGAGTTGCTATTATAAATTACATCAAATGAAATACATTTTGTACATGGTCTTATAACTATTTCAGGTTTGTTTGTATCAGTTCATCACTTTTATTTAATATGAGATAGCTGGCTATTGGTTGAACTCATGGAAGAGAAAACAGTCTAACATAAAATGAAATTTAAATTGGAACTCCAATGGACTTAATGAAATAATAAAGAAGTTTCATGTAAGGAACGTCACGACAAGCAAGAATGTCGCGAACTGGGACATTGGATAGTCTACCTTGGGCACGCAAGGAATTTATTAGTTGAGATCTGACATCACGATACTCCACGCATGTCCAAACAACATGGTCAATATCGCGGTAACCTTCGCCACAAGCACAATGATTAGTCTCGGAAAGTTCTATTCGAAGGAGATGTGCATCTAACGTGTAGTGATTGGACATGAGTCTGAACATCACACGAATAAAATCTCTACTCACATCCAGTCCCCTGAACCATGCGTTTGTCGATATTTTAGGAATAATTGAGTGCATCCACCGACCCAGATCATCTTTATCCCAAGAAGCTTGCCAGCTGGCAAGTGTTCTTGGGCGAGACGCGCTATATAATTCGTTGAAAGCAATCGGTCTCTCATAAATTTTACCCTCAAAAGCACTACGTTTGGCTAAAATATCGGCTCTTTCATTGCCTGGAATGGAGCAATGAGCCGGGACCCAAACCGTCCGTGTAAAATATTTTCTCAGAGTCAATATGCCCGAACTTACTTGTAAATATTTTTGGGATTTCCAACGAGCGTAGGTGTTCCGGGATTCCACGCACTTTGCGCTGCATGGATGTGTCGAAAAATAAAGTTGAGTCGAGGACATTTAGGAGGCTGACACGGATAGGAATATATCTTGAAGGGTTGATTTCCTGTGGCATATGGTTAAAATATACTGTCATGAATCTTGTTTAAGATTGAAGCTCAACTAGCCTTTCGAAGTTATTATTAACCAGGGGATTCAGTACCTGACATATAATTAGCAGTCGCGATGAAAGCTCCCAAAAACGATCTTTCAATGGAAGAACTCCCGCCAGAACTTCAAGACTCGTTGTATGTGTCGAATGCATGCAGCCTAAAGCAATTCGCAAACAACGATACTAAATTCGTTCCAGTTTGATAATATGAGAGTTTGCAGCGGAACGAAAGCAAACGCATCCATATTCCATCACTGAAAGTATCGTTGTCTGATACAATTTTATTAGATCCTCCGGATAAGCACCCTACCAAGATCCTGTTATTGATCGAAGTAAATTTACTCTTTGTTGGCATTTTGTTATCAGATACCTAATGTGTCCTCCTCACGTGCATTTGGAATCAAACCACACTCCGAGGTATTTGAAAGTCAAAACCTGTTGGATCATTCTTCGCATCATATGAAGCTGATCCTGCGCGGGATCATACTTTCTTGAAAATACGACCAGCTCTGTTTTCTCCGCAGAGAATTCGATACCCAGATGAACAGCACAAACGGACAAGTTATCTAAGGTATCTTGCAATGGTTTTTGCAGATCAATAGCTTTGGGTCCAGTAACTGAAAACCCCGCCATCATCTGTCAATTGTCTTAGTGTATATGGGATTACTACACAGCTGTCAATGTCATTCACGTAAAAATGATAAAGGAGCGGACTGAGGCATGAGCCTTGCGGTAGACCCATGTAGCTAATTCTGAATGTTGCCAAATCGCCATGTGAAAAGTGCATGCGTTTCTCTGACAAAAGGTTGTGCAAATAATTATTTATAACCGCTGGGAGTCCATGTTGGTCTAGCTTGTCTGAAAAAACATCAATGGAAACTGAATCAAATGCTCCTTTAATGTCTAAAAATACACAGGCCATTTGTTGCTTTTGAGCGAAGGCAATTTGGATGTCAGACGAACAAAATGAAAGTTTGTTCAGATAATGTTTTTCACTGTTTCTTTTGAAGCCTGAAAAATTGAAAATTCGCTTTGCTCATGACTTAAAAACATGAACTGAAGATAGATGATATTTCCTTTACGGTAGTTCTTTAAGATTTTTTAAGATTCAGAAGTTTTCTGCTCTGTACGGACAGATGGTGTGAGTTTTCAGGTGAATTTTGCGGAATCCTGGACATCTTGTCACTATATTTATTGGAACTATAAAAGAATCCGTAGTTGACAGTCTTATTTTCAGCTGTTGCTCAATTGAATGAAATTTAATTTTTTCAATTTCACGGAGGATTCGATTCGAGTTAAATAATCCTTTTCAGTACTGTTTCATATTACTTGAGAAAATGTTGATTAAATTCGAACCTCAAGGCGAGGAAAGTGGTATTGACCTAAAAGCTGATGCCAGTGTGGGAGAAGCAGGGGTTCTATTTACAGGAAGGAACCTGAGTGAAGCTGAATGAATATCATACTTCTACTACTCACTTTTCCGTAAACCTTGTTATCCTTCCGGTTGGGCCAGGCACTCGTGGTGTTAACAGGAAAAAAAATTAATTTCACTTTGTTCGTAGCAACGGTTTTAGACCAAGTGCCTTTCTCTTCAACACTGTATCAAAAATAAAATAAATTCAGCTAGCTGGAATAAAGCTTCTTTTATTTGCATCGTCAGTTTCAGAGATTATTATGCGGCAATGCCATTCAATTAAATGGAGTCTTTTAATTAGATGTTGAATTTTATTCTTAATACATTTCCACTAATTCGTCTGCCTAGGGTTTATTGGCCGTACAAAAATAATGACGTCAATGATGATGCCATCAATAAAAGTATTTTCTATCTTATAGGGAAATCTTTCAAAAATAAATTTGCAAGTGATGAAGCGCATACCATACTAGTTTCAGCAAATAGTTATTATTCGAAGGATGCAAGTGAGTCAGGTAATTAGATCATTTCTGGATTTGCACTCTATTCCTATTCGTCCCGGGTTGGCGGTTCAATGCATAGGACACTGGTCTTACAAACCAGTTGTCGTATGTTCGAGCCCTGACCTGGAAGGATTCGTAGTGTCAGAAGAATCGTAGCACTCTGAATCGGCTGCGAAGTCTGTTGAAACAAATGGTCAAATTCCACTACAGGAATGTAATACCAAGGCTTTGCTTCCTATCGTTCTACCGGATGCTCCAACAAAAACCAAGAAGAAACCATTTTCATTCAAGTATCATTAATTAGGAAATCATCAGCTATAGGATTTCCATCTTATGGAAGATGACGAATAAGTTGACTTATTGACAGCACCGTTCGCAAAGCGAAATACTTATCGGAATCTCTTTACCTCCTTTGTCCCAACCCAAAGATGTTCCTGAAAAAATATTGGTTTTAAAGTATGATAATAAATACTATTTCTTAAAGAACATCAAGTCTACCTTTTTAAAATATTGAGAAATTTGTGAAGCTTTTGTTTACTCGTCATCTCTGAATGCTTCAGTTTGTATTGATATTAACTACGCATCATATCACCATGGTTGTATTCATAGCAAGGAAAGAAAATAAAAAAAAGATGGCGCCGAAAGAAGAGCAAGTGGGAAAAGCAATTATTTGCGGTTGCAATGAAAATCCGGATCTGTCATTTATAAAACATTCAAAACTACTTGGTTTTCCTGCAAGCACGAGCATTTCCGGACGAAGAAAAAAACCAATGACTCTCACAACATTTCACGTTACCATCCAATAAGGTGGGGCTAACGAGAGCCAAAATGTAACAAACGGATTTTTAATTGATTGTTCAGTTATTGATTCGCTTTTTTCAATGAGAGGATATATAAAATATTTCTTTGGGTGTATTTGTTGGTCACTGGCGTAGATCCGAATTGTAAAAGGTTTTCCATGTGAATTAAGATTAAGTGAATTTAATTGAACGCGAAGCTTTTGCTGCTGAATAACTCTGAAAATGAATGACAGAGCGCTGATTGGTCTATTATTCAAATACGTTATTGAAATGATTCGGAGCGCATTTCTGTCTCAAGAGAAGGACCAGTTGAATTACGCTAGATGTGTTTTTCATTAATTTTGCTTAGATGATAACTTTTTTGTTGTGTCTTGATTACACATGGCGTTCGAAAGTTTTATCTTAAGAGTGACTATTACGACTATAACGACGATTAGTAACTAATCGTGTAAATCTGCTGGTCGCAACGTTCTACTCCACCGAATTCACTGATTCATGCTTGATCATGCTTTTCTTTTTATATTAGTCAAGTTGAATTGAGGGAATGATATATCGCTTAGTACTACTTAACTGTCATTTGTGAAGGTATTCACGAATGAAAACTTATCATTTAAGCAGAACGCAAACTTGTCAAAGGTACCTCATACTAAAGAAAGACACATTTTCCAATCAAATGTTTGGTAGAATTTTTAAGGGATGAAATAGTCTTTTCATTATGCTTAATATATGTTGAATCAAGATGAATCCGAGAAAACTTTCACTTTATTCTTAGCCTTTAGGCCGAGAAGCGATAGAGAGAAAACTTTGTCATTCGATAGAGAGAAAACTTTGTCATTCCAAAAAGACTGTTGAATATTTTTCGTAGAAGTGAAAAAGTTGTTTGTCGACCTTTATATAGATTTTGTTGTTCTATAGTATATCTTTTATTACCTTCCGCGGAATTTTTTTCGTCGAGACTCTCATTTGGATAATTGTCACATAGTGGCAGTCTACCAAATCTCACCAAAAATTTTCATGACTTTTGTAGGAGTTCATCAAAGCATGAGAAGCATGAGAATGTTTTTTAAATGCATTATTCATACATGCATAAAATTCCCGGTTGTTTAAAACAACAAACCGATTAGCTGTCCGTGAAATTAAAAAAAATAACAGTTGTTACAATCCGAGATATCGCAGATTCAAACAAAATAAATATTTAGAATACGGTTACTTCAAACAAATGTTGTTGTATATATCAACAAAACATTGGTTGAATCAAAATTTAGTTTAAATTACCCGGAATATATCAGGTGTACAACTTTGCTTCCGTCGTTGTTTTCCAGAATAATAGCCTGTTCGCACTACACCGGGACGACCGGGACGGGACCGTCCGGGACTATCCGGGACGTTTTTTTTCCTCATCGGCGATGACTGAGCTGCCGGTGTGTGTATGTATTGGAATCCCGGACCCGGGATAAAATCCATTTGGTTGCCACCGATATTCCTCGCCGAGTTTTTTCCAGCGCCGACGGAACTCGGCGAGGAATATCGGCAATAAACTCGGCGAGGAATATCGGCGGCAACCAAATCCCGAGTCCGGGATTTTATCCCGGGTCCGGGATTCCAATATATACACACGCCGGCAGCTCAGTCATCGCCGATGAGGAAAAATAACGTCCCGAATAGTCCCGGACGGTCCCGTCCCGGTCGTCCCGGTGTAGTGCGAAAAGGCTATAAAAGGCTTTATTGCGAAAAAGTCCTTACAGATGTATTATTCAAAGTATTGTCCGTCGCTAGCAACAACTTTCTCCCATCTTTCCGGCAATTTTCGGATCCCGGCTCGAAAAAAGGAGTCCTCTTTTGACGGTATCCATGAAGCAATCCATTTCTCCAACTCTTCGAAGGATTGAAAATGTTGATCTGCCAGGCCGTGTGCCATCGAACGGAATAGGTGGAAGTCAGAAGACGCGACATCTGGGGAATACGGCGGGATGGGTAAGACTTCCCATTTCAGCGTTTCCGTTGTCTTGATATTATAGCCGCTTTTCTTTTAGCGCGCGACTAAGGCGCATCAGTTGCGTTCGGTAGCGATCTCCAGTGATGGTTTCAACCGGTTTTCAGAGCTCGTAATAAATCACACCGAGCTGATCCCACCAAATACAAATCATAACCTTGGCGCTGTGAATATTCGGTTTTGCCTCCGACGAGGTAGCATGCCCGGGCTTTCCCCATGTTTTTCTGCGTTTAGGATTATCGTATCGAGCCCACTTTTCACACCGGTTAGGATTCGATGTAAAAACCCCTTACGATTTTGTCTTTGAAGCAGTTGCTCACATACAAATAGATGGCGCTCGATGTCCCTCGGTTTCAACTCGTACGGCACCCAGTTTCCTTCTTTCTGAATCATACCCAGGGCCTTGAGACGTTTTGAAATTGCTTGCTGACTCACTCCCAACGATTCGGCAAGCTCTTCTTGGGTTTGGCACGAATCTTCATCAAGCAATGCTTTTAGTTGTTCATCTTTGAAGTTTTTTTCTCTTCCATCACCTTGTTTGTCTTCGACATCGAAATCACTTCTTTTAAAATGTTGAAACCACCAAACCGACACGTTCTTTTACTCAGAGCAGCAATTTTTCGAATTGTAACTGAAAAGTAAAACTTCCCGCAAATGGACACATAAACAGACACTTTCGAGCGTGAATAATACGAAAACAAGAACAACTGTCACTGAAACGGCGATGACAATTCGTTAGGCACTGTACACACTCACTTTAAAGGCATTATCATCTATGTATTTTGACCAGCCTCAGGCGGTATAGCCACCTATCGGAAAACGGAGAAAGCAAAGTTGTACACCTGATATTTGTTTTTACAATATCTTTTTCTGCGTGTAGTAGAGCTTCTTGTTTACCTTATTCAAAACATCCATCAATAAGAATCAGTTTTTATATTTCAGAGACATCTTCTCAAGCTTTTACCTCACGAAATTTTTGTTGGCTATGTCGAAATCTTTTACTAAGTATAATAATAACCCCAAGTTGTTCTCTATCTTCGCTCGTCAAAAACAATTAAGATTTACTGTTGTCTTATTTACCGGTAAATTGAGCCGGTGGTAAATATAACTTCCACTTAACAGAAAGCTATTTTGTATTCCTTTATTCAGAGTGACTGCTCAGGTGAATTGGATTTTTACGTGTCCTAATCAGCTTGATTCGGTGAATGTACCATGAATTCGTTTATTGACACCAACCATGACTCGGAGAAGTATGGTGGGTTGTGCTATACACTGACTTTCAATTCACTTTGTAAATAAAATCAGAAAATTTTTTCGTATTAGCGGAATGGAAAAATGTATGCACCTGCGATGAATTTAGCTCGTCTGATAAAAACAAAAGCACCATAAACGATATTGGTGAAAGTTTTCGAAAATATTTCTCATATTCAGGAGAAAATGCATCTTGTCATGTTGATTGAACAAATATATTTTCTCAATGATGATAATCCTCCAGCCACTACTGTTAATAGCACTAGCGCAAAGATTGGGTTGGATAGAAGTTATTCTAGCTAACAGCATGGAATAGAACAATGCAATAGTGGAAAGCGAGAATCCTCCCTTCGGACTACGTCACTTCACGTAATGGTGAATTGGGAGCCCGTTGAAAGCACCATTGAGATGCTCAGCAAAAGTTATAAACACTGCTGCAGAATAGTGAAGTAGCTTAATGTTTCATTTGATAAGCTTGGCAACGGAGAGTGAGCATGAAAAATCGTTTCTACGTGTTTCGTCAGATACCGACGTCGGATGCGGATTTCGTCTTCAGTTGGAAACCAAACCTTGTATGATCCACTATTGAGAAGTATGAGAAATGTTTTCGAGTAGGAGATTTAAACACAGTTTTTGTCTATAAAAGACGGTCGTTCGTTATAAGTACAAGTATAAAAGTAGTGTATTCTTCGCGTTTCGCCTTCGGCTCATCAGTGCATTTGAACGGTAATAATTTAGTCGTTTGTTGACCAATTTTTTTTTAATTTAAAAAGATATTTTTATTCAGGCCTATTTGCGTACAAGCTTTACGTGGCCGATTGAGCCGATTTTTTAAATAATTTTTTTTTTAGTTGGATCTAGTTGTCACCCTTTTTCTAGGGGGAGAGGAGCTTCCATTTCCCTCCTGCGAGGATTGAGGGGCACTTCGTTCGTGGTTCGTCTCGTCATCCATTGCCGCATCGATGGTATTGTTGTCGATATCCGTCTTCTTTTCGTTGCTAGTTGCTGTTAATACACCTTGTTATACATTGGTTGCAATTGCTGGTTGGTTGGAGGGTAAGTTGTTAACTGCAGCTGGTGTACTTTGTTATATAGGGGATGATGCTGGATTCGTTGAAGGAGATGCTTCATTGTTGTTGGTGGCTCTCACAGGTGTACTGGGGTTGCTTGGTGTTGGTGTGAAGAAAGCACCGTTGTCCTTTGGCGTAGTTGTCTCCTTGTCCAGTTTATCACATGGCTTACCGTAGTGAACAGCTTTTTGGCAATATTGACATGTGACCATCTGATTGTCATAGGTAACAAGTGATTTGCACGGGATTCTTGTATCCTGACCGAAAGTTACATAAGAAGGTATAGGCCTTTTCAAGCGCATGCGTAACAAACGTACGCCATTTAGAATACCGGGGAAAAACTTCTTCCACTTCTTTTTCGATAGAGAGAATCTCTCCGTATTTGGACATAGTTTTGCGAATATAAGAATCGGTGACGCTTGAGGGAAGATCATGCACACGCACTCCTATAGCACTATCTTCCATATATACTGGAATGTTGTACTTAATGTTCTCGTGCTCCACAAAGTGCACATTGTTATTGTCTTTTGCGAATTGAATTGCATCCAACTCTTTATAAAACTGGATGTAAATAATATTATTTGTCTTATTGCATTGAAGTAAATGCACACGTTTAATGTCAAGATGCATTTGCTCCTTAAGCAAACCTTCAAGTTCTCGTATCGAAGGTCGAATTTTGCACTGCTTGAAGTCAACAACAATTGTATTCTTTCGTGTCGGCAGGTAGCTTTTGTTCGTTTGGTTCACTCATTTCGAGGTCCTTCTATTGTTCACTACACAATACTGTACTTGGTTTCTTCTGTCCCGAACGTAAGCGGTTTTGTTTTATCGACTGACTTGGATGAGATGTGAAAACGAACTGTTTGTTGACCAATTGATATGATTTAACAACCAATCAATTCGGAAATCCCTTTCCCGTCTTTGAAGTATTTCAATAGCATACTACTGAAAAATTGGTTTGAATCGACCTATGTTTTTACGAGACAAACACAGCATGCCATCATGATGTTATCCGTTTGATTTTCTCGCACGGCTTTACACCTCGCCTTTTGTTTAGTGGCAATTTTGATTCGATAGATATAGGGAGGATTTACGTCATGCAAGCAAAAATATCGCTTCTTTCTGCAACGTGTAAAAAGGAGTCTATAAATATCTGCCATTTTACAATTTTAACTTAAGTAGGTGACAGCCAGCCAATGCAACAGGTAGCTTGTCTAGTGAGTAGATGACAAAAATGAGTTACATCCATTCACTTGCGGGATACTCGCTTTTGTACTGTGTGTGGATGCCATTTTCCGTCTGCTGCACTCCGTGTTTGCTTGAGTATATTGAATACCAATCAGCTCTTCCCTCTTCGATAACGAGTAGATCAATTTGGTAGTATCGGCGATAGATTTTTCGGACCTAATTTGAAACGCTCCTATCTCGGTGATTTGTTACTGAATTTGCCACATTTAACTTGATCCGTAAGCATTACTTCAATATTGTACACTTTAAAACGAATTGATTTCTGAATCTCAATTTACGAGCGAAACGGTGGCTTGCAAATGAATTCAGGTAAAAGTTGTATTATGAAGATAAAAATGGATATTTCTTTTTCATTAAACGTGGTTAAACACAATGAACTATCCCTCAGTGTAAGCCCTTAGCTACTACTTGCTACTTGCAGCTAGTTGCAGAAAACGCTGTAGTTACATAGTAGGCTCAGAATTACAGTTTATTTTATATTCTTCTATGTGATTTAAAGATGGATTTATATTATTTCTCGATTAACGTTAGATTAGGTTTTATGTGCAAATGACAGATTTTCAGTTTGCTTTCTTTTTGCCTTTCTCATATAGAAAGGCTATGCAATCACTGTGAAACCCGACTTTTTAGACCCATATACCATTCATATACCATTCGACTCAGCTCGACGAACTGAGCAAATGTCTGTGTGTGTATGTGTGTATGTATGTAACAAAAATATGCACTCACTTTTCTCAGAAATGGCTCAACCGGTTTTCACAAACTAAGATTCAAATAAAAGGTCTTCTATTCTGTTATTGAATTTCATTTGGATCTGACTTCCGGTTTCGGAGTTCATGGTAATATGTGAAAACTTGAGAAAAAGTTTGCACTTAATTATCTCTGAAACAGATCAACCGATTTTGGCAAACTAAGATTTAAATGAAAGGTCTTATAGTTTCCTAAAAAATTTTAAAACATTTTATCTGGATCCGATTTTCGGTTCTGGAACCAAAGCATAATAAGTCATTAGTATTTTTCCACGAACGTATTTTTGCACGTTGTTTCCAAGAAAACTGAGTACACATTTTGATGTGGAACACATCTTTTTTTTCTATATAACGGTGCAAATCAGAAACTCAAGGAAAAATACACATAGAAATGTGGTCAGGTTTTAAACATTTACATCTCAGTCTATTTTGTATTAATTATTAATATTATTTCCGGCATACCGGATTTCCCTGCCATAGACGACGGTTTTGAAGGGGTAAACGATATATCAAAGGGAAAGCATCGCTCTGATTGGTCAATCGATGAAAAAGCGAAGCTGTTGAAGCACGCGAATCTACAGGGTCCGGCACTCGAAGTGTAACCAATTAAAAAGGCCATAAATTCAGTTTGGAAAATTACTTTTACTTAATTCAAAGTACAAAATGTGTAAAAATAATACAAAATTCAGAATCAATTCACTTTTGCTCGATATGACCACCTTTTGCCTTGACTATGGCCTTGAGACGGTCAAAAAACGAATCGCAAGTTGCCGAATGTGACTTGCAGGTATTTAGGCCCACTCGCGAACAATAACTTTTTTCAGCGCCTCGAGACTGGTGTATCTTTTAGTTCGGACTTTGCTCTCCAAAATGGCCCAAAGAGAATAATCCATTGGATTCGCATCTGGTGAATTCGAGAGCCATTGTGTGGACGTGATGAAGTTCGGAACGTTGTTTTTCAGCCATTCTTGGTTCATTCGAGCTTTGTGAGACGGTGCCGAGTCCTGCTGAAACGTCCATGGTCTGCCACCGAAATGTTTGTCTGCCCACGGCTTCAAAGCAACCTCCAGAATACTTTCCCGATAATATGTCGCATTTACCTTGACGCCAGGCTCGATGAAAACGATTGGAGAGCGCCCATCTGCGGTTACAGCGGCCCAAACCATTATCTGTTGCGGGTGCTGCCTCCTGGTGGCCAATCGATGACTTAAATTCTCGTATGAACGGTCGGTCAAGTAAACCCTATCGTTTTGAGAGTTTACGAATTGCTCAATTGGAAAAATTTTCTCGTCAGAAAATACAATGTTCGGAAATTGACCGCTTTCGGCCAAACGAAGCAACTCCTCAAGTCAAGATTTTTTTTTCGCGTTTACTTTTGGCAAAATGCTTTCTTGCGCTTGTAAACAATACAACTCCGAACTGCCATTTAGCAAATTTCTAGAGAGCTGATGCCCGTGCGTCAGCTGCGCGAGCGGTCTGAAGTTGGTTACACTTCGAGTGCCGGACCCTGTATAAATAGAAGCGAAATTATAGCTAACGTTTCAGCCCTACGCGTAGCATGCTAGAGGAAAGTTGTTGCTAGACAGCAAGACAAAAAGTGCCATAAAACGATTTGAAGCTTTAATTGGTATGCTCTGATCTTGTGTCATGCAATTTCGGATCAATTTCCATGTTATGTCGTTTCGCCTGAGAAATTGTCAACCACCCCAGGGTAAATTTTGAGTGCTTAAGATTAATTTCTAATTTATATAAGATGAACTCGATTAATAATGAGAAAAAGTTTATCGCTTCAACCGAAATCGCAGAATGGTAGAGAAAATTAACGCTATAAAAATAACTGCTTGCATACAAAACTTGAACACAAGCTTGGCGAAGAGAAGCTTAAATATCAAAATCGTATCGCAAGTATGTACAAAGATGTAATTGCATACATTTGGAATGTTGGTGTAATTTCGTCGGTTATAAAACAAACAATGTTCGGTGCTGGTTTCTAATCAAGATCAATCTAAGCAGACTCTCGTGCAATTGCGGATTCAAAAGTGTGACGATTGATTGAACTGTTTGATTGTAGATCATTAGAAATTTTGGTTGCCTTGTTCCACAGCAATGACTCGAACAATCTCATGGGGCTGATCCTCGTAGTTTTTTCTTTAATTTTCACATACTATTCTGTAACTCCAGAACCGGAAGTCGGATGCCAATGAAATTCAATAGCAGGCTATAAGATCATAATACCTTTGAATTCTAAGTTTGTGAAAATCGGCTAAGCCATCTCTGATAAAAGTGTGTGCATATTTTGTTAATTTTTTTGGTACATATCGCCCTATATCTCCGGAACCGGAAGATTGGATCGGAATGAAATTCCATAGCAAGCTATGGGACCATGAGACGTTTCATTTGAAGTTTGTGAAAATCGGTTCGACCATCTCCGAGAAAAGTGAGTGTATATTTTGATTACTTACATACGCACACTTATCATCTATTTCTGTAATTGTCCCAATGCAAGACTTTGCTAGTATACTCCAAAGCGGAACTGCTCCTTCTACTTCAACATTGCATGTTTAGAGTAAGGTTCTATTTACGAAAATACCAGTCCTTTTCCTACTGAACCATTTACCCATGACTAGAATCGGGTCAGCTAGTAAACGTCTATTAAAACAATACAAAATTGCACAGTTCAAAGTTATAATGGCATTTGCTGAAATGAGTGTTATCGGAATAATTTCAATCAATTAATTTGGTGAAGTGAAGTTATGTAAACATCCACAGCAACTATAAATATTCAACCAATCATGCTACTAGGGAAAAGCAAAGCGAAAAAAATTACCGGTCACATACTCGAAACCTGCTGACGCTATTCCGAAAACGAAGCAAAAGTCAATATGTGGCACATACCGGCGAACTTCCTCCGAACATTGTTTAGCGTCAGTCATGCTGAATCAATACAGGAATTGATCGTTCAATGGCCGAAGTAAACCGTTCAGTGCAGTGAAATTTCACTACATCAAATTTGTCTCTGCAGGTGGAACAATTAAAAAATATTTGCTGTTTTGTAAGAATCAGAGTCCAGGCTGGAGGTTCCGAACCATTTAAACGAATTATAAAGCTTTTGAAGCAAAAAAAAGTAAAAGGCTTTGTGGTTTCAAAGGTTCCAGGTAACATTCTCCGCATTTTGAGAATATTAAGTGGCTGTTGACTTTATTTCCTCTCCGTAAAAACTCATTCGCGATCCAATCTTTTAAAGTAGCATGGGAAAAGCGAAAGCTTTTTCTGGTCTCAACTCATGAGAAACCGATTTACGGTTTCACCAGACAGAAAAAAAATACTGCAAACATTTCAACGCTTGTCGAATAAAATTCGAGATAAAACAATTAAGATCCAGATTACGATTAGCGTCGAGAGATTATGTTAATTGGACGGCGACAACACCTCACAACATAACGTATTCAGCACGTAACTGAAACTGAATGTTTTCGAAATTTTGATAATCGCATACCGCACTACTACCTTATTATAAGGGAATTAGAATATGGAAATTTAATTCGATAACTTTGAATCAGTGTGTTTCTAGCGATACATTTTTTTAATTATTTTCAACAGCCTGCATGCTGAAGTCAAGCGAATCGCAACATAAAAAATCACAAGGCAAACTGCATTTACTCGTTTGCGTTTCCGATTCGGTAATTCGTGTGCCACTTCCACACAATCCAATCTGACAAATTTCACAAGAGCTTAATTAAACTAATTCCCTGTCACTTCGATTGGTTTGTGCCTTAAATATCCTGTAATCCGACCATAAAATCTTACATTTTAATGCACGACATGCGGTGAAATATACTGCCGTTTCGGGTAGATTGAGCCCATCAGATCATATTGAACGAGACAACGAACGATTGGTCCCAGTTTGCACACGGACTGACAGATGTGACCAAGCCAGAGGCAAAGGTACAACCGAACGGCAAAGGAGCTTCAATCAAAGTTATCGATCGCCATAAAATATATTTCAATAATTGATGAAGCGAATCCTCTTGTGTAATGTTCAGCTTCAGAGATACGCTCGGAAACGGTTAGAATATGCAGATATATACAAAGCTGGGTTCTCTCTTACACTCAGTTTGTCGCGGCCAAACGGCGTGCGCGGGAGTGTCGCCGAATGTGCGAAATACAACAAACAAATTCCAAACGTTCCGACGTCCGAAGAGTGCCCGATTGGGCCCTGACTGAGGACGAATGAAATGTACAGATGTCAATCGGAAAAATTTATGCAAATCGTGCTGGAATCGCTCCGGTCAACTGTTGACAATCAAAGTACAAATCCGCCGTTGGAGAAGCGCAGTCCTACCGCATCATCATTGAGGCGATCCATGGCTATCAGGCACCTCTGACAGGCAGTGTCACATGCGAATGCAATATTTATTCGGTTGGTGGTGGCGACTACGGGCGGTCGTGAGTGAGAATGCAATTTGGAATGCCTTGCGTAGTGCAGTGGTGGGTAAATTGTTCACACTGTTTATCAACGTGTTTTCTTCTTGTCCAAAATTACACTTTAAACATAAAACATTCGGAGGCAATTTAAGCAGTCATGTTTTAGACTAATTAGCTCGATATTTTCTGTATGAGAAATGATGAATTAAGAATCAAATGAAACTAGACTGTCGGTTCATGTAAGCATAACATTCTCCTTGATGATCATCACTCTGCTAGAGTTCGGATGAAAACCTCTAAATTTATCCCGTCATAAAAACTGCTACTACTCAGTCGGGGTAATAAATTTAACACCGCGAGCGAGTGCCACGAATAAGCTTTATGAGTAATCGCGGAGATGTTTTGAATTTAACGCACTTTAATTTATTTTCCTTCTCTTTCAGAGCGGTAAATGAATATTAACGCAATTGCAAATGGTTTTGGGGTGATTTGTTTCCTCATGTCGAGTTTGGTACGGACATTTTGCGCCCGGGAATGATTTTTCCATAAATCTTTTGGCGTATTTCCGTGATTTTGGTTACTCGGTATATGTGTTTATAGATACATAAAGAACTGATTTATAAGATTAATATGACCGTATATTTTAATTTTGTTACTAGAGTACCCATTTCCATGTTTGGGTAGTCCCATTAATTTATCATAAAATAGCTTTAGTTTTAAATACATACCATTTAAAATACCTGACTGTAGGGTTGTTGTACCAATAGTGACCTCGCTACGTTATTTTGCGGATTACTCTAATTTCAATCAACGAATTGTGATGAAACCGGATGCAATATTTTCTCTTCGTTTCCAAGAAGTAATGCTGCAGCAGTACTTCGACAATTGTGAAATATTACTGTTAAAGCGATGAGAGAACTCGAAGTAAATGTACCTGTTTTTGATGTGGAACACATCTTTATTTTCTATATACGGGTGCAAATCAGAAACTAAAGGAAAAATACACGTAGTATTGTGGTCAGGTTTTAAACACTTACAGCTCATTCTATTTTGTATCAATTATTGATATTTTTTCATCAATTGATTGGAAATATTTCTAAGTTTCGATTTGAATGTATCAAGCCACGTATTTCTAATTATATATGATTGAAATTTTGATTAGTAGCTAGCAGTATCCTATTTTGTCTGCTGAAAATCTCCGGCATACCGGATTTCCCTGCCATAGACGATGCAAAAGCGAAGCTGTTGGAAACACGCGAATAGAAGCGAAATTATAGCTAACGTTTCAGTCCTACGCGTAGCATGCTAGAGGTAGGTTGTTGCTAGACAGCAAGACAAAAAGTGCTATGAAACGGTTTGAAGCTTTAATTGGTATGCGCTGATCTTGTGTCCTGCAAACTCGGATGAAATTCCATGTTATGTCGTTTCGTCTAAGAAATTGACAACTACTTCAGGGTATATTTTGAGTGCTTAAGATTTATTTCTAATTTATATAAGATGAACTCGATTGATAATGAGAAAAAGTTTATCGCTTCAACCGAAATCGCAGAATCGTGGCGCAACTTAACGCTATAAAAATAACTGCTTACATATAAAACTTGAACACAAGCTTGGTGAAGAGAAGCTTAAATATTGAAATCCGTATCGCAGATATATATAAAGATATAATTGCATACATTTGGGATATTGGTGTAATTTCGTCGGTTATAAAACAAACAATATTCGATGTTGGTTAGTAATCAAGATCAATCTAAGCAGATTCTCGTGCAATTGCGGATTCAAAGGTGTGACGTTTGATTGTAGATCATAAGAAATTTTGGTTGCCTTGTTTCACATCAATGGCTCGAACAACCCCATGGGGCTGATCCTCACGGAGAAACCTTCGATCATAAAATTGCGATATCGCAGTTTTTGATTTTTGCGATAGTTGATTTAACTAATTTCGTTTTGATTCAATCAATATGGTTTTTGATTTGCATATATTCAAGTAGTTGAAAAATATGTTGTTTTGAATGCTGTCAAATGCCGGAGACAGTTGAAAGCAAAACAATAATCGCAATGCAAAATCAACAACTTTTTTAGTTGAAATCTGTTTGCGTCGCTTCAAAATGTCAATGAAAAATGATGAGAAAAAATATGTGAAGCAGGGCCGCTTTTACAGAGGGGGAACGTCTTAGGGGCGGCTGATGTGAAATAAAATGCAATTGTTTTTGAATTGCACTCATAATCTGATTCACTATCTGGCTCAAGAAAGCAATTCGGGCAAGTGAAAATGCTAACGCTTGAGCACATAATCCGAGTTAGCTCCGTGGGAGCCTTCAATGCAAACTTTTGTGCTGCCAATGCCGAATGTGCTTTAGAAACGTTCACACGTCGTCGGTAGTATCGTATTTGCGATTATCGATTATGTCCGAGATTTGGGGATTTTTGGACTATTTCGTTGAAAATTCTGTTGATTATAAATCCAACAAATTTTTGTAAAAAACAACAATAAATTCACTATTAAGACCAAGTCTGGTGACCGTTTTTGCTCCAGCAAAAAGTAATCATTTTCGCTCCATCGCACAGTGGGGAAAAACGATCAAAAACCCCGACTTTACTTAATAATTTCATAAATAACTAAGCGAATATTTTCAAAGCTAGTATTTCTTATGCAAAAATTACTGTAGAATAAAAAGGTTATAGCTGAAAGATCCGTAAAATTCACTATCATGCCCGTTTTGCTCCAATTTCTCTTTTTTTTTTACTCTACTTCGAAGACTTACTGTGAAACTCTGAAAAAATGAATTTGATTAATCGGAAGCTACTCTTGACATGTTCATAAGTTCGATAAATGGATTGGTTTTATTTAAAATGACTGCAAATAACTGTATTCTGTTTTACCCTTAATCATCTTCTTCTATGAATTTACAGAAAAAAAAGTTCTACTGATTGGTGTTTGGACCATTTATGGTTAAACAAGATTTCGCAATAATTTCCGCAATAATAAATAGTTAACAGATAATTTCCATGATCGCATGCTTCGTGCTGCATCGTTTTACCCCAATTTTCCCTGAAATATAATGTTGAAATCAGATTTACAAGCAGATCCAATATGACCTATCAATTTTGGTCCATATTACGTATAAAACTTCAGTGATCCAAGTACACATAATAGAATGACAGTACTAGCCCGTTTAACCTTCTTTACTCAAATTTATGTCATGAGTTGTATCTCTGGGTGAACTTTATTTCGTGTTTCGATAGGAGGCTGATTGCGGTTGATTAAAAGAAAGACCTAAAAATAAGTTTACAAATAAATTCGATGGCCACACGAATCATGTTGTACCGTTTTACATTAGAAAATGAATGAAAACAATTTCCAAGAATCTGTATATTTTCAAAAGGCCAATACATTTTGTTTCTTTTCTATCGTGAACGATAATGCAGAAAACTAAAAATTCCTCTTGTTTTTGCGCTAGAGCACAAACCCAAATTTATTTTATTTTTCTCTGAACTTCTTTTTTGAACTGTTATACCAACCAGCTGTTCAATATAAATTGCGAGACAAAACATAATCATTTTGTTTGCGAAATACAATAAAAACACAACAGTTTTTTTTAACAGGGTGAACTTTTCCGTCGTAATAATAATCACTAATAACATTGCTGAAGTCAATAAATGAAACTGGCTAATTGCTATTGAGATATGCGGTTTTGAAAAAGCTTAAGAAAATGTGTACTTATGAGGCAAACTGTTCTTTTTAGTAATGAAAAGTGCTTAAAAAATTAAATTAAAAATACAAAATGAATACAATTGGGTCGTTGGCAGTTCCAATTCGATGACACTGTGAATTTTGAATTGCAGCAATCTATTTCAAGACTTCTTTCTTAGGACCCGATGAACTTTGATTGCGACATGTGGCGAAAAAGTTCCACTCCACATCTATATCAGAATCGCAATGATAATGTAAAATATGAAACTAATTTATTCTTCGATTTGTGTTTTAGTCTATGCTGAGACGTAGAGCCGTCTTGAATTAGTTTTAAATATGATCAGTATCTAACGGGGAAAACAAAATGGAAAACTGGCATGCGAATTCAATTATGTAATGAAAACGTGTTTAATCCACCTAGCAGTAAGATGATACCTTGTGTTTTTTTGCATGAATATTCTTCGGTGTTTCAGTTTTCATGACATTATTCTAATGTCCGTCGTTTTAAGTGGCAATTTGAGATTTTAATCACTCATTACTCTGTAATTTCGAAACTGCAAATCGGATCTAATTTGAATCTAAAAGTGTAACAATCGATTAAATATTCCATGATATGTCGAAGTAATTTCCACTTTAGAGTTTAGGGTAATTTAAGGTACTTCCAGAGCCGGTATTCAGGAACCAGCATAACCCAAACCGATTCGTATGGCCATATGACGAATAAATTACAACAGTTTTGAGTCCAACTTTGAAGCTTTTCGGGATTGTCATCTTCTATATCGGTTTGAATTTTAAAAGTTCATCATCATGTAATTCGAGAACCGGAAGTCATGATTGGATAAAATTAATTAATTTTTGTATGTATGTATAAAATTAATTATTTTGTATATAAGTTTATTTTAATTTAAATTTTTGTTTCTGAAATTTGATTAGGCTTTTTTGAGAAAACGATTTGAGAAACGATTTTATACTGGAGCCGGAATTCAAAAATCGGTATGGCCGAAGTCAGATAAATTCACCTGAGTAGCTGTATAGTTAACATTTGTTTCAAAATATTTGAAAATCAGTGAACACATCTTTGAGAAATCATAGCACGAATTAAATTTTTAGGTGCCTTCTGAATCGACAACTGAATATCACTAAAACTGAAAAAAGTTAATTTTTTTATCGACTATCCAAATTTGCTAACCCGATAAACCTGATTAATTTATGTGGAATGGACATTTTTATACCAATAACCCTGTATCCCAGAAACCGGAAGTTGGATCTGACTGAAGAGCAAGGTGTTTTATAGAATCTTGGAACTTTTCATTTGAATCTTAGATGATTCTTATATTTCATTTGAATCTTAGATCGGTTCAGTCATCTACGAGAAGAATGAGTTACACAGTTTTGATTTCGTTTCACTTATCATATTCCGGAACCAGAGGTTGGAACCAAACATAATTCAGGAACTTTATTTGGGAGCATACGACTTTTCGTATGAATCTTAATTTGTAGAAAAGAAGTTTTCCGAGAAAATTGAGTGAAATTATTTGTCACACACGCATTTGCTGATCTCGACGAACTAATTCGAATGGTATATGGATGTTATGTTCTTCCAGCATTTATTGCTGTAAGTAGTTTAAAACAATATAATTTAAAAAAAATTCTGCCATCATCTGGTTTACATATGGCATATTCGAACAATTATGTTGCCAAAAACGAGCCGTGCTAAAATCGGTCCGAGGCTAAATGTCATGAAAAAGGATGCTGTACACAGTCTTTTTGGTACTTAGAAACAATTGTATGTAACAATATAAAAAATCGTGTTTTCCGTTGCTCCCAAGCATTTCTTTGTCATACAGCGTTTAAAAACTCCTAATGCTGGAATATGGGGGAAAAGTAGTTTACACCAAAATTTCGATATCTCCGTTAAAAATGGACGGATTTCAACAATCTATGGCTTGTTGGATAGCTATTACCGTGCGGAATCTAAGTCTGAAAACATATTCTGTTTTCAAGGTCAATTGTGACAGATACTGTCAAAAAACTGAAAATTTTGACATAAAACTTCATATAACTCAAAAAGTAAACATCCGATCTCAAAACCATTTAATAGCGTTTTGGGTGACGGGAAGACGTTTCATTTGCGACTAGTTTGATCAAAATCGGTCCAGCCATCTCTGAGCTCTCGACCTCTTAGTTGACAACACACATACAGACACACACACATACACACACACACACACGGACATTTGCTCAGTTCGTCGAGCTGAATCGATTGGTATATGTCATTCGGCCCTCCGGGCCTCGGAAAAATTTTCGAAAGTTCGAGCGAATTCTATACCTATTTTTCATATATATAAAAAAAAGGTAAAACCGCGAAAATCTCAGTACAGAGACGGGATTCGAACTCGTAGCTAACTCCTAACCGGGGGAATTGTTTTACCAATTCCTAACTAATTACTGATTATGAAAACACATGAATAGATAGCTCAATTAATTAGAAGAACCAAACATGCTTCGCTTGTAGTCCTCCCAGTTTTCTCCGTTAGATACTGATTAGATTCTCCGTCGCATACTTAACAAAGCTTAAAACACACAAATCGTTGAAAGTCAATCGAAGGTTTGATCATCTTTAATATATTGAGTTCGAGATTGCAATCGTTTATACTGCTATCACATATTGGCTGAGATCGTCATTGTTAGATGTATGACGCTGATGTGGACTCCGATAGGTAGCGAAATAGACAAAAACAAAATCTCGAATCAGTGTTGGTGGCAAAGTAGAAAGGGAAAAAATGGACTTGTGATCAGTTTGTGTTCTGTTGAATTAGGACTGCAATTGAATCAAATACAGCGGTGATCAAATACAGCGAAGCATGCTTTGTTCTTCTAATCAATTGGGCTATCTCTTCATGTGTTTTCATATGCAGGGTAGTTTAGTTGGTCAAACAATTTCCCCAGTTAGGAGTTAACTACGGGTTCGAGTCCCGTCTCTGCGGTAACATTATCCCGGTTTTCATTACATGATTCCGTTCGCAAGTCAATTTTCCAATTTGGTTTCCCCACTAAGATACTGATCATATTTAATTAATTTTTGCTTTCTCTACCAGAAGGTAAAATCGAATTGCTGGAAACCCGACTTTTAATCGGAACTCCGGAGACCGCTAGTGTTATATACCATTTGACACAGCTCGACGAAATCGAAAAATGTGTATGTGCGTGTGCACCTTTTCGTGGAGATGGCTGAACAACGATTTTAACAAACTTAGGTTCGTTTGAAAACTATTGTTGGGTTGTGAATGGAATTCGAAATTCGATTGATTGTTACTTCTGATTCCGGCAATACAATTATATAAGTGACATAATCGTTAAAATGATTACTTATCTCTTCGTTCAGTTTTCTCGGAGATGGTTGAACCGATGGTATCAAGATCGCACTTGTTCGAGAAATTCTTTTGAGTTGTAAATCAAGTTCGAAGATCAATTGACTTTCACTTTCAATTCCGGTGATATAATGGCAGAAGTGACGTAATCCACAAAACGCATGTATTTTTCTTCTAAAATTTCTCATCATTTACTTAACCGATTGCAACAAACTCGTAATCGTTGAAAAACCACTTTCAATTGGAGAATCATGTTTAAAGATCAACTTTCTGTTCCGGAGATATAATGGAATATGTGGAACAGTTGTTCTCTCAAATGCGTTTTCTTAGAGATGGCTGAACCGATTTCAACAAACTTAGGTTCATTTGAAAGCTACTTTTAGGATGTGGATCAGATTCAAAAATCAAATGGTTGTTACTTCTGGTTCCGGAGGCATTATGGTAACGTCCACGAGCTGACCATGAGAAAGAGTCAGTCAGAAAAAAATGGTTTTGTTGCACAACAATGCCCCATTGCACAAATCAAAAGTTCGCGACATGCTGGAAAATGCTTGACCATATAGAACTCTCCAGAACAGACTTTATTCAGATAACATTTTTTCGTCTCGTTGGATCTTAAGATACTTTAGGACAAATTAATCCATTTGAATAACAATTTGCTAAATGAAGCTTTCATTAAAGAATAGTGTTTAATGAAATAGGGTTTTTCATTTCTGAAAAATAGTTTTTAATGCATTTGCGTTCTTTTTTCCTGCTGCTGGGTTTTCTGAATCGTGCATCGAGGAAACAAGGATCCAGTAGGACTTCTGTTCATTGTTGATCGTTGAAACCTTCTAATTATAGTTATCCTATGAAGATTTTAACTGGGTTGTTCAAGCTGTTGACGTTCGACTATATAACTATATTCAAAATTACTGCATTTTTGTTTCGAATATTTAAGAAACAATTATCATTTGTATCTATGTGAAACGTTCCATCGAAATGAAGTGATAAGAGATAGCACATATTCAGCACAGTGTCTTACAGGTAGAGAATCTATCTCATTTGGAGCTTGCCCATGACTTTGATTTTGTAAAAGACCAGAAATGTCTAACAATGTCAGTAATGATTTTTGGAAGCTTGCGGGGAAAATTTTGCACGATAAAAATTTGCACTGTTTGCGTTTCTATTTTTGAATTTATTCGAAATTGTTAATTTCTGCTTTGTTTAGCTTTAAATACAGCATCGTGTTACTGAAAAAAATTTGAATATGTTTGATCATGTTGTTGGAATTATTCTTATATGATTTGTAATTTTACGACTATTGAAAATAGAACAAAATCGTATTCTGTTTCATGTTTTCAGCAATTTACCATGATTTCTTGGAAGGCGAAAAATTATCAATCGACCAAAGAGTAAAGCAGATATGCGATTAACTGCTTGTTGTGAATATGTGCACCCGCATAGAAAATCAACCGCGATTGAGATAAATGATATTTTTATTTGCGGGCTCAGGCGTCCTAGGAGAGAGTGAACCACTAAAAAATAAAGCGCTCGCCATGATTCTAAAAATACAATAAAAACAAATCCGTCTGACTCCCGGACGATGAAGTTATTTTATGGATTTTCCCGACAGTTATGGCAATTTTCGAGATAATTTACAGCACTTTTATTGCGTCGCCGTTGCCTCACGGTAGTTGATTAGAAGAGTATTGCGTACGCAGAATCGTTATGACCGGAATATCGGATCAGCTGTAGAGTACCGGCAACTGTTTTATTTCTTCCTTAGCTCTGGCTGTGTCTGCGCTAGAAAAAATTGCCAACACAAATCAGAGCCGGAAAAGAGGTATCAGAGAAAAAAAAATTTCAGCTATTAAAATCCCTTTAAGAAATTATGACATTTTGCTCCGGCAGGCTTCTTTTAAATAGTTAGCGCAATTGAAGATTACAGCGTTTTCCATTACATTGTTGGCGCTTAATTTTTTTTAAACCTTCTGGCTGTTATGTTTACTGCTGCCTATGCAAGTAGTAGATGTCAGATGTTTAAACACGAGAAGAGTTTCCTAGTGCACTCACTACTACTCTAGTGTAACGCTGGGTGCAACGCTCATAAGCTCTACAGAGTACTGCACTTTTTGACTTCTGTACTCTTTCCTTCTTGTAAGCTTGAGTATTTGTTAAACATACTTCAGGTTGTTTGAAAAGTTCGTTATGGTATTAAAATAGAAATTAGTTGGGTGAATAAGTTATAAGTTTCAAAGGAATTCCAACCGGTTGAATTAAATGGCACCGCCATGCGGGGATTATTTTGTATTTATGAAATCAAATTATTTTCTACAGAAGCCCGATTATTCTAATAGATTCTAACCAGTGAGCACATATCTATCGTATATCTCCATTACAGCATTTATTTGTCATTGAATATAGTTTTGTGGGAATCATGAATGAAGTGATCGCTTAAGTTTTGCTTAGCTGTTCAAAATTTACTTGGTTCCTGTTGTTGTACATCCCTTGAGTTCAAAAAAAGATAACGAAGGGATCTACATGAATAAAACTGACAAGGAAGAATCCAAGAAGAAAAATGCAAAAAGAGTTCATTACTATCATCGCATAAATAAGGAGCTTAAGCAAAAGCATTTCGATTGTAACCCTACATTGAAAAGCTAGAATTAAAGGTTATTAATCATCAGAACAGTTTCCTTCAAATTGCGAAATTTTGGAAATAAAATTTCAGAATAGCCCAAAATAGGTTGAAAGTGTGATTTTTCTTGAGACTCACTGAAAAAGTTTTTCTCAATTCTAATAATTGGAGCCAACATAGCATTTGATTTCTACCTGTATTCGGGTTGAAAATAAATTCTGTCCCGGAGAGGCGAATGACCATATGTTCTGAACCTCTTTAAAAATATATAATGGTAAATCATTCATTAATAACCACACATTTGGTGCTCGTTGTATATTCATTTTAGGATTAGCAGCATTGCGACAAAATATTAAAGCTCTCTTATGTCTTTCGAATTAACCATAACGTTCGAACTACGAAGCAGTCTTCAACTTTTACAGCCGTCCAGTGAAGCAGCGGGTCAGATGTCGTCACTTTCGTAAACGCGCGTCATGTGTTTTCCTCTTTAATTGTAACCCGAATGGATGTAAATAGTAAACAAAGATTAAAATAATAACAAATTTTATCATCATATCTTGTCTTGTTTTTGTGCTTATATGAAGCAATCAAGAGATAGTATAATATCTGTTTAGCATAAATATTAATTACTATATCTTATTTCGTTGCTCAATTTCATTAAATATAATTGATCCAGTAGTTCAAACAATAATCAATTAAAAAAATTCAATTTTCGAGAACTTTTTATAGCTATCGTTAAAAAAATAATTTTATTTTATATGTAGAAAATGTGAAAAATTTCAAAAGGGGCTGGGGTCCACTAGGAGATTGATAGTACCTATTAGCTCTCTCCGGACTGTACCAGCCTAGATGCCGTGTGGAATCCGGCGGAAAAAAATGAACCAAGAATAGATCCACTGGGTTCCTGCTTCCATGTCGTAAAAGGCGACAATTGCAGGAGTTTCTTTTTCCTTTCAGTTATCAGATATTTTCAATGTTTTACTTCTGATTACTCTATTTTACGAAATCATCTCTTTATTCAACCTATCAATTTCCGTCTAGCTTCGTAGAAAAGTTTTATTAGGAATGATTTCTTCTTCCATGTTATTGATTGTCTTTCAGGATTATAAAATGAATGATAAAAATCAACCATTGCGCAAATCCGTTTATATTACAAAGTTAATAACAGAGATGACATGTATCGGTATATTCATTCGTGCCGTGACTATCGGATCGATCGGACGTAAATTCTGCTTTCTCCAATCGCGTGGTGAATTGTTTTATTCCGTTATCAAGGTCATTCCGTATTCTATTGTGTGCATCAGTGCGGTCGAGTGATAGTTCTAATTAATCCGTTCTCAAGGCCGACTGTGAGCTTGTGTAAAGCAGCACTGCGTGTGGTACCGTTAGCCAGCGCCAGCGCTGGGCGCTGCGTATATATCGTTGTACATTAGAAACAGTGATAAATATATATAGTGATAAAAAGATTGGTTTCATTGGACAGTGTAGTGAGAGACTAAAAACAAAGTGCTTTTTCCTCAAAGAGGTTTTTTGCACTTTATTGAACTGGAGTATTCACCGGTCGCCTAGGACCGGGCCTTGTCGGCCGATCACCCTTCGAGAGCTAAAGCTAAGTATTTTTTTTCTTTTTCCCTGTTGTTCAGTACCATTAGATTTTTATTGCCCCCTAATATTTACCCGCACGGACACATTTCCGTGCCATGACAAAAGGCACAGAATTGCCTGACCTTCCCCTCGATGATCAAATGGATGCTTCTGATGGCAATAAATCTCGCATTAGAAGCTATCCCGATGGGCTTGCACTCTCGGCCGGACCGTATGCGGTTTACATCCGGACCAAAGCGAATGGTAAAAAATTGAACCTTCTAAAACTTTCTAATGACCTGTCCTCGCGATACAATACTGTACAAAAAATTGAGAAAGTACGCCCGGACAAGCTTAGGGTCTTGTTAGCCAGTGCAAAACAGGCTAATGAGATCGTTCGAAGTGAGCATTTCACGCGGGAGTATCGCGTATACGTACCAGCTCGCGAAGTCGAGATAGACGGCGTGATCACCGATCCGAGTCTGACTTGCGAGGACGTTCTTAAGCATGGGGCAGGCGGTTTTAAAAACCCCCTACTCAAGAACGTTAAGATACTGGACTGCAAGCAATTGCGTTCAGTATCGACCGCTGAGGATGGGACTAAGTCCTATATCCCATCAGACTCGTATCGGGTGACTTTCGCTGGCTCGGCTTTGCCTAATTACGTCCTCCTGGACCGAGTCCGTTTACCTGTTCGTCTTTTTGTGCCGCGGGTCATGAACTGCACCAATTGCAAACAATTGGGACATACAGCATCCCATTGTTGCAATAAATCCCGGTGTATAAAGTGTGGAGGGAGTCATGCGAATAACTCCTGCAGTGGAGACAATGAAAAGTGTCTCTACTGTAAGGAGGGGCCGCATGACCTCTCTGATTGTCCCGTGTACAAATTGCGTAAGGATAAAATGAAGCGTTCACTTAAGCAACATTCCAAACGCTCTTTTGCAGAAATGTTGAAATGTGCTACGCCACCTACCGAAAATCCTTACGCTTACTTGTCAACTGACGAGAGCGAATATGATGACCCCCTCGAAGGTACATCTTCGGCTGTCTCTCATAGCTCATCAATTAGAAAGAGGAGAAATAAATCTTCTCAAAAGCTCCCTAGTAAGGGTTCGAAGATGTCCTCTGATGGGTTCCGAAAAATTACAACAACTGGTAGTGATGGCAAAAAACCAGAGAAAAAAGCTCCAGGCCTTGGAAAATTAAATTCCGAGCAAGAGTTTCCATCACTTCCTGGGACTTCAAAACCCCCGAAAGTCCCTAAAGATCAGTCAGAAAATTTACCAAATACTGGGTTTGTTAAATTCTCTGATATTGTGGACTGGATCATGTCTACTTTCAATATTTCTGAACCTCTTAAAAGCCTGATAATGGCTTTTATTCCTACAGTTAAAACATTCTTGAAGCAGTTGACTGCAAAATGGCCCCTTCTTTCAGCGATCGTATCCTTCGATGGCTAAGACACCCACCGAGGTCACGGATACAATCACTGTTATACAGTGGAATTGTAGAAGTATCATCCCAAAAATAGATCCTTTCAAATTTCTAGTAAATAATCTGAAATGTGACGCATTTGCATTGTGCGAAACTTGGCTAAGTTCTGAAATACCCTTAAACTTCCACGATTTTAACATTATTCGTCTGGATCGAGATGATTCCTATGGAGGAGTACTTTTGGGGATCAAAAAGTGCTATTCTTTCTATCGCATTAACCTCCCCTCGATATCAGGTATTGAAGTTGTCGCATGTCATGTTACAATCAAAGGCAAGGACCTTTGCATTGCTTCCATCTACATTCCTCCAAGAGCCTCGGTTGGGCACCGGCGGCTCAATGATATCATAGAGCTTCTTCCCGCACCGACGTTGGTTTTAGGAGACTTTAACTCACACGGTACGGGATGGGGCTGTCTTCACGACGATAACAGATCAACTATGATCCATGATATCTGCGACAACTTCAATATGACAATCTTGAATACGGGAGAAATGACACGAATTCCTGCACCACCAGCAAGACCAAGTGCGCTAGACTTATCCCTTTGCTCGACATCGCTACGGTTGGGTTGCACGTGGAAGGTAATCCCTGATCCCCACGGTAGCGATCATCTGCCTATCGTAATTTCAATCGCCACCGGATTAAGACCATCGGAAACAATCAATGTTTCGTATGACCTCACACGAAACATTGATTGGAAATGCTACGCAAATTTGATATCTGAGAATCTAGAAACAACACAAGAACTTCCTCCGGAGGAAGAGTACACGTTTTTGGCTGGCTTGATTCTCGACACCGCGACTCAAGCTCAGACGAAACGTGTACCCGGCGCGAAAACTAACATCCGTCCCCCCAACCCGTGGTGGGACAAAGAGTGCTCAGAATTAAACGCGGAGAGAACTGCATCATTTGTCGAGTTTAGGAAAAACGGAACACCTGATAATTTCAGAAACTACGCGGCATTAGACGCTAAAATGAAAAGCTTGATTAAAGCGAAGAAAAGCGGTTATTGGCGTCGATTCGTAGACGGATTATCGAGAGAAACATCAATGAGCACTCTTTGGAACACAGCCCGACGAATGCGCAACAAAAACACCACAAACGAAAGCGAGGAATATTCTAACCGCTGGATATTCGATTTCGCTAAAAAAGTATGTCCTGACTCTGTTCCGGAACAGACAATCATGCGCGTCGCTTCATCAAACAGAAACGAAACACCTTTTTCGATGGTCGAGTTCTCACTTGCGCTTTTATCGTGTAACAATAAATCTCCGGGGTTAGACAAAATCAAATTCAACTTGTTGAAAAATTTGCCTGACTCTGCCAAAAGGCGCTTATTGAATTTATTCAATAGGCTTCTTGAGGATAATATTGTCCCACATGACTGGAGACAAGTAAGAGTTATCGCCATTCAAAAACCAGGGAAACCTGCCTCCGATCACAATTCGTATCGGCCGATTGCTATGCTTTCCTGTATCCGGAAATTGTTCGAAAAAATGATTCTGTTTCGTCTAGACAATTGGGTCGAGACTAATGGCTTACTTTCAGATACACAATTTGGTTTCCGCAGGGGTAAAGGAACGAACGATTGTCTTGCGTTGCTCTCAACCGAAATTCAAATGGCATTTGCTCGTAAAGAACAAATGGCGTCAGTTTTCCTAGACATCAAGGGGGCTTTTGATTCAGTTTCCATAAACATCCTATCTGAGAAGTTGCATCAGCATGGTCTTTCACCAATTTTGAATAACTTTTTGTATAATCTGTTGTCCGAGAAATACATGTATTTCGCGCATGGTGATTTGTCGACAATACGATTCAGTTACATGGGTCTTCCTCAGGGCTCATGCTTAAGCCCCCTTTTATACAACTTTTACGTGAACAACATTGATGAATGTATCAACACATCTTGCACGCTAAGACAACTTGCCGACGACAGCGTTGTGTCTATTATAGGACCCAAAGCTGCCGATCTCCAAGGACCATTGCAAGATACCCTCGACAACTTGTCGACATGGGCTCTTCAAATGGGTATCGAGTTCTCTACGGAGAAAACTGAGCTGGTTGTATTTTCAAGGAAGCGAGAACCAGCACAATTACAGCTTCAACTAGGGGGTGAAACCATAGCTCAGGTCTTCACATTTAAATATCTCGGGGTCTGGTTCGACTCCAAAGGCACCTGGGGATGTCACATTAGGTATCTGAAACAAAAATGCCAACAGAGAATCAATTTTCTTCGTACAATAACCGGATCATGGTGGGGTGCCCACCCAGGAGACCTGATCAGGTTATACCAAACAACGATATTGTCCGTGATGGAATACGGATGCTTTTGCTTCCGATCCGCGGCGAACACTCATTTCATCAAGCTGGAAAGAATTCAGTATCGTTGTTTGCGTATTGCCTTAGGTTGCATGCAGTCGACTCATACGATGAGTCTTGAAGTACTGGCGGGCGTCTTACCGTTGAAAAATCGATTCTGGGATCTCTCATATCGATTGCTAATTCGATGCGACATCCTGAATCCGATGGTGATTGAAAATTTCGAAAGGCTTGTCGAGCTCAATTCTCAAACCCGTTTTATGTCCTTGTATTTTGATTACATGGCTCAGAATATTAATCCTTCTTCGTTTGTTTCCAATCGTGCTCATTTCTTGGATACTTCTGATTCTACTGTGTTTTTCGACACATCCATGAGAGAAGAAATTCGTGGAATCCCGGATCATGTGCGCCCTCAAGTGGCCCCAAATATTTTTTATAATAAATTTAGAACAGTCAACTGTGAAAAGGTGTTTTACACTGACGGTTCAAACATCAACAGGACCACAGGCTTCGGCATCTTCAATCAAAACATCACCGCTTCGTACAAACTCAGTGATCCGGCTTCAGTCTACGTCGCAGAATTAGCTGCTATTCAGTACACCCTTGAGATCATTGAAACCTTGCCCAAAGACCATTACTTCATTGTGACGGACAGTCTAAGCTCAATAGAAGCTCTCCGGGCAATGAAGCCAGGAAAGTATCCCCCATATTTCCTGGGGAAAATACGGGAACACTTGCGAACTTTATCTGAACGGTCTTATTTAATATCGTTAGTCTGGGTCCCTTCGCATTGTTCCATTCCAGGCAATGAAAAGGCAGACTCATTGGCTAAGGTGGGCGCATTAGAAGGTGATATTTATGAAAGACCAATCTGCTTCAATGAATTTTTCAGTATCTCTCGTCAGAAAACTCTCGAAAGTTGGCAAACTTCATGGAGCAATGGCGAACTGGGACGATGGCTACATTCCATTATCCCTAGGGTATCGACGAAACCTTGGTTCAGGGGGATGAACGTGAGTCGCGATTTCATTCGTGTTATGTCGCGGCTCATGTCAAATCACTACACCTTCAACGCACATCTCCGGCGTGTTGGGCTTGCGGAGAGCGGTCTCTGCACCTGTGGCGACGGTTATCAGGACATCGAGCATGTCGTGTGGTCGTGCGTAGAGTATCGTGACGCCAGGTCGAAGCTACTGGAATCCCTTAGGGCCCGAGGTAGACCGCCTGAGGTTCCGGTTCGGGATGTGTTGGCGAGTCGGGATAGTTCATATATGCTTCTCATATACCAGTACCTTAAACACATTGATATACAAGTGTAATGTGTTATCCCTCGCTCAGAAAGTATAAACTCCACCTACAGGTTCGACACTAACATCCGCCCGATTCTCTCGATCCCCGTCCCTGTCCACCATCTTCATTGGAACTAACAAGATCTTTTTTTGTCACTAACTTTTTCGTTACCCCTTCCCTATCTCTTCACCATCTCGATGGCAACTAATTAGATCTTTATCGTTTTCAAACATTTTGTTCCCACATCCCCTTTTTACCCCGTTTCCACAATATTTACTTTTTTTTTCATTCTCTTCCGTAACATCACCATCATCGTCCACGGAAGGCCGCCCCAGTCGAAAACCAGCATGCGGGCCACCCGCCGGGCCTTCGTAGCCTGGGGGTGTTTCCCGCGGACCCACGCGGACCGAAGGATGCGGCCAACATGGATCTTCGCCAACGGCATATAGAAGACCCTCATGCGATATTCAATTCACCGGCCACTACCGATAGCTTCTCGAGAATCCGCTACCGCTACATTACATAATGATACTTTTCTAGTTTTAAGTTAGTCGTAATTAAGATTAGTAAATACCCTTGGCATCTTAGAGCTTAAGCAGTGTGCCTTAAAATTATACTATAATATTGAATATAAAAAAAAAAATGTATCGGTATATTGAATACATAGTAAAAAACACTTGATATTAATATTTCAAACAGTAAATTAATATTTTTCTCGGTAGCCGGCTGCCCAGATCAACTAATATAACCAATTAATAATTTTAATAAATAATTAAAATAATAAAGCGGAAATAATAAAAAATCAAGACGCGTGTGAAATCTGTTGACCTTTTTTTGGTGATTTAAAATGATTTTATAATAACTGTTTAGAATATTGCAATGAATCAACTTTTTTGTCTAAATCCTATTCGCTCGTTTATTTTGTATCACGTAGTTTCATTTATAAAAACGTGCTTAATCCACATAGCAGTGAGATGATACCTTTTTTTTATCAATCCGAATGTGTTTTTTTTTGCATGACTAAAAAAAAAACGCGAAAGGTAGATGCATAAACGAGTGACTGCATACTCGACAGCCAGCTGTCCGGAGTTTTGTCAATTTCGGAGATTGACTGTTTCGTGCATTATATTGCCAGCACAAAGTAACACATAAAACGATAATACTTTAAAACATTCTTGGTAGCCGGCTACCCAGAGCAATAAACACATGATAACATTATTAACACATTTACTAACAAAGTATCCTCTCCTGTGATGCATGTGGGAATGCAGAGGATTCCTCGGTTCTTAGTAGCAACATGCATCGAACTAACAATCCTTTCCCTCCCAAGTAGATCTGCATTCGGACGTGGCCGGCGTCGGTATTGATCAGCATGCATGGTTGAATACAGTTTGCACAGTGTGAAACAATGTGTTATTCCCAAACATGTTACTTCAAAAAATCATTTTGCAATCTCAATTGGTCCAGATCAATAACGGAGTAGCAACACACGGGCGGTCTCTAATGCTAATGCTAATGCTATGCTATGCTAGAAAATGTGAAAAATTTCAAAATAATTTGTGAGGTAGCTTTTAAATGACGATGAACACGGACTTTTCAACGTGCTTTCGATAAAAGGGGGCGCGTAGGGTCTAACATATATGATGTTATAATAAAACATTTCAAGAATGTTTAGTCAAATTTTCATGTCAATAGAAGCAGAACTTCAAGGCCTGTACGCCGAGCTCTTGCCTTTTCTCAATATGAGACAAGAAAAGATAAACGTCCGTAACGTCCAGAGTTTTGTTCTGATAGACTTGAAAGTTGGACAAAATATTCTTAAAATATTGTACTATAAGAAAATTTAGAGAAAAAATAAATGATTTTTAAAAGTGTTACACCCCACCCGCCACTTCAACTATTAAAAGTCATTGCATTTCAATCTTAAAATTGATTCGCTTTTTGCTCAAGGTTTTTTTATGTTTGCTCTATTCAATAGCTTCCCAGGACAAATTTCAAGTATTGCTTGTCATTGTACATCTACTGAGCCTACCCATGCAGAGCACAAATTTCCAAAAGCTGAAGAACGTGTAATTTGCGTGATTACGATCTGATTAAAGTATTTTCTGTTACAGTTTTATGCCACGTGTATCAACTGGTCGATGGTAGTTTGTAATTGAAACCAATTAAGCAGACACAATAAACAAGAATTGTGCGTGTGAGCCACTTTACCAGGAAATTTGTTGCTTCCAGCTTTCACGAAAACTTCAGTCTCGTCTTACAATGTTCGATACAGATTACTTAAACCCCTGCAAACCATTTGGCGTGTGCTCAAGTCCGATCCCGGAAGAATTCTTAATGTCATTTGAACCGTAACACGAAGCCATCCAATTTTGAATCTCAGGGAGAAACAGCTGACTAAGTTTCGCTTCGGAATGTAGTACTTTGACTTTACTTTACTTCGATTTAGATTGGTACCATTTTCCAGTAAATCATCATACAAATGATCGAGGCTATTACTTTCCGGCTTAGCGGTTTTGCTTTGAAGTCCAGCATCGCCAACGAGTAGGCAATTTAATGATGCCTGATTCCTGTACCTGTTGGAATCGATTAAAGACCTTCCTAAGGTGTTGTGTTATGGTTTAGTACGCTACTCGGAAGAAAATTTCGCATTTATTTGGTTGTACTTCAATTTTATTTTTATCTTCGGTGACGGTTGGGAATTAATCCTTACCTCAAAATATTATAATGTCACAAATCTCAGGAATTGCTCGTGGTATTGTATAAATTTGCGAATTTTCAATTAATTTACTGGTTTGTATTAGCAAGCAAGTTTAAATAAGTAAAAAACCCGGGAAGGGCTTATCAAGCTCGATTGTTCGTCGGTGGAAAAAGTTCTCATGATATCGCCGCAGCAGAAGAAAACTGGGATAGATAGTTTCGAAAGAAAAATTTTTGCATCCAGAGTTTTTAGGCCGACTGTCGTGGCGAACAAAGCAAGGTTTGCTTGTCTGCTACAGTTGTCCGAAAACATTTCAATGCGAAAATCGATTGAAAACCTTGGTTGCCGAGAACCTGAAAAATATTTATTCGGTTTTCGCATTCAAGGCTTTTTGTGGTTCTTGCAATGGATATATTTTTAAAAGATTTTGGCTATGCAAAATATTGCAAAATACTGTACTCACAATCAAAAAAATATATACATGGGTTTTCTGAACCTATTCAGCTACTCATGTATTGCTCTGGGATTATTCAAAATTGTTCATTTTAAAATTTAAAGATCGAGATATTTTAGGTAAAATTTCGCAAAACTTTTGTGTTCTTACTTATATGAAGGATTTAAAATTATTAACATTTATTACCTTGTAATTTTGAAATCAGATTTGAATGAAATTCAATAGCAATTATAAAGGGTGATTTTTTAAGATGTATAGTATTTGATTTAAAAAAACCTAGAAAATTTATGAGACTTTTATAATAATAATAATTGGAATCGATAGAACGATCAATATTATTCAATGTTTGAAGATTATTTCATGCAAAAGTTTGCCGCGAGTCTGCTTTAGATGGCCCATGCGCAAGGTCCAATTTTGACACACTCTCTTCAACATGTCGGCCGATATTTCACAAATACTGCCATCGGCCCACACCACACAGTGACTTTTTTGGGATGCATTGGTAGCTCTTGCAACGCTTCTGGCAGGTCTGCAGTCCAGATGCGGCAATTTTGCTTGGTGACGTATCCATTCAACCAGAAATGAGCTTCGTCGCAATTTTTCGATAAAAAAGTACATCTTCCTTCAACTTTGTCAGCGCGTATTAATGATTAAATCATGGACCAAACGACGATTCATGATTAAATTATACACCAAACTGAACAAGTTTGACAATGACACAAGACATGATTCACACGTGATCTGTCAAAAACAGTGTTGCCAAAAAGATACCAGCAAAAAGTCACCCTTTGTATTTTTTATAAATCGTAGAAGATGTGTAGATCTTGAATTTTAATTTCATTTGTAAATATCACTCTGTTTTTACTTAGTCACCTTCATGACGGTTTGAAAATACAAAAAAATCGTGTGTTAGTTTTTGTGCTTCCAGTTACGCTACATTGGGAAAATTAGAAACAATTGTGTAAGTTTATATCGTAAATGTATCAAAAGAAAGTGTATTCACAATTTTGCAGGAAGTTGCTCTCGAAGTTGAAAAAGAATGCCTGTAATGATTACGATGACTAAAATCAATTATTTGATATTCGAATTGCTTTCGCATCCACCATATTAGCCAGATTAAGTCCTAGGCGAGTATTTTTTGTTCTCAGATTAAAAAAAAAGCTTACTAGAATTATACTAAGGAGAAATCGCTGTTTAAAAGTGGTATAAGAATGCTGGAAAATTTTTATTGCTCATTAAGGAGACTACATTGATGAAAAATCGTATTGTTTCTATATCAGATCGGAGATTTTTTGACCGACGTGTTAAATTAAAGCCGGAAGTCGGCTTCGGATGAAGTAAAATCGCAGTTACAGTAATACATTTTATTTTGATTTAATAAAGTTTATCAAGTCATCTTTAAGAAATCGATGAGTCGATCGTGAGATTAATTTCGAACTTGATGTTACGTTTCATCTTTGACTCATCAGTGCATAGCAGTTCATATCGTACTGCTAGCGTGACCTGACGGCTCAACATAAACTGCTTGCCAGACGTAAAGTTAATGCTATTTGCCAAACACTTTTGCTATTTCACCTGAGTGTAATATCTAAACTGACGTCTCGGACGAAACATTTTCATTTCGAAGTTTCCTGACCACTACTGAAAGGGGCTTCCCAGCAGGAATCTGCGTTGGGGATGTGAGTTTGTTTAACCATTAATTAAGAACGCTAAAAATACTGACATTTACAAGACATGTAAATTTACACGGACGGATCACGAATTGAAGAGGCTACTGGGTTTGGTATATTCAACAATAATGTTTCGGCTTCATTAAGGCTTCAAGAACTTGCATCTGTTCACATAGCAGAGTTAGCAGCTGTTCATTATAGTTTGAGTGTAATCGTCACATTATCTCCAAACCATTATTTTCTCTTCACAGATAGCCTGAGTGCAATTGAAGCCATTCGATCAAACGCTTCTGGCAAAAACGAACCGTTTTTCTTGAGCAAATAAAAAACCTAAACGTCATTTTGAATAATAATTATCAAATCACAATAGTTTGGGTCCCGGCTCAATGCTCCATTCCAGGCAATGAAAGAGCCGATATTTTAGCCAAACGTGGTGCTATTGAGGATGAAATTCGTGAGAGACCGAATGCTTTCAACGAATTCTATAGCGCGTCTCGCCAAAGAACACTTGCCAGCTGGCAAGCTTCTTGGGATAGAGATGATCTGGGTCGGTGGATGCACTCAATTATTCCTAAAATATCGACAAAGGCATGGTTCAGGGGACTGGATGTGAGTAGGGACTTCTTTCGTGTGATGTCCAGGCTCACGTCCAATCACTACACGTTAGATGCACATCTCCTTCGAATTGAACTTTCCGAGACTAATCATTGTGCTTGTGGCGAAGGTTATCGTGATATTGATCATGTCGTTTGGACATGCGTCGAGTATCGTGATGTCAGATCTCAACTAATAAATTCCTTGCGTACTCAAGGTGGACTATCCAATGTCCAAGTTCGCGTCATTCTTGCTTGTCGTGACCTTTTTTATATGAAACTTCTTTATTATTTCATTAACTCTATTAACACCATCGATGGGAAATCCAACTGAAATGAGTTCAGTATTTTTCATTAATTAAACGATAATTTTTTTATATAAAAACATGAATTGAAAAATAAAAAAAAAATCATGAACCTTAGTGTTCTAAATTTGTGCATAAAAAAATTAAAATCACCAAAATATTTTTATCATGAAGATATATACACTAGATTTTTTTACAACAAAGATTAAAAGGATATAGAATTGCTGGAAAATTAGATTTCTGATTAAACGAATAAAACGTTTAAGAAACTGTTTGAATGACAAACGGAAAGCATTACCTGAACTGGGATTCGGAACAGGATACGACTCATTTGCAGACTGCGAGAGCATAAAACCTTTCATTTGAATCTAAGTGAAAACAAAATCAGGTTTTTGATAAAATTTAGAACAAGGCACATTTTATCCTGTGAGTCTAGAAGCGGAAGTTATAGATTTTAAAAGATCAACATCAATGCGTGTAGATTAGAAGAAATAAAAATCATTTGCAAAGTGAAATATATCATCGAACTGCTAGGTGGATTGTTTGGATTTTTTTTAACTTTAATTTTATAAATTTTTTTTTCATAGCAGCCGAAGTATCGTTTCGGTTGTTTGCATGGAGCATGAACGCAGAATTTTCAAAACAATCTACAATTTTTTTGTTATACTAAGACTTAGAATTATCTTGCTTGTCGTGACCTTCCATACATGAAACTTCTTTATCATTTCATAAAGACAATTGGAGTTTCAATTTAATAATTGACCACTTTGAGACTTAATTCTGACTCCTACTGCGTGCATTAAGTCCATCCAATAGCTAAATTTGAATAGAAATGATGTGCTGATACAAACAAACTTGAAATAGTTAATGAAATTATCAACAAAACGTATGCAAAATTCAGCTTCTTTTATAATTTATAGCAGTTAATCGGTTGGTTCAAATAATGTGATATTTGGAAAATAACAATATTTTATTTTTATATTTTGATTAAATTCAAATCATTGTGACTATATTGGGATAAGAATTCTATGTAAAAGTGACGCTATGGCGAAAAAAACTTATTTAATTTGCTCTAAGAAACAAACGTATTTATGAACAAAAAAAAATCAGAATTCGGTAGAATCAATGAATCTTGAATAAATTGATGTTTTCTTAGATTTTTATAACAATTAGATTTGTAAACTTATACAAGATTTACTCACTATGTGAAGCAAAGAAACGATGTGGTAAATACAAATTTCCAGAGTGGCTCAATTGAAAAGCAGTTCCATGGATTGGATAACATGGATGCTCGAGTTTTATGTTAAATAATTCATCTACACTTTTCAATCTATTTCTCAACTGGTATGGATATAGAAATTAATCCGAATATTTTAAAGTGCATAAGAACGAGAATGGAACTCCGAAAGTAAAAAAAGAAAAGAATAGGAATTCCGAAAGTAATCCAGAAAAGAATATAACCACACATCGTAATTTTCCAAATTTGGAGAAACGAAGGTTAATCTAGGAACAGAGTGCCACGTTTTTTGAGTTTCAAAATTAAAAAATTCCAATTTATTTGAAAGTTACAAGAATTATAAAAATTTATTTGGTTTGATTTGAAAATTTTGAAAATCGTTGGAAATTTTTAACCACTTTGCAAATTGAAACTATTCGAACAAATATTTATTCATATAATCATTTTAAACTTCTCAACGAAAAATCATAATATTTTAATGAAAAATATAGATCCAAAACCGATGCCATTTTTGGCATAGTTTCCGATCGATCAAGTCATGTTCAGGTTGAACTTAACGCTGCATAGGCGATAAATCAGCAAACAAAAAAAAAGTTTTAAAACCCTTGCATATATTTTTGTAGTAAATAAAAATTGAAAGTAAACTACTTATTGTTATTTCGCATGAAAAATTATTCAGTAGCGTAAGAAATATGTGAAGCAGTATGAAAACACAAATGCAAAAATTTGCTGAAAGTGTACACACAACTATTTGAAGGATATTAACTTGCTTTGTTTTACGAAAAAGATTTCATTTTTGAAACACAAACGCTTTTAGTGTCTCTTAAATTAGTTGATTATTGAAATTGGTAATTAGGTCAGCTCAGTTCAACTGCCAATTAAAAAATGAGGTGAAGGCAAAATAATGCGATTGCTGAAGTTTCGTATAAATCGATGCCAGATAATGAGAGATATGATCAATGATTTGAAATTCTCCATAGCTAGGATTTCTCTTCATTTCCCTATTAGTTTTAGTTGCTGTTTAAAAGTACACATATCAAAACGACACAAACCTTTCAAATTTCACTTTTAGGTTTCCGGTTATTTTCATCTCTCATCAGCTCCAATGTTCAACACACTATCAAGAGACGGCACACGTCACGTTTTAAAGCTCGTCACTGTCAATGCAATGAAATTGTACCATAAATCACACAATCACCACCAATACACGAATTCAAGCATTTTCAATTCATCCGTTTCAGCAAAGAAAACCGCACAATTTTCATATGCCTCGTTTCCGAGCCCCAGGCCACATCAACTCCATGCCAAGCGAAACCCAAACTGGGTTAACCAATTTATCCAACCTCACTAGCATGAAAACACTTTGATCCATCGCGTGCAAATGACTTCGGAGCCCAAGATTTTAAATTGAAACTTCAGGCGTCGACGGTTCGACAGGCACATCACTACAGCACATTTTCGGGCCTCGTACATGCGGCATCGGCATCTGCATCCGTGTTCTTCGTCATCGATATTCTATAGCATCGCTCGCTGGTTCGGTCTTATGTGGTTTTGCTTTTGGCAACTTTCCTATTTCTCGAGTAAGACACGCGTATCCAAACTCAAAAGACAAACCACAGGAATACGAATCACGGCATTAATACGTTCGAATCAACTCATGAATCGCAAACAGAAAACGCTTGTAAACAGTAGCACCAAAGACTGTGTGGCGGAAAATTGTTTTTTTACTTTGACTTCGATAAGTGCACAAACATCTCACTCGTAGGTGTCGAAGATTGGATTTGAAAACACTGTTCAAACATTTAGTTTTCATTTATTTTCCAGAGCACATGTCATAACCTATAACTAGAAACTTGAAACGTTTACAGCAGTCAATTTGAATAACCTTCTTGTTTGATTCTCATAATAGGCCATTAATTTCTAATGTTGATACAACAAACAGTCATTAAGTAGAACGAATGGAACTTCTTAAATTTCAATCAGTGAGATTGTCAAAGTGATTCAATTATTCTATTAAGTTTCCAGTCCGTTTTTCCACTAAATCAACTTCCATCAACTCAAGACAAACCGTTTCGGCACCGACCTGATCTTGGTCAACATCCGACTGACACACAAACGGAATTTTATTACCCACCAAAATATGCCCAAACTGGGCCTAGGACGCGCACTCTTCTCTTCCTTGGCACTATTCAGCCGAACAAATGTGAACAATTCAAAGCGCGTCTCACAAGGACACTGCCGCTGTCCTGGCACTAACTGGCGCTTTGGTGTTTTCCAACCCCAACAAGAGATGTCCGATGCTCAATGGCGCCAAGCATGAGTTTCCATTGTGTACTATCACGCGGTGGGTGGTTTAGTTGATGAGTATTTCTGCTCGACCAGGCAAACAAAAAGGGCAAAACTCTGCATTAACGAGCTCACTTCTCTCTGGGACGATAAATAATATGAATATTACACACTTTGCACCTCGGGCAATACCGACAATCCAATCTCACCGACGGTTCCGAAAGAACTGAATCCGAGATGAATCCTTCCGGGGCCGTATACCGTGTCTGCTGATCTGTGGAAATAATACTGTTGGCATGCTACACAACACAGCAGGCAACAAAACTCTCCTCGCAGGGCTGTCGATGCTTGCTGGTCGATGAGTGTGCTCTCTTTCTCTGCTTTCACCGACCGAGAGCACTCGGTGGCTGGAAGAAAGTTCACCGGTAGTCTCCCACCACCCCAAACGATGACGACACACTTCGAAGCCAACATGTAAACAGAGAGTGAGCTCCACTGACGAGACTCCCTAAGAGATCGGTTCAGTCTGTCACGTGTACCGTCGTACGTACCAAATCTACGTTCTGCGAAAACACTTGAATGGATGGATGAATGAATTAGTGAATGAATGAATGAATGAATAAATGAATGGATCAAAGTGTGTAAAGACATAGCAGCGGTGATGTTGAAGGTCTCTTAGTTTCCAGTTCGGCTGTTTCGAGTTACAAATCGTTGCAGTATCACGGAAGCTTGGTCGGTGTGGGTGAAATGGATGTGGCGATTTAGATCATGTAACACTTTCGGAAGCGTTCTTTTTTGTGGAATAAGATAAACGTTTTTGAGGACGAATGCAATACAACATTACATTGTGATTGCGAAAGTTTTGTTTTATTTGAAGGCGAATATTTTGCCTCAATTAGGGAACGAACCAATTATTAATTGCTTTATACATATTACGCCGTAGATCGATGCCCCAGGGTACTAAATTCTGGTATTACGAGTTAGTCGTAAAATGGTCAAACTCCAGCTTTGAATTCATTTGATCTATACATTAAAAATCGGTTGTAAAGTTGGTCGAAACAGAAATTCAAACTCCGCACTAGAGTTAAAAGTTAAAAGTAGTAAGAGAAAGATGCAAACAACAGGAAGTTGTTATAAAGTTGAAAGATTATAAATTATTACAAAATTGTAGCGAATTTCGACTGCATCCATACTTTCTGAAACAGTCTCTATTCTGATCACAACATATTTATTTATTCGCTGTGCTCGGTTACACATGAATGTCCAACTAACGAACAGCGCGCGCGATTTTCATATTATCAAAATTGATGAATTTTGACTTTTACCTATAGTGCATCCCTTTACTGAGACTCTAATGGTGATACAGAGAATTCCTCGTTCACCAGTAGCACAAATGTTGAAGTAACATTCCTACCCTTCTTACTATGGCCTGCATGGTAGAGATGGTCAAATACCCGAAACCGACGGATGTGGGTCGAGTTTCAGTGATCAATCCAACTTTCAAGTAAAAATGTGAAATTTCTGGAACACGGCTGAATATGTGACGTGAGTGCTGCCGCACGCTTTGCTTGTGTGAACTACCCGATTCAATCTGAGTGAACTTGCGTCAAGAATCAGCCCAAATTAGTGTCAGAAATAAAAAAAGAATGTAATAACGAGATTGTATGAATGACAAGACAAAGACATTATCACATCACTCGGTGGATCAAGACGAGTTTTATATATGGGGCATTCCACGCAAAATCAGCCACCCAAAAAATTTTTCTGATCTAACTATTTTTTTTGGTAAAGAACTCGAAAATATTCGACACGCATTTTTTTATTTCAGTATGATACGTGGATATAATATAATTAATATAGTTATCAGTTATCCTTAGCAAAATGGAAATTTGTTGTTGCTCATCTGTGTGCGATTTCAGGAATATGTGATCGATATCAGAAATCTGTGAAAATCTGTGCAGAAAATTGAAAATCTGTGAAACACAGATTAATTTGTGAACCTGGTATCCCTGGCTAAGGTTGCTGTCAGAGTGAAAGCGTCACGCGAAGCGTCTGGACGCGCGTCCGAACTAGTTATATTCGATCAAAGCAAACCTGTCAGAGTGAATGCGGTGCGAAAACAGTACATCGCATTGAATCGCTTCGCTTCACTACGCGTTCTGCGCTCACTCTGACATCAACCTAAGCCCGTGTCCGAGCGAGTTGCGTTGCGGGTCGTAATTGAAAAATTCACTGCCTCGAAAGTATTAATCTTTCCACTCTGAAACTTTGCCAAGATTGAGTTAAACCCCTAAGGCTTTTCTTTTAAACTAAAAAAAGACGAAAAAATAAGCCCAAGTTTGAAATTTTTGTATTTGTTTAATAATTTTCAACTTTTTGTCATTAAATAAACTATATCGGCGATTTTATGGAATTGCTTATTTGAAAGCTAAGGAAAAGACTTTCTGGAATATTTTTTAGATAACACTAAATCTCGACGTTTCATGTACTCTCCCCTATGGTGCTTTTTCAAGATCGAAAATTTTCAAACTTTAACCGCTGGGCAGCATCCCTTACCCATGTCCGACTTAGCTCCAATTTTGCATGAGGACTTTTTTTGAGGTGCTTAAACTTTTGAACAATAGCGCTTTACGAAATTAGAGGTGATACCAAAATATTGGCACCCTTATATAAATTAGAGCGGTGAAAAACAACGTGTTTTGTCGGTTACGTCACTTATACAATCATATCTCCGGAACCAAAAGTCACAGCCATTTGATCTTCGAACTTGATCAATGGCCCGACAGTAGCTTTCAAACGAGCATAAGTTTGTTAAAATCGGTTCAGCCATCTCTGAGAAAATTGAAACACACACACACAGAAATTTTCAGATCTCTTCGAACTGAGTCGAATGGTATATAACACTATGGGCCTCCGAGGCTCCGTTCAAGAGTCGGGTTTTCCAGCAATTTTAATACCTTTCTATAGAGAAAGGTAAAAAATGCGACGAATATTTTCGAGTTCTTTACCGAAAAAAAAATAGTTCGATAAAAACAAAATTGATGAAAGATTTTGCGTGGAATGCCCCATACATATAAAGAACAATTGTAACATGTTTCAGGGAATTGAATATTGTGAAATGTACATTAATGAATCGTTTAGTTTCAAAGATTCTGAATAAGATCGTGGGCATCCAAAAATTATCTAGAAAGCAAAAATTGTATATAAATACTGTCCCAGAAAGTATGGACGCAACCAAAAACCGCTGCCATTTCGCAATGGTTCAGAATCTGTCAATTTTTATGGCTGCATCCTGTTGTTTACACTCTTCTCTAACCACTTATGCAGTTGTTTATTCGTTTTCATTAGTTTGTTTCGAAAAGCGTGGACTTTCAGCAGAACAACGTCTGAGCAAGATAGCAAAAATGGAAGGAGTAAGTGGAAAAGCCGTGCGAAATGCAATCAGGAAGTTTGGTGAGGATAACACTGTCGTAACCCAACCTAAATATCCAGAGAAGACACGTCTGTTCGAAGTAAGCTTCGTTCGTAGAATGAATAGAATTATTATTTTCATCGTATCAACAAATCCTCAACATATTAGTAACCATATCAACGAAGCGCAATTGTTTATCAGTTTCCACGGTTACGCTCCGTTTGATTATCAGTGTTACCAGTTTCATCAACATAAACAGTCACTTTAGTTGTTGCAAAACATTTATAAAATATTTTAATATTTCAACAGTTCAGTTTTTTTTAGATTATTATTTATTCATTTTTGTATCGTCCTATTCACCACATCCTTCCTCTTCTCTACTGTTTATGTTTTCGACAGTTTCGTCAGTTTAATTTGTTTTGTCGTAAACTACTATTGTACTTATTACTGACTATAAGCAAATTTGTGAATAGAATCACTGTAAACATAGCTAAAAATAATGAATTCATGGTAAAACAAACGTATATTTTTACGGAAACCAGATTTGTTTAATATTTCATGGTTCTCTACATGATAAATTGATTGATAGAAACAAATACAACAAAGGGAATCGGTTAAAGAATTCGAGCATCATACCGAAGCCAAAATATTCCAATTTCGCACGGCTAGGAATATACTGTACTAAATTCCATCATAATTACATAATAATGTTCCAAAGACAGAGTTTGTAGTTTATATACTTATTAAAAACAAAGTCTTTGCATTACATTCCTTTCGTAGAATTTTGCCTTTCTGTTTCAACAGACTTCGCAGCCGATTCTTAGCGTACAGATCATTGCATGTCTAGTATTATGGATCCTACTGACACTAAAAATCCTTCAAGGTCGGGGCTCGAACATACGACAGTTGGCTTGTAAGACCAGCGTCCTATGCATTGAACCGCCAACCCGGACATTATATACTTAATAATGCAAGCTTAAATAAAAATTTGTTCTGCGTCGATTCCGTCGCATGCTAAGTTCCACAGAAGAGCACTGTATCAACAAAATATTGTACTTGTTATGTATTCTACTACTCGATATTTGGACATCAAAATGGTTGCTACTTAAAAATGTTAGCCGATTAGTACCAACCTAACCCAGTTATAAATGTTTCCGATAATTTTCCTCGTTTAATCGTAGTTCACAAGAACAAGTAGTACTAATCACTACTCACAATTTTTTTCGAGTTCATTTTTTTTGATTTTGCTGATCTAGGTATTATTGAACAAACGATAAAATCGTCACAATAAACGATAAAACAAGTCACAACTCTCGACAAGAAAAAATCAAAGTAATCCTTCATTTCATTTTGGAGGTCGTTTTATCAACGACGTTTATCATCTTTCGCTGTCGGAGCATACGAGACTCGTCATCGGGAATAAAAGTGATTGCAGGAGTATTGGATAATCAATATTCGGTGTTCCCTGAAGCATTAGTTACTCAAATAAGATCGTACTGTCTTTCAACACAGTGGCTACGTCATCTAGAGAAGCGTTTGTAGATAACCGCGGAAAATTGTCCATATTATTTGGTTCAACTATTTTGTTGCAACTTCTCTTATATTTCTCGCTTACTGTATTCCTGTTTGGCTGAAAATCACAATCCTTTCGTTGTGTCTTGCAACTATTTTCTTCATGTGTATATCATATATGTACGTGAAACGTAGAGACCTACTCGCTCTACATCTTTTGTCGTATAGAGTCCTACTCGCTCTATATTTCAGCAGGTTGAAGATACCTACTCGCTCAACAACCTCTTTAATTGTATTATGCAGAGTCCTACTCGCTCTACATCGTTTTTTCTTTAATACTTAGGTTATATTCTTGATATCCTTTCAATGTTTTTTTTTCAAGCTTACACTGCTACATGTCACAAGATGATTACAATTTTATTCTTACCTAACAGCTGCGCCATGTCGTAACCCAACCTAAATATCCAGAGAAGACACGTCTGTTCGAAGTAAGCTTCGTTCGTAGAATGAATAGAATTATTATTTTTATCGTATCAACAAATCCTCAACATGTTAGTAACCATATCAACGAAGCGCAATTGTTTATCAGTTTCCACGGTTACGCTCCGTTTGATTATCAGTGTTACCAGTTTCATCAACATAAACAGTCACTTTAGTTGTTGCAAAACATTTATAAAATATTTTAATATTTCAACAGTTCAGTTTTTTTTTAGATTATTATTTATTCATTTTTGTATCGTCCTATTCACCACAAACACCTTTGAGGATAAATCGAAAACGGGTCGAAAAAAGGTCCTGCTAACCCACAGTTGGATAAACGTATACTGAAGGCGTTCGAGCGAAAGGAGAAAGGAGGTTTCAGTTCGGGATGTGGCCAAAAAAGTGGGCACTTCGAAGTCAAACGTTCTTTGTGCTAAAGAACGTTTTAATCTTCGAACCTATAAGATACAGAAACAACCAAAACGTAATCCGAAACAAGAAGCATCGATCAGGCCGAGGGTTCAAAAGCTGTACAATACGATTCTTGCTGGAAATAAACTTGAACTTCAACTGTTATGTAGCCTGGCAGTTCAACATAAACTGCTAGGCGGACTTGAAGTTTCTGGTACTTACAGAACACCTTTTTTATTTGCACCGAAGTGCAACGTCTTTACTATCGTGCCAAACGTAAACGAGTTTCAAATTAAACTTGTCGATTCAGGTAATGGTCATTTAGGGGTTATCCAACATGAACTGTTTTGTACTGGCGAGTCGAAGACGAAACATAAAGTATAAAAATCGATTTTGTGTCCTATGCACAATATATACAACTACTGCTGAATGCTCGAGTAGATCTTAAGACCTGTTTTCACCGAAGTTCTTAGATGACTAGGAATCTTCTTGGAACAGCTATAAATAGACAAGTAAGCAATGTTTAGCTCTGAAAGTATGAACCACAAACAAAAAAGGCATTGGCCCTTATTACCGGTGTCACTACACGGTGAAAACCAAGTGAAGTGACTGTGACCCTTATTATGGGTATCACTTCACGGTGGAAATCAAAAGAAGTGAATGTATGTCCTTATTACGGAAGTCGCTTCAGAGACAAAAGTAATTACTTGGATGAAGTTAATGTCATTATGAACACCACGCCACCAAAATTTTGTTGAAAAATTAGTTTTTTCCACCACAGTGATCACTTCACTATGCGTGATACTGGTAATAGGTAAAATCAAGTGAAGTGACATTTAAGTGAAGTGAATGTGAAAGTGGAAGTGAGAATGGTAATAAGGGCCATTAGTCGCTATATTTCTCGCAGTGACACTGTGTAGTTCCTAAGGATAATACTCCTAGTAGTTTCTGGATATTGGAACAGGAATTTCTATAGTCTCAGAACATACTCAGAGGGTTCTCAGGCGCTAAAGCATCGGACGTAGTAGGATTATAGAGGTTCCAGTGTATCGGAATAGCCCGAATTGTTGCAGCAGTACCTTCCTTACATCTGTTCCCGCTGTTCGGTGTACCTTCAAAATATTCTGTCTAGTGAAGCCATTTTCCAAAGCTGGTATTAATGTGATAATAAGGTATAAAAAGGTTGTACCAAACAACGATATTGTCTGTAATGGAATATGGATGCTTCTGCTTCCGATCTGCCGCGAACACCCATTTCATTAAACTGGAAAGAATTCAGTATCGTTGTTCGCGTATTGCCTTAGGTTGCATGCAGTCGACTCATACGATGAGTCTCGAAGTGCTCGCGGGCGTCTTGCCGTTGAAAAATCGATTCTGGGATCTCTCATATCGATTGCTAATCCGATGCGACATCTTGAATCCGATGGTGATTGAAAACTTCGAAAGGCTTATCGAGCTCAATTCTCAGGCCCGTTTCATGTCCTTGTACTTTGATTTCATGGCTCAAAATATCAATCCTTCTTCATATATTCCCAATCGTGCTCATTTCTGGGATACTTCTAATTCTACTGTGTTTTTCGACAAATCCATGAAGAAAGAGATTCGTGGAATTCCGGATCACATACGTCCTCAGGTGATCCCCAATATTTTTCACAATAAATTTAGAGCAGCCAACTGTGAAAAAATGTTTTACACTGACGGATCATTTCTCAATGGATCCACTGGCTTTGGAATCTTCAATCAGAACATCACCGCTTCTTACAAACTCAGTGATCCGGCTTCAGTTTACGTCGCAGAATTAGCTGCTATTCAGTACACCCTTGAGATCATTGAAACCTTGCCCAAAGACCATTACTTCATCGTCACGGACAGTCTAAGCTCAATAGAAGCTCTCCGGGCGATGAAACCAGGAAAGTATCCCCCATATTACCTGGGGAAAATACGGGAACATTTGAGAGCTTTATCTGAGCGGTCTTATTCAATATCGTTAGTCTGGGTCCCTTCGCATTGCTCTATTCTGGGCAATGAAAAAGCAGACTCATTGGCTAAAGTGGGCGCATTAGAAGGTGATATTTACGAAAGACCAATCTGCTTCAACGAATTTTTCAGCATTTCTCGTCAGAAGACACTCGAAAGTTGGCAAGCTTCATGGAAGAATGGAGACCTAGGACGTTGGCTATACTCTATTATACCAAAAGTATCGACGAAACCTTGGTTTGAGGGGATGCAAGTGGGTCGCGATTTCATTCGTGTGATGTCCCGACTTATGTCTAATCACTCCGAGTTGGGTACGCATCTCTAGCGAATTGGCCTCGCTGAGAATGGTATCTGCGCGACATCGAGCATATTGTGTGGTCATGTGCCCTGAATCGTTTCGCAAGATTACAGTTAAGAGACTCCCTTTGGGCCCGAGGTAGGCCACCAAATGTGCCGGTGCGAGATCGTTTCGCAAGATTACAGTTAAGAGACTCCCTTTGGGCCCGAGGTAGGCCACCAAATGTGCTGGTGCGAGATGTACTAGCAAGTCGCGACTGCACTTATATGTACTCGATTTACATTTTTCTGAAAACTATTGGTTTATCAATCTAGTTACTGCTTCTCTTTATTTACATCCTTTACAGTTCACCTTTCCCAAAAATGCCATATGGTGACGTACTGATTGGTTTTTGGTAACCACAATGCCAAAATGAAACGAAGATTACACGAAGACTTTGAAGTTATTACATTGTTATTATCTGTTTTGTGTTATTGTATATTGTTTGTGTATGTAACTATTTGTTTTTTCCATACTAACCTGGAGTAACTGCCAGTAATTCGGCTCCCTTTTTTAACACTAACCTTAAATTTTCTATAGTTTAAACATAATTGTATTCCCCACTCTTTAACTCTCCCACCAACCTTGTATGTGTATGTATATATGTTAAATAATAATTGTAATTATATTGTACGAAAAAATACAATACAGACTTAATTGCAATGGAAATCATAAATCCAATTATTTGAAATGTCCTGTCAGGGAAAAAATTTTAAACGCTCGTTCGCTTAGACAACAAGTCAAATCAACGACCTTAAATTTACAGAACATGCCTGAAAATCAAAAGGCCGTTACAAATGCCACGCCTAATTTTTCTAAGGCACCTATTTCTTCGAATTTAAAACAAAAAACAGGTACGCCTGCCAATTCGTCTTCTAACGAAAACAATTTATTGACAGGTAGATCGACCTCGTCATCATCTTCTTCTAATGTCAGTTATGCTGATATATTAGGTAGAAAACTACCACCTATTTCTTCTAATGTAAATAATTCTAACGAAAACAATTTATTAATAGGTAGACCGGCCAAATCACCTTCTTCTAATGGCAGTCTACCTACCAATATTCCTTCAATTCCATTCGCTTCTTTAAATGAAGTCGATTTAGGCGATATAACTGAAAATAAAATGATCTACCTACAAGATCAACTTTTTCAAATGATCATCCAAATGAATTCGACTTCATCTCTTTTTGAAGCATTTCAAATCGGATGGCAATTTGCAAATAATATTATAATGAAATTAAAATTTAACAGTGATGTTAAATAAATATTTGAATATTTTAAATTGGAATGCTCGATCTTTGAAATCGAGTGAAGATGAATTTTATAATTTTCTCGAAGTTCACAAAATCCATATTGCCATTGTGACAGAAACTTTTCTTAAACCAAATGTCAAATTGAAAAGTAATCCACATTATGTGGTTCATCGATTTGACAGGTTTACTGGAATGGGTGGTGGAGTTGCCATTTTTGTCCAACGGCAAATTAAACATCGAATTTTACCTTCTTTCAATACTAAAGTTATTGAAAGCTTGGGAATCGAAGTTGAAACCATTCATGGAATTTATTTCATCGCTGGAGCATATTTGCCATTCCAATGCACCGGCGAACAATTAAATTTCTTTAAAGGCGATTTGCAAAAACTTACAAGATATCGATCGAAATTTTTCGTAATAGGGGACTTAAATGCTAAGCATGTCCAGTGGAATTGTAGGCAAAATAACAGTAATGGTAAAATACTTCATAATCAACTCTCAGCTGGTTACTTCACAGTTCTTCATCCCAGTAATCCGACTTGTTTCTCTTCAGTGAAAAACCCGTCTACAATTGATCTGGTTCTAACAGATCAAAGTCACATTTGTAGTGAACCGATTACACATGCTGACTTTGACTCAGATCATCTTCCAGTTACATTCAGACTTTCCAACGAAGCTATAATTAATCCAATTAGTTCTATTTTCAACTATCATAGAGCTAATTGGTTGGATTACAGATCTCACATTGAAAATCATGTGGATCATGCAACTATTTTAGAAAATTCTGCGGACATCGACACAGCAATTGATAATTTGAATCATTATATTATCGAAGCTAGAAATCTTTCAGTTCCCAAAGCTCAAACTAAATTAAATTCTCCTATCATCGATGACAATCTTCAACTGCTCATTCGGTTGAAGAATGTTCGTCGCCGACAATATCAACGTTCTCGTGATCCTGCTATGAAAAACATAGTTAAGGATTTACAAAAAGAAATTAAACATAGATTTACTCTTTTGCGAAATGAAAATTTCGCTAAAGAAGTTGAACAAATTAAACCATATTCTAAACCTTTCTGGAAACTTTCTAAGGTTCTTAAGAAACCTCAGAAACCAATTCCTGCTCTCAAGGAAGGAAATCAAATACTTCTTACAAATGGCGAAAAAGCTCAAAAACTTGCTCAGCAGTTCGAGAGTGTCCACAATTTTAATTTGAACGTTATGAGTCCTATTGAAAATGAAGTCTCACTGAAATATGATCATATTTCAACCCAAGTGTTATCACACGATGACATTATTGAGACGAATTTTGATGAAATTAAATCAATTATTAGGAAACTCAAAAACATGAAGGCTCCTGGTAATGATGGAATTTTTAATATTCTTATTAAAAATCTTCCCGATGTTGCCTTGAGACTCCTGGTTAAAATTTTCAACAAGTGTTTTTCATTAGCTTACTTCCCAAAAAGATGGAAAAACGCTAAAGTAATTCCTATCCTGAAACCTGATAAAAACCCAGCAGAAACATCAAGTTATCGACCAATTAGCTTACTTTCTTCAATCAGTAAACTTTTTGAAAAAATTATCTTGTTGAGAATGATGACTCATATAAATGAGAATTCAATTTTTTTACCAGAGCAGTTTGGATTTCGTCATGAACATTCAACTACTCATCAACTTGTCAGAGTAACGAACATGATAAAATCAAATAAATCTTCTGGATTATCCACTGGAGTTGCTCTTCTAGACATAGAAAAAGCATTCGACAGTGTTTGGCACAAAGGTTTAATAGCAAAAATGTCTGATTTCCAGTTTCCTATTTATTTGATCAAAATGATTCAAAATTATTTAACTGATCGTACTCTTCAGGTTAGCTATCAGAATTGTAAATCTGAATTGCTACCCGTACGAGCCGGTGTTCCGCAGGGTTCGAGTGTAGCTCCAATCTTGTATAATATTTTCACTTCTGATCTTCCAAATCTACCCGTTGGTTGTCAGAAATCGCTATTCTGTGACGATACAAGTCTGTTAGCCACAGGTAGAAATCTAAGAGTGATCTGCAGTCGCCTACAAAGAAGTTTAAATATTTTCAGTGATTATCTGTTAAAATGGAAAATTAAACCAAATGCAGCAAAAACGCAATTAATTATCTTTCCTCATAAGCCAAGAGCTTTATTTCTCAAACCAAACAATAATCACATTCTAAAATTGAATGGCTTGCAATTGACATGGTCTGATCAAGCTAAATACTTAGGTTTAACGTATGACAAAAAACTCACTTTCAAGGATCACATTGAAGGAATCCAGGCAAAGTGTAATAAATATATTAAATGTTTATATCCTCTTATAAACAGAAATTCTAAGCTCTGTCTAAAAAACAAATTGTTAATTTATAAACAAATTTTCAGACCAGCCATGCTTTATGCGGTACCAATTTGGTCAAGCTGTTGTTCCACCAGGAAGAAAACGCTTCAAAGGATTCAGAATAAAATTCTGAAAATGATTTTGAAGCGTCCTCCCTGGTTTAGTACAAATGAGTTACACAGACTCACAAATATAGAACCATTAGATGTAATGTCACATAATATTATAAGCAAATTCCGACAAAAATCGATGCAATCTTCAATTGAATCGATTCGCTCTCTGTATTAGTTAGTAAGTTAGTATATAAGTTCCTTTTCCCCATTACACAATACAAGTAGGTTTAGAATTTTCCCTACACAAAAATCTCAGAATTGCGGAAGCAAATAATGTCCTCATGGTAATAACCAAATCATATATATAATAGGGCTGAAAAGTCGCCACTTGTGGCTGAACACCCAATTTGAATCTTAATAATTTAATTTTAACTCATATTCCAATAAATAATTATTAAAAAAAAAAAACAATAGAGACTTTGGCACCTCTAAGCTAAAGCTATGTGCCATATCAAATAAACGATCTGAAGAAAAAAAATTATTGTGTTAAAATGATACAAAATTGTTTTGTTGAATTATTTTGTTCTAACGTATTTTCAAAAACAAAACAATTTCCAAAACAGCTTAAAAAACGTTCGTCATACTTGACGATTCTCCTTAATAATAAGGATTATTTGTACGTTTGCTGTAATGTTAGACATTTTGCTTCACTAAAAGCTTGCCAATCTAGAAGAATTCCAACAATTATTTCATAAAGTGTTTGTGCGTCTACTTTCTACCCTTTCCAAACAACATCCACAGTAAGTTGATCGTTTCGTCGCCAGACCGTCCCAGAGTAAACGAATCTTCAGAGAGAACGAGCTTCTCCACTGCATATTAAATTTTTCGGCTCAACCAACATCAGACATATTATGGCGTATCTTGAGTGCAGAGATGTAATTTGCCTTACGGCTTACTGTAAGCAGAGTAGTGGAAAACCGGTAGTCGAGCGGAATAAGTTTTTAATAGTCCAGAAGTAATCAATGAAAGGTAAACATGGACCCTCTACTACTCTAAAGCCGGAATAAATTGTGGCTGTGCTAAGTTTTTGTAGTTCTCTTTCCTCGCAAGACTCAACAGCGAAGAATTTTGGACTGCAGAAACAGCTGAACTCTGATGAAGTTTTTCGCCCTCTTTGTTATGCCAAACTGAAAATGGCTGAGCGCAATTTATATCATCGCAGAGATATATCTCTATCCTAAAAGTTTCTCTTTAAATTATTTTCCTGGCCGTTAATCAAAGGCAACCCATGGCAGGATTGCCTTTTGTGTCTGACGAATTTTGGGGACCATAACCCCCTTGACGAGTAGGCCACTTCCCTCATGTAAAGCTTTCTATTCGTTCAAGTTGATGTGCTAAGTAACAAATGTAAATGCTATCCAGACATGTCTATTCATGAGAGAATTTTCACCAACCCATTGTTAAATGCCGCTGTAGCAGGTAAGTAAACAAAACGTTAACTTTGTTGTGGTTTCGTGTTTGAATTTTATTTTCATTTCAGTATGATGATAATTGAAGACTCATTGAACCTTTCTGCTTATCTACACAACCTCACCTCGACACGGCCGTTCTACCCACTTGAATCAGCCTCATATTTATGTTCCCATTCATCCGAATGGACCCACATCAAAATGGTACACGATGGTTGGGGTCCACTACATAATTCCGGCAGCTCCCAGATCGGAGCTTACCTGGAAGCCTACTAGCGAACCGTGACGGAGCTTTGTGTTGTATGTGAATGCCTACAGAATGACACGTGGCCCTGTCAGTGCCACCCAGTTACACTCACTTGTGGATGGAAACGGTCGGAAATCGATTTCCGATCCTGGAAATGGTGTTCGTTCCGAGAGGCTTTAACTACATGGCAGTCAATTCCTTTTTCCCTCGTTGAACTTACGAAGAGCGTAGGTCTTAGAGTTCATGCAGTACTTGTGGATTCATGCAGTCAAAACTGACCAGACTATGCTAACATAAACTAGGAAAGTGATATATTTTTGTTGAATCAGTTCACATTACACAAGAAGCTAGGAGGTTTTTCTGTTATCGCTCCACGTTGCACGAAAGTTTTTTCAATAGTGCTCATGGTACGAACATATCTTGTAAATTCCCGATCAGATGGTAATAACAGAATTATAACAACTGGAGTAATATATTTTAGAAATATTTTTGTAACAAATTTTGAAATATTTTTGGCTGGTAAGCCGTTAAAATAACAAAATAACAATAACGGGAACGAAAACGATGATGATTTTTGATGATTTTTTTTATTGAATGAATAATTTATTTAGTAATCTGGTTTCTTGCTTTAGTTTTTTGAAATTCTGATCATTATATAAAGCAACAGCAACAGAAGAACTCATTTTTCCAATTAATGAACGTTATCGTAAGTCTTGCAACGAAAATAATACATCATAACTGATTTTGTTATTAAATTGTTATCATAAGTTTTAGCTTTCAACTGTTTTCATTTGTATATCTCAAAATAACAGAAATTGTTATACATATCAACTGTTGATACACTTATGTTATGATTTTGTTATGTTAATCTGATTGGGTTTATGTTATAGACGCACATAAAAGGATAGTTCACTTAGATTTACAGCCGTATCCTATACAATAACGTATCCTGTCATTAATTTCACAGCTTATATATCTAAATTTAACATCAAAACAGACGCAAAGTTGCATTTTTCATTTTTTCCGAAAGTGTGCCTTGATCACATGACAAAGATATTTCGATACTTTTCCGTTATCCGGACGCAGGAAAAAATATACCTTACACAGTTTGCTTTGATACGTGTGCTGCTTCCACTGGGTTCTATTTAATGCAAATGTACCTTATTAGGGTGAATGTACCAAACTGAGTCAAATGTTTGTAAGATAAATGCACCGAACGGGGATTCCAACTTAACTAAGCCAAAGCTACTAGCTTTGAGTACAACGGGAAACGGGTGGATTACAGATTTGCTTGCGAGAGGCTTTGTTTGTCGGGTATAAAGCTTGCTTCAGAGAGAATTGGAACAAAGACAATTGCCTGTATTTCAGTTATGTACTATTGAACTCAAAATCTTTTTTATACAAATGTAGAGTTTTCTTCATACTTTTAAGAAAAAATACGGAAAAAATTATTAGTCACGGTTTCGAAGGAATTCTAGAATTTTTCCTGTAACACGGCTCATTGGGCGGCGCACACCTTCTTCGTCCATCGTTTTAGCTATCTTATTCCACCAGGTCGTCATCTGATTGATGTCTTTGACAACCTTTCCCTTTGCCTTGAGTCTCCTCTTCATGATTTCCCAGTATCTCTCAATAGGGCGGAGTTGAGGCAGTTGGATGGGTTAAGGTTTTTCGGAACAAACTGGACCCCTTTCTCAGCATACCATTCTTGAACGACTTTGCTGTAATGAGAGCATGTCAAATCTGTCCAAAACATTACGGGATGGTCGTAGGATCGAATGAACGGCAAAATTCGTTTTTGGATACACTCTTTTTGGTATAGTTCCGATGTCATTGTCTTATTTGTAACGAAAACTTTCGTTTTTTTTTGCCACAGCGGCAAATGCCCTGCCAAATCATAAATTTTCTTGCAAAACGGGAAAAACAAATTTAAATTTGGCTGGAACATCCCCCCGGGCCGTTGCCAAGTAAAACTTTTGACCTGGGATTTGCCCGAAGTCAGCCTTGACATAGGTTTCATCGTCCATCAGAAGACACCCGTCTAACTTGGTCAGCACCTGGTCATATAGTTTCCGACCACGAATTTTGACCACATTATTCTGTTTTATGGTCCGATTTAACTGTTTGCTAGCTCGATACGACTTGATTCCTTCCCAGAGTCGAGTTCTCCTCGCGGTACTATGGGCAGCACCGAATTTTCTGGCCAAATCACGTTCCGACAGATTAGGATTCCTCTTAATCGTCTTCAAAATCTTACCACGCAGTTTCCGGTCGGCAATTCCACTCCGACGATTGGCTTGAGGCTTCCGAATCGTCGTCAATGTTTCCTTATACCGTTTGATAACGCGCCATACGGTATTGGATTTTCCAAATAACTGTGCACAATATTTTCCCTTCTTTCGGCTTTCATGTTGATTGTTTACAAAGTACAGTCGATTTGCGGAATGTCAAAAATCATACGTGAAGCTGACAAAATTCCCGACACGTGGGCGCCAAGAACTTCCAAATCCGTCCACCAGGAGCGCCACAATATGAGCAAAATTTTGTTCCAATTCTAAATGAATCAAGCTTTACTAAAAATTAGATGCATTTACCTCAGCTAAGTACATTCACCTTAGTAAGGTACATTTACTTTAGTTAGAAACTAGCAGAAGCAAGATTTGTGCATCATACGCATCAATTTTTGTTTGTAAATGTCCTCATCTTTAGATATAAACAAAACCGTCATTCAGCCACCTAGAAATGAGCTAAAAAAGTTGATTTTTGCATACATCGTGAGAAAATTTAAATTGCCTTCAGATATTGCTTATAAACATTTTCTCTAAAACATTATTATCAGTTCAATTCTTTCATACATCTATTCATTGAATTGTAGTTTCACTTAGAGCGAATTTGATGATTCTGAAGCACATTTATGACACATGTGTTCAGAACTTCTTCATTTATTACTTCTTAGGTCAAGTGTAATTTGCATGGAGGAAAACAGCCGTTTTTATGGTCTATACTGTAGCATTTATTATCATCGAATAAACTTCGGAATACGAAAACGAGAAAATACGATGGACTTTAACGATTCATTTTCAGAACGTGTGCTCAAGTTTTGACGCAACGAAACAAACTTATACAAATATTAAGATAAATCACAAAAATTAACATTTAGGGGTTTGTGTAAAAAGTACATGTTTTGTTTCAATTTCTTCGCGTTTCGCATTCGGCTCGTCTGAGTTAAAAACAGTTTCATTTGAACTGTTTTGAGCATTGACGAGCCGAAGGTGAAACGCAAAGATATTGACTCAAAAACTAATTTTTATAAATCATGGAGACTTTTGCAAAAACCGTATTCATTTCAAGGATTAGTTAATATAATTCTTATTTCCATTTTTACATTCACGATAAAAATAAAAGCGCATGAAGTTTTTACATTCAGAAAAAGCCTAAAAATCGTAATAAAAATCTAAGATTTTCTTACTGATTGCATTCAAAACCACACACAACACACACATTCAATAAAAATATTAAAATGACAGGATCTAGAGAACTTCAAATTAAGTTTATGTTTGTAATTTGCAATTTTATCGTTACGTTCCGTCTTCGACTGGTCAGTGTAAAGTATTTCGAATTTAACTGATAGTGCTTCTTATCAGTTCAACTTGAACCGGTAGGCAGATGTGAAGCACACCTCTTTCCGAGTGACACAATTTGAAATGTCTATTCTGACATCCCGACATTCCCTAAATGAATCAAGCTACATAATGAATACATTTGTACAATACATTAATTCTTCAGAAACACAGCAGTTGTAGAATAATTGTACATTTATAGTTGATCTTGCTACTTCCTTCGTTTCTGTCCTGTTTTTATTTTGTTTTAGAGTTTCTACTTTCTGTTTCGCCTTTTATTGAATTTCTTCATTTGCCTTCTTGTTTTTTACTCTCTGGAAAACCATAAAAGTGCGAAATTTACTATCGAAAAAAGACTTGCCGTTATCTCCGAACGATACAAGCTACATAAATGCATAACCACGATTTAAAGTCGATGCTTTAATGGATAGAACAAACCTACCTTCCGTTTTTCAATGGTGATAAGAAGCACTGTTTACGCGATTTTTCTTGAGGGATGAGGACAGTATGTTTAATACGCAGCTTTTTTTAGATTATTTTCCCAATTCAAATCAAATTTTCTATGAAACGGTTATGATCATCGAAAAATCCACCTGGTGTCTTTGAATTTAGTTAGGAATAATCACATGGAAAGACCGAAGTCATCATTTTGGCGAAGAGAATAGTTGATTTCTTGATTTTAGTTTTTTTTGAGACAACTAAAAAAATCTCACTTTTGCTAATTTAGATTTTTAATTCTAATTCGTTTAACAGTTATAAATGAATGGCAACAATTATAAATTGATCGTTAACAATTATAAATTGAAATGGCTATTTTTTAGTTGAATTTACCAATTCAACGTGCTGTTATTTCTTAGCTAAGGCACACTTCATTTCCATTCAACTAATTTTTTAGTTAAATTAGAGAAATAAAACGTTGTTTTCAACCAACATGAATGGTTGAATTGGCTCCTGCATTTTGCAGCTATATGGCACACTGTCACCGAAAAAAAGTTCACACCGTAATGACTACTAGCCACTAGATGGCACACTACTAACGAAAAGAATTATTCAGTCACGGTTGTTTTTTCTATATTGGCAGGTATGAATACGATGTTGTATTGGGGAAAAAGACATAAACGAAACATAAACTTCTTTTTACAAATTTTTCTTCTAAAACGCTGTTTTCTTCACTCGACTTCGCGAAATCGACTCTCTCACTCACACAAAAACCGAATACAAATAATACACCCAACAGCGTAGCCCGGAAGGTTGGAAGATACAATAAACATCATTCGACATGTACAATTATGTTAGAGTGCAACATTCGAAACTCACTTCACTGTTCCGCGTAGAAACATTATTACGCACAATCGCTTCAAATGCGCACAAATTCACAAATTTACATATCGGTATAGAAACTTATATATGGATATATCGTAACACATGCGAAAAACATCAAAACAATTTGTAAGCATTTCAACAAGACTGTCCTTTTTACCTTTTTAATGGATTGTTTTGCTTTGACACTTCTCATGAGTTTTTGGCTAATAAACTTGTTAAAAATACAATTTCATTTTTGTTTTCTTTGTTATTTTCTTAGTTTGTTTTCTTAGTTGTCAAGGAAAATTTCGTGTTGGATTGAAATATTGCTGGTTTTTTGTCCAGGATATTCGCCAACTAAACACATTCGCTAAAAATAAGAGTTTTTTAGCAAAGTAAATTCTGAATTTTAACTAATTTCATAGTTATTTTGGAAATTTTGTTGTTAAAATCAACTAATTCAAAAACAGTAATACGAATTAGGCGCAGAGCTAATTTCGGTCGTTCCGTGCAGTGAAATTATCAGAATGATTTTTTAGCTCGAATTGTATTTTTTGCTGACTGAAGAACCCCACAAGATTGCCAAACACACAAATGTAAAGGGAATCGAGGGCCACGGCCCACTGTACTCATGTCTTGAGGTGCAAGACGCCTTGAAAGCATATGAGTAATGTCAACAATGTGTGCGTAAAAACAAATTATTGCGAAATAAATATTTACGTACACGGATAAAAATCTATTACCGGTACCATGATTTATTAATCATGAAATCGTAAACCATGCCTTCTCATGAAATTTCATAAGCAAAATGATTGATATCATGACCATTTTCATGAAAGATGTGTTACTGTGCATGATACCAATAATTTTGCTCATGAAATCATGTCTTATTATTCATGATAGACATGATTCATGATTTCATGATTTTTATCATGGTACCGGTAATGGAATCGTGTACCTTCTATAAGTAATCCCGAAAATTAGGCACCTTAAATTTAACACGTGAAAGGCAATGGATATGCAACCGAAAGAACTTCTAAGCAGCTTCTAGAATACATTGTTCTGCTTCTATGCAACGAGAAAATTTAAGCGGAACATGTTCTGTACTTTCAAACTGTCAACAGCTCCGCGCGTACTTTAAGGCAGCAATAAAGTACATGTTTTCAGTAATTGTAGAACTTTTGGTTGCTTGGGTACTGCGTGGTACCAAAGTAAGTGGAAGGAAATCTCCTGTGTGTCTGTGGTATTGCCAATGCAGACGAAAATGTTGTCCTCACAACTAGAAAAAATCGTGTCAATTTACGCCTTCTAAGCATCAACAATGACTAATTTTTACACGAATAATTAATTATTTAGTTGGTTTGACGTAAAGCCGCCATAACTAATTTCAGTTTTTGCAATGACTGAGCAGAAACATACGAGAGACGCTCAGAACAGGACTCGAACCTGCGTTCTGTTATATGTTTCCGCTCAGTCATTGCAAAAACTGAAATCATTTTTACAGTTGATCAAACACAAGTATTTAAGTGTTGGAACATATGCTGTTGGGTTGAACGTTGGCTATGTTTGATAAAATATAAATCATCAGAATTTTACGAATTTCTTTAATAAGAATTGTTCCATATGTGAATTTGCGTCACCAGTAAAATTCATTACTTTGTTATTTTGACTTTCGTGTGTTTTAATGATTTGTTTTAGTTTTGTCAAGACGTAGAGACGTTAGGAGGATGTTTTAGGTTCTTATCAGTATCTAACGAGATCTCATTTCAGCATCGTATTCGTCAGTCTTTTTCCAATCTGTTTTTTCGTGTGCCGTTGGACTGCAAAACTCTTAAGTGGAATTGCGATTTTTTGTCCTAGTCATGATTCAGACCAGCTCAAAAACATGATTCACAAAAACTCATGCGAAGTACCAAAAGTTTTATTGAAGCAAATGATTCTAGGATCTGTTTCACTGAACTTGACCATTTTTATGTTTAGCCGACAATGTCGAATTTTATTTACTGTCAAATCTTATCATTTCAGATTCAAAAAATGCTATTCATGTGCTCGCCAAAAAAAATATGCAAACGCAGCTTGATTGGAACTGCATAAAATTTTACAACACCAGCCACATCATTTACTATCTAGTCAATATTCGGAACAAATTTCCCGCTGGTAATCTACCTCACTTCATCTAACCAACATTCAGAGAACGTTGCAGCACCATGTTTTGGCTCTTCGCTAAAACAATGTCCGGATCCGTCGAGTACGTTATCCGTGCCGTGGGCTACCGAGGGACAGAAGCTACCAGAACGTGTTATCTGATTCAATCCAGCTATTAACGTCCACGGAGCAAGCGTAGCTCTGCTTCCGAATAAGATTGGCTTCCTAATTTGAATGCAACTGGTTTCCGTCCGAGTCTTGGTGATGGTGCTGCTTTTGCTGTTACTGCAGAAATAATCCAATAAGTGGTTCCAACAGCATGCTGCCACCGCGTACTGCATTGCTGCACACTGTTCCGTGCCGTACTGCGATCCTGCGCCAGCGAAGTAAATTTCTAGTTGCAGATTTTATTTCACCGGCTTCAGTTTCTCCGAGCTGCTGGTGGCCTGGTTGTATTCCCACACGATGTTGCGGCTCATCTGCTCAGGGTTCATATTTTGGTCGTCTCTGTTGCAAACTGCCGCGTGTATCTATCGGATTGAGCGGCAAAACGTGATTCTCGGATTAAGTCCTTTTTATACGGAGGGGGCCATAAACGTCGATTGTGTTTTAAGGTTTGGTGGCGAGTCGCGATGGAATCAATATCGGAGAGTATTTTAGCAGTTATTTCGACTTGTTCTTTTTTTCTTTTCTTTTTCTCGCAAATCGTCTTCGAGTGCATAGGAACAAAAGGTACAGCGATTTAATAACAGTATAAAAAATTTCCATCGTTAAGATGCCGGTTTGCGTGAATATTTTGGATAGAAGGTAGGACTGTAGGTGGCGGGAAGTTCTTCTGAGTGTGACTTTCAAGCTAACAGAGCGAAGTAGCTGGTTTATGTGGGTACATCGGCTACAACTCGTGGCGTGGTCGGAGATTCGTTAGCATATTTCGCATTATTCTCAGTTGGGACCGGCCGGGGGTGGTGAGTGTGCTTCAAATTATGAATATGGTAATAGACATGCAGATTAATGTATAGATAGATGTACATTACACACTTTCCGGTTGGCGAATTGTAATACTTTGGTTGCAGAAATATAAAAAAAGAACCGAGACTCACAAGAGAAAGTAAGTGCAGTGCAGTGCCCTCGATGCTTCTTGACACAGATTTTACCGGGTAGTCTTCGAGAACTAGTGAAGCTATCGATTCTATTGAGGTCGAAGTAACTTCATAAGTAGGGTTCGGCTGATGGGATAAAGAGACCAAACCGTTCGACAAATGAGCGATGAATAATACTTATGCTGCTTAAAGAATGGGGTTTTAAGAAGAAAAAAAAAGGATGGTAATTGAGCGTTTCGGTTTGACAGCTACATCATCTATAAGTATTAACCTAATTGAAATAGATCCTTCAAATGTGGAGTTCACCAATCAGAAACCGATATCGTTCTGCTTGAATCAGATTTCAGTTCCCAAATCCAATTATCAAATGCATACTGTTTTTGAGTGCAACACGAAAACCAAACCGTATGTATGTCTGTGATGCGAGTACCAACTACAGTCTGCTTTATATGAAGAATAGTTCTGCTCTTTTTATGCACATACGCAAGGATAATCAAGCTTGTTCCGAGTTGCATCATTCGTCAAGTACAACATGCACGAATATAAATATGTACCTGATGGGTAGTGATTGTTGAGTCCGATGAATGATGCGGCAAACAAACTACACAGTATGTGATTCAACCATTTCCGCTTGATCCGTGCATGTTGCTCTTCACGGCAAGGAGGTTAAGATGATTTGGTCGAACTTTTTGTGCAGCCAATTTTGTGTTGATTGAAGTACTTTTTCTAGTACGTTTTCGGTAACTTGAACAGTAGCATTTTTGGTTGCAATTGTAATGTATTACGAGTTTGTAGAAAAAATATCCTATACGGCACAGTTTGATACTGCAAAATCCTCAGTCAATTCTGGAATCCTATACGATTAATTCAACTAATGAAGCCAAGGAATCCAAAAATATCTAGAAACTTGAATCATCTTAGAATAACCTTTGTGCCTAACGAAGAACGAATGGGACGAAACGGTGAGCCAACTGATGGAAAGCTTTCGTTTTCATTATGTAGCTCTTCAATCATCTAAAAGCCTACGGGACGAGACTTGTCGGAAATGTTTCTACAAAGTGAGATGGTTGTTAGTGGAGCACTCTTGCCAAAGCCCTGGAAGCCAGCAAAAATACTCCGATATAGTTAGAACAAGCTAGAATCACCTTCACATGGTTGTCCTGATGCCGGCAGGTACGACCCGGTATGTACTATACCAACATAGCGCAATTCAAGAGGTTGAATGTATATTCCTGTGTTGTTGGCAGTTTCCATTCAGTCTGACATCCCGGCTCACTTTAATTAAGCACTTCTACAGATACTACGCCGTAAATTTAATCTCGTTTTGATGATAACTGCCGGCATTAGTTATGCCCCTTTTGTCTGTCGCTAGAGCCCTTTTTGAATGGTGGCAAGTGTAGGCTTGAAATGTAACCAAGTGAGGTGAGAGGAATGGTTCGTGTTATCTCTCGAACAGCGCAAGGAAAACTTATGGGAGTTTTCAATCGAGTGAACTGCTACGGCGGTGGTTAATAGAATTAGGAACATAAAAGCAATTTACTATTGCCTCAAAAGTTAATTTGTAGAACTGTGGAATTATGTTTTCGGGGAAAAACTGCACCATTGAAAAGCGATCTAATTGGCACCAGAAATTGACCATTAAGTAGCTTTTTATGCCATCATAAAAGCCCTTGTGCATTTTTTATGTACTAATCTTTTATTGATATATCGAAAGAATACTGAATTTATAAGTGAGAATTAAAAAAATACATTGCCATCCACAGCTCCTTTCATTAATCAGAATAGTGCCGGATCTTTTCGGGTCTTCTATTCGACTCAGTTTGTTCGTCAGAATTTAGTATTGGGAGAAGTTATTACAGAAATGTGTAGTTAGATGAGTGAATTGAACTTTGCTCTCGGTATAGAGAACCATTCATTTTGCAGCATATAGGAAATTCCATTTCATGGAGTGAATCATCGTTTGACAAACTTCGAGTTACTTAAAAACTTGTTTGAAGTCCACATTCGTACGAATGCTATTTCATCAATTGTAATCATATAAATTATGCTTTGCTCTTTTCAAAGCGCTCCTGGTAGAGCAGTTTTCAACAAATTGCATTTCAAATGGCTTTAAATTGTGGGTTCAGTTAAATTCATCTTTAATTTCTTTACTCTTTACATCTCTGTATAATTTACATTTTAAGTGGTTCCATTGTTACATGTTTCATCTTTGTTTCAGTACTTGGTTTGTTTCTTATTTATGTCTTGAATTTCACTGATTTAGTGTCGTTTTTGTTTATTAAATTGTGGATGTAAGTAACTATTACAAGTTTGCTGTAGACTGTATGGTGCTATCTGTTGACTGAAACGAGATAATCGTTCAGCCTGTGTAACAATTCGGCTGAAAAGTTCCTATCGTTTAATAGAAACACACATTTTTTTTGCCAAGTTCGTTTTATTATTCAACATAATTGCCATCAGAGGCGACACAGCGATTATAACGATCTTCCAACTTTTCGATACCATTTTTGTAGTACGATTTGTCCTTTGCCTCAAAATAGGCCTCAGTTTCAGCGATTACCTCTTCATTGCTTCTAAATTTTTTACCAGCGAGCATTCTCTTGAGGTCTGAGAACAGGAAAAATTCACTGGGGGCCAAATCTGAAGAATACGGTGGATGAGGGAGCAATTCGAAGCCCAATTCGTTCAATGTCAGCATGGTTTTCATCGACTTGTGACACGGTGCATTGTCTTGATGAAACAAAACTTTTTTCTTCTTCAAATGAGGCCGTTTTTTTGAAATTTCGTCCTTCAAACGCTCTAATAACGCTATATAATAGTCACTGTTGATGGTTTTTCCCTTTTCAAGGTAGTCGATGAAAATTATACCATGCGAATCCCAAAATACAGACGCCATAACCTTACCGGCCGATTGTTGAGTCTTTCCACGCTTTGGGTTCGGTTCATCGCGTGCAGTCCGCTCAGCTGTCGATTGGACTCCGGAGTGAAGTGATGGAGCCATGTTTCGTCCATTGTTATATATCGACGAACAAAATCGGTTTTATTTCGATATAACAGCTCCAAACACTGCTCAGAATCATCAATTCGTTGTTGTTTTCGATCGATTGTGAGCTCACGCGGCACCCATTTTGCACAAAGCCTTCTCATATCCCAATATTCGTGAATAATATGTACAACACGTTCCTTTGATATCTTGAGGGTGTCAGCTATCTCGATCAATTTCACTTTACGGTCATTGAAAATCATTTTGTGGATTTTTTTCACGTTTTCATCGGTAACAGCCTCTTTTGAACGTCCACTGCGTTCATCGTCTTCGGTGCTCATATGACCAGTACGAAATTTTGCAAACCACTTACGAATTGTTGCTTCGCCCGGTGCAGAGTCTGGATAACACTCATCAAGCCATTTTTTGGTATCGGCGGCACTTTTTTCATCAAAATGTAGTGTTTCATCAACACACGAAATTCCTTTTTTCCATTTTTTTCACAATAACAAAAGTAGCTTCACTCAAAATGCAATATCTCACAAACTAATAATCAGACAGCTGTCAAATTGATACACGTATCTTTTGAAGGTTTGTACTAACTGAAAATGGTATGGATTTAATTCTAGTGGCGCCCTCTCATAGAAACGATACGAAATTTTCAGCCGATCTGTTAGGCTATCAGTCGAAATATCTGCAACGCGGTTTTTCGGCAAAAAAAAATCCGGTAATCCACATGAGTGCCACAGATTCAGCGTCCTATTGTATTCTTACTTGTATTTTTGTATGTCACTTTTCAACCGAACAAAGTGTTTAATTTGGTTCCGCGGTTTCTGAAATTTTGGATTTTTGGTTGATCACAAATGCATATTTTTTCCAAATCATATATTGGGAATTGTAGCTGGAGGCTGCATAACGGTATAGATAACTTGGGTTAGAACCGGGTTGTAATGGGTGTTTTTTTCAATTTCCAAAAAAGATTCTAACGACGTGTGCAACTTTCTACTGGAAGCAGATAGATTTGGAAATGTTCCGTCTTGGGCAATGTTGTGGTGCTTATACTTCCACTTAACTTTACAAAAGAAAATAACTCGCTAAAAATAGTAGTTGTTTTTGCTTTTCTCAGGTAGAAAGGTTATACCCAAGTAGCAAATGTAACTTATTGAAATTTCTAGAGGCTCTACAATTGTCTTAGAATTGTTTTTTATGTTAGATAAGTTCAAAATTTTTTTTTAAATATATTAAAATCGGTTGTGCAACTTATACCTGTTAAGTTTTAGGACAATACCGAAAAAAAATCACTATAGAGCAATTTTAAGTATATCTAAACCAATTGTGCAGCAAATCACCAACTTGCCCACGTTGCACTAGTAGTTATAGAAGTTCTGCCAAAATTTTCATATCGTCATGTAAAAACGAAGTAACTAAAACAATTGTTCAACTTATCAAAAAATTTCCAAATGGCTGTCATAATTGTATCGCACTCAATATATATTACTCATAGTTATATATTACCGCTTGAGTAACATGTTCTTGCAACTAAAGCACCAAAACCAAAATAATATCTACAGTGCGTATCACAAATGTCGGGTTCAGTAAGATGAATGACTAAACTATATTGTTGTTTATGTAAACTAGTTTGATAAAAATAAAAACAACTATTTTGATAAAAATAAAACAAAAATTTCTCTTTCCAATATCAACATGTTTATACTTCCTTTTATTTAGGTAAAATAAATCATTACTACTCTTTTTCTTTTTTAACGACTAAGTTTAGTAGTCAATATTTCTTTTTTCTTTTTGCGATATTCTTCTAACCAGAGATCATTTTTTTTGTAGAAACAGACAATGAAAATTATAGAATGATAGTACTCAAGGGAGAGCAAGGATGTGAAAATATAGAACGGAAAAGTGAGACGTGACAGAGGGTCATTTAAGCAAGCAGAAATCTTCTAGTAACTTAACTTTTACCTTCTACCAGAGGAGTTGGGCTTAGGCATCTGAACAATGCGAATCACCCAAGTCTCTGGTAAGTCGGAAAGTAGTAAATCATTACGTTGGATGAACCATTTTCTTTTCAACACACTGTTACCCTCGATACCATATTGGAAAATATTGAAGAAACATTCATTTCAAGATTTTGCAGATTAATTGAAACATCAATATGATTAAAATCGTCTGAAAAGGTGTAAGAATGTTTGATAACTTTCTTATAAATATTTAAAACACTCTCCCGATCATATTCATTGAAAAGAATAGATTGTTATTTTCATAGAAATTGATGTGCAATGATCAAAACACGAAAATTTCAGGCGTACGAAGACATGTTTCACCATAAAAATGCAGTTCGTTGCCGATTTTCTATTTACTAAAACATAAAAGATCAATTTTACAATATGTAGTATTACCATTTATTTGTGTGCAGATTATTTTTAAAGGTTCATGTTTGTGTTATGGGCAGTTGTATAGAAAATCAAATGTGAAACTTATTCATTAGAAATTTTGTAAACATCAATTCAATTCTTGTTTACATTACGTATTAGTTCCCATGAGTTTCACAATTGTTTTTTCGCTTATTTAATTGCTGCATTTGTAGTGGGATCGATGCATGAGATTTAGTATCAGTTGTGTGTCACTCACTTTTCTCGGAGATGACTGAGCCGATTTTCAAAAACTTAAATTCAAATAACCATCGGTTCCGGAATCACAGGGTGATAGGAACCCGAAATGTGAAAATAATGTCATTCACTTTTCTCGGAAATGGCGGAACCGATTTTCTCAAAACTAGATTCAAGTGAAAGGCCCTATGGTCCCATACAAAGTTCCTGAATTTCATTTGAATCCGACCTCCGGTTCCGGAATTACAGGGTGATATGCAGCAAATATGTGAAAATAATGTCACTCACTTTTCTCGGAAATGTCTGAACCGTTTTTCACAAACTTAGATTCAAATGAAACCTCTCAAGATACCAGAAGAATATCCCAATTTTTATTCAGTTTAAAGCCTGCTTCCAGAGGTAGGGTGCTTTGTGTAAGAATGTTAGTTTCAAGAATTTTTTTCATAACCTTCCCCTTTATATTGGCTAGTTAATTTCTCTAGCTTGCAGATTGTGAGAGTCTGTAACCAACAAAACCATAGACCCATCCCATGATCTATCTACAGAATTTTATCCAATTTTTTTTCCAAAATAATATCTTCATAGAGAATTGTAAATAAATTTGTAGGTTATATTAGTGTATGGTTGAATGAACCGAATGTCACTATACCGATATCCAGCTTTCGGTTCCGGTAGTATCGCCAATAATAATCAAATGAGATAAAATGGAGCTTCTATAGATTTTAACTAACTTTAACTCATATGTAGTATATCAATGCAACAGAAGTCTTCAAAACTATTTTCTAAACTTTTTAAATTGTAGTATTTCGGTGAATTTCTGCTTAATATACAGGAGAAAATGAAAATGAGAAAGGCATCGTTACACCACTAGGTGGATTAGAACAGTGATACTTTTACTAAAGAGATTTAAAAAAATCCATTATTTTTTTCTAAATTTGTTCTAATTCATCTTAGAGAAATTCGTTGTTGTACAACACTACACACTCAAATGATATGCAAAAGCTAATCCCATTTCTGGTACCGATTGGTTAACTTTATAGACGGTTAAAAACGATAGTTCAGTGGCGAGAATGAGCATTAGGGTGCCAGAAACATGGTCATCTCTAATTAGTAATTAAGCAAAAATGATTTTGCAAATCAAAAGAAATCCCTGTGCAGCTACATCGCATATTGGTAAGTGATTTCACCTGTTGTTCATAGTTTGAAAAATGATTTTTATGAATTACCACCACATGAAATTTCCGAAATAGAAATTTATTTTTACTGGGAAATGGTTCTTCCAACTTTGACCACTGGAAGAAACCATTTAGCAATGCCCGAATGAACTTAAATTTTGCGTGAAGACTTTTTTTGAGTTGCTAAATCTTTTAGCATTTACTGTTTTAGATTTTTTTTTTCACAAAATCGTCTTTTTGGAAATTTGAGAATTTTTTTGTGACTGGAGTTGAAAATCAAATATCAGATACCAAATGAAAATCTTGATCCGAGATGGTAGAAGAAACGTTTGAATACTTTTAATTTTATGTTTCGTCTTCGACTGATCAGTGCATTTGCAGTTTATGTTGAACTACTAACGCCATCTAACGGTGCGTCATAAATCGATAAGAAAATACATAAAAATGTGCATTTAACACAAATCGGTACCCATGCGTGTACCAAAACATCATTATCACAGTTTCCTGTATTCCCAAAATTGTCATTTACAATGAAGGATTAAAACTTTAACATCTTAAAGTTTCGCTGTTCGGAAGAAATCGAAGTGAGCTTTTGGACGTTTTGAAGTTTTCGGTCACTACCTGCGATATTTTTGGAACCGGAAACCGGACTAAAACCGGTTAATTTAGCCTTTATCTAACCTACATATTGAAATAGTTTTTTGTCAGTTTAGAAGAGTTTTTAAGTACTTTGTATCGTCAGACTCACTTAAATTTCATGAAATTTATTTTGGATACAAGACCTTTCGAATGAATGTGGGATTGTGAATAGTCTTATGATCTGATGGAAAATTTTGAAATTTCTTCAGAATTGGTTTTCTGTTCCGGATTCACAGGGCGATTAAATTGAAAGTTTCAGCTTCAAGAAAGTTTTTTATTAGTGTCCATGTGAAGGAAAGCGTGTTCCTTAAAATTTGTTGAACAATTTCTTTTGTGCTGCAAATCTTCTCAACTGATGACTGAATAAATTCATCTCATTGATACCACCACCCGGTTTTCAGCTCCAGATGGAAATCGGAAGCTCCAGATGAAAATTATCACAGGTACAGCACTTGAACCAAATATGTTTTTCAGTTGAAAGCTGATAATAGTTAAACCTAGAAATAGTTAATTTGGTTGCTAAATGTTCTGATGATAGCAGCGTGTTTCAGAGCTTGCTTTGACCCTGTACTGCAAGCTATCGATTAGGATTCTTCAAGGAATATATTTTCGCTAAATCTAAATGAAAAGCAACCCAGACATTTTTTGATGTCTGTTTCTGATGAATGATATGAGGAAAGAAGTAGTATTTCAGTAGTGATCGATTCCAGTATTGCACTGGAATGCTCTGTGCCTTTATACTTCTCGCCCTCCTCCTTCCCATCCACCTGCCCCAGTCGCCAGCGTTCTTCAACCGTTTCGGTCCTCTGGGTAGGTGTGGAGGAAGGAATTTTCGAACTACTCTCCTGGGCAAGTATTCATCCGTTTCTTAAGTGCTGAATCGTTTTCTGTTTCCAGTTCGATATCAACAATCCATCGGTCACTGGGTCGAAATGGAGCTGGTATCATGGAAACCTCTGATCCTTCCACCACAGTCGTTCCATTGCCGCCAGCGTTCGTTGGTCGTACCGGTCCAATGTGCGAGTGCGGCGAAGAGGTCTTCCAGCTAGCGGCCGGCGGCAAGTATATTAACACTTTGTGCATTCAAACATTAAATGCTTCTTTGCTTTCAGCCCCTAATTCACATTCTATTGTACTACCAGAACGTGAGAGGGTTACGTATTCGAACTGGCGAACTGATTAATGCTGCTTCAAATGTGGATTATGATGTTATAGTTCTAACTGAGATGTGACTAGTTAACGCAATCACCTTACTTTAATAATTTATGTTGTTTTAGGTCAAAGATGGCTGTTTTGGTCAACTGGTTTCTCGTCAAAGCATTTGCATTAAAGGCCTACGTTTCATAGTCGTTTTGCCCATTAGAGAACCATTCTTTGATTTAATATTTTTGTAATGTACAAAAAAAAATTGCTAAACATCAAAGCTTAATATAGACCGCCTAATAGTTTCAAAAAATATAACTGTTTTCTGCACAAAAATTGGAATTTCTGGGGTAATATCAAAGAAACGACGTTAATGAAAGTTTAAAACAGCAACGGATTAAGATTGCTGCCTTGTGGATCTCGAAAGTTATTTGAAAACACTTTCGAGATAGAAGAATCTATTTTAACCGAAACGAAACGGTTCACAAAACCACTACTCTTTTGAGCGGAGTATTCCTTTGATGGTACCAAACGTTTCCGATAAAACCCATGTTTGTCATAATTCAAATTATAGCTGGGGAATATGCTGAACTTAAAAGATTTTAGTGACGGATTGCCTTCAACAGATAAGCTCACTGATGATGGCTATCTGTTGTGTGCGAAAATTTCTTTCTGTTAAACGAATACTGCGACAAGTTATTCTTTTCTTGCTTTCGAGAAGTGAAACAAGTGTAGTGGAACTCAAAGAGGAGAATTCAATTGACTAACAGAATATTGTTCAATGCAATTTCGAAATGCAAGCACACGAAATATTACGTTTATTACCTTTTTGGAAACTGGGAATACACAAAGGAAAAAAAATATCGTGAAGGGAACTCTTTTCGTAGAGTAAAAAAGTTAAAGTTGAAGGCTTGCTAGTGGAGAACTGAGAGCAGCTGCACTACGACCGAATGTAGAGACACGAAAGCCCAAGTAGCAATAAGAACTTGTTAAAATTTACATGTTTAACAATTAACAATTTAAGAACGGTTATTTTTGTTGGATATGTTAGACAAGTGATTTCACGTGTTTTTGCAACAAATGTTGAATTCATTCATATTACTGCTTGTGAAACTAACTCGAACACCAGATCTGTTTCATTAACTGATTGTACAATATGTTCATTTGCACAATTTCATATCCAGTCTCTCTTAACACACATTACTGCTGTGAAACTTACCAAACAAGAAACTTGTTGCACATCATACAAGCAAAGTGCGCTTTCCAATCACACAATCGTTGCGGGAATAATTAAGAAATACAATACAATAAGAATGTTTGCTACTTGGGAGGGTACTGGCTATGTCTCTTTGTAAAAGCTTGGTACGATTCTAATAAATATCGAGCCATGAAATTGATTTTCACGCATAAAAAATGTCGTTTTTTATATAACTTCCTTAATTTGAAGGAGATAGGGCAAATTAATTTTGCTAAACAAAACCATCTGTTCGGGGGAAATTTTAAGGAGTGTTGATGACGGATATGTGCAAGGTCATCATCGAACACGGTCTATTGAAGTAGAATTTACAACTCGTGTTTTTCGCGAATAGATTGTTAAAATTTATGCACGCTTCGATGGAAGCTATGGTTTTAAAATGTTGTTTATTTCTTCATTCAGCGAAGTTATAAATTGTTGAACCTTTCGCTCTACATTCGTTAATATTTTATTCAAACATGTTTAACCATTTAGTTTATTTGCAGTCGTTGCTATCCAAGAAAGATCATCCGAAAGTAGGCGAATAATTTATGGGAGCGGCATTTATGGTTTTCGGATAAGAAAATCTTGTTATGAAAACCGTTTGAATAATCCATACTAATTCAAAATTGCTGTTCTACTTGTTTAATAAGCGGTAAAACTGCCCTTTGGTAGTGTGAAACAGATACAGATTGTTTCCTTCAAACATGCAACTATGAATGTTATGATTTGCAACTGAAAGTTAACCTTATTCCATTATGCAAATTCAAGCCGCTTCATTTAGTTGCTGTAGCCGGGAAGAGGATTTCCATTCCAAGTTAGCTTCCGAAACATGAAATGAGAGTTTGTTGACCATCGCTCTCTCGTCGTTTGACGACAACATAAATATAATCAGCATCAGCGGTAATAAATTTTGCTGTGCGTTGTCCTAAGCAAAACTGAAGAGTTCCTACCGCAGCGAAATGACTCAAAACAGCAGACAGCCTAATACTGCCGTGGCGGTTCGTCCCACCGATCTCATTTACTGCAAATCTCAGTGGAAAATCTTTTCCCGTCCATCAAACCACCGCCAATCTAAATCCACCGAAGGCGCACCCCAGCCAGTGCTATTATCATGTCTTATCTCGCAGATCATAATTAACTCTGGTAATCATCTCACAAACTGGTTCTGTTTTCATTACATCGGCCAACATGAATGTAAATCGCACTTCTTGTTTAATGTTAGATAATGATGCCATCCGCGCCCGCTCGTTTCATCGTTTCCCGCCGAACGAAACCGCGCGGGAAAATACCACAATGCTGCAATTGCTTGATGTGCCGGAGAAAATAACGCCGAGATGAAACGTTTCAGTTAATCGTGGCTTCTCAGTTCAGTATTCTGTGGTTATGCCATGCCAACAGGGCCTGTGCTGCTTATCTCGAAGATTTTTTTGTATTGTTGTTGCTGTTTTCCTTAGCAATTCTTTCAACTCGAACGATAGGTGCGGCTTGGCGCAAACCGACGAAACAGGAAGGAATTTCGATAGCGTTCAAGCCCATCGTAGTGGTTCCTATATCCCATCATCACGGTTCGTTGAGTCAAAAGAATTTTTTATTTTTTGTGTATCAATGCAGTTTCGTTTTTAAGCTTTTTATTCAATCAGATAGAGCAGAGGTCGGTAAAATTCCTTATGCTGAATGCAAAGAGGTGGAATGTTGAGCAAAAGTGTTTTTGCTGAATGCCAATTTATAAACTCTCGGTTTAACATGAATCACCTTATTATTGAACTGCTGATGATTACTGACTGCTGTATTGTATTTCCTTATGTATTCATTTGCAAGTTTTTCTGAATGACTGATATTTGATTGTCATGATTGAATTTCGAAGTCGCATGAAACTCTGATTCAAATTAGAGCATGGACTTGCTTGAATAACAACTCATACACTGGGCCGAACGCGTTTATGAGTTTAAAAACAAAAACAAAACATTCCATCGAAACATTTTTTCTATTCGTTGACCGAATCCACTTGTCCCCATTTGTCACCCAATTCACGCTTTTTTTCTGCTTGATACCGATCCATCATGGAACAGGTGTTTTCCATCATCACCTTGAAAATGATTTGCCGTGTTGCTTGTTTTTTTTTTTTTGTTAGTGTTGGATACAACCCACCAAACGAAATTCTTCCGCTACATGTCACCGGTTGATGGCATTTGCTCCGCGGTTTGTGCTATACAGGATATTTTCAACCGGTGCCATTTGTTGAGAGGAAAAAAGCTGTAAAACTTTTTCCTCGCGGCTAGAACGTGATACGATGGAACGATGGAGCGGCATGAAAATCAGGTCGTTAGAAGTATTTTGTTTATTTTGCGCATTTTGCTCCGGCTTCGGCCCGGCCAACAAGACACGGTTCATTTCACAGCTGCACTGGCAGAAAGAGGCAAGAAAAATGAACGCATTGGCCAGTCGTAGACAAGCAAAAGAACTCGGTATTCTGCCACATTCGCTGCGGCACTCTCGAACGTCAGCCAGTGGAAGCAAATCGCAGTGCCGGCAGGACTGACTGAAGAATGCGCGTGTCGTAAAAGATGGATGAGAAAACCGCTCGCCAAGAGTACGATACGAGCGTAATTAATTTAATTATCCTGACTTGGTTTAAACTGAAATCGAGATCCAGGGCAGTGAAGTGAACCGGAAATGTGTGCAGTCGGGAGGGGAGTTTGCACTGCTGCGTGCTCGTTCGGGTTGTAATTGGAGATGAAAGATTTGTCGTGTGAACTCATGGGTGGCAGATTTTCCTCTTCAACACGTTTGTTCGGCACTGAGACTTGTGAAGCGTTTTTACTTTTTTTTAAGTTTTATTATTACATGATGATTTAATTCTGGATTTCAGCTGCTTACTTTTTAATGCTGACAGTTGCACTTTTCTCTATGGAATTGTTTTTCGGTTAGCTTAAATGGAATTAGCAAGCTGTATTTCTCGAAAGAAACTAGTCTTGAATCGTGACTGAAAAGTGAAATCTCACGAAACGATATTTTATTATTCATATTCATGTGAATCAGAATCTACATCCTTTAAAGTTAGTGTGTAAATAAATTCGCTGCTATATTTTTATTGTGCTGGGTCTCTTCGATGCCCTTTTCCTTAAACTATATGTAGTCTCTATAGCATATAGCGAGACTTGTGAGCTATTGGCTCACCAATCGCGCCATTGTCCATTGATTTGTCGTCGCTGTATTGTTTCAATTTTTATAGTAAAGTTTCGCCTTTTTTATTTTTGGGTTTGTCGGTGTCGTTGTTAGCCGTAGAAAATGCATTTGATGAAGTATTTTGTTGTTTAGAAAAATTATCAATGTCCATGGGTGTAGCTGCTATTTTGTCCGATTTCTCGCCTGGCTCACTAAAGTGAATAGGTTTTTCGCTGTATTGGCATGTGGATCATAGATTTTCTTATGTGATCAGCAATTTGGATGAGATTTTTCATTCTCCAAAATCCAAGTAAGAACGAATAGGCCTCCCCAAACGTATACGTATATTGGAATTCCAGTACGTATGCCCAGGAAAAAAAAAATCCACATTTCTCTCTAGATGAAATCGTACTGTTTATGTGCCTTCAAATAAAATTATCTTCAACGATCTGGGGAAGGTCGTTCACATCAATGGCATTGTCTTCTACACACGTGGGTTTGTTAAACTTGGCATTGGTATTTGTTTTTTACTCTACTTGGCTACTGTTGAACTTGGCTCAACAAATTTGTTATTTTTCTTTGCGAATTTGGCTAACTGTGCTTCTCGTTTCGGAAGGTATGTATATTGCATTAGCAGATTTATTCAGCTGCAGATCTTGTTCCAGGCTAAAGTCGAATTTCATTCAATCCGCGTTGTTATAAAATTCTCGAAAACCACGGATTTTATTAACACAGATTTGATCGAAACAACTTTTATAACTTTTTGAGATCTGATTAGCGGTCTTCCTCTAAAACCGTACAAAAAAGTCGCGTATAAAAATACTTGAAAACGCGTGTAAAACAGAATAGTGCGATGAAACCAAATAAAACTTTGCTTTGTTAAAAAAATACATACAAACAAAAAAAATCATCGATCAGAAAACTCGCTGCAAAAAAGTTTAGTACTGATTTTTTGTCAACGCGGTTCTCACTGGAAATGATTTCGCATGGCAAAAAAACAGTTGTGAAAAGTTCACTAGCGAACATTCTGCTCTATGATATTCGAGAAAAAAGTTCGCATATTCAATATATCTGACATGATTCTCGAACAGAAGATTTTTGGGAAATGAATTTTCATAGCCGTTGTATTTCAAGCCTTTTGCAGAATACACGATGAATAAATTCTCCGATGAACAAAAACTGAACTTTTTTAAAAATGTTCAGTATGCGTAGGGTGGTTGATTAATGGATCAATAGTGGTGATGTATTTGAAATTTATTCGACACTACATCATTAATGAAAGCAGCAAGTGCTGTGTTGTAATGATAAAGAAAATATTTATAAAAACAATCACAAAACATGTTATGCAGCTGAATCAAAAATATTAGCCATGCCATTTAGTTTGAATAACGTACGCAGAAGTAACAGGAGCACAGGCTACCGCTATGCCAATTCAAACGCGCCATTTAAACACTGCGTCCACTGTGTGTTCGTGACTTGCTGACAATGCTGCACTTCGTTTACATCTATGAATCAATTTCATGCTAAATAGCATCTTAATAATACAGTGTAATTAGCCAGCTGGAATTCAAACAGTCTTTCGTCGCTATGATCACTATTAGGAATGTGGCAAAAAGATGTTTGTTCATATTAAACACCCTAAGTGCACCGAAAATATTGCAGTCATTATTTCTCAGTTACGGTTCAGTTGCAAATTTATTCAGTAGAGATTTTTTCATTTATGAAAATATAATAATTTAATCTTGCACGGATCACTTTGGTGTCGGACTGAAGTGTAGTGGAAATTTAGCATCGAAGTATCATCGGAGACTCTTTTCTCTTTCGATTATCTCGTAGCGATATTTCTTTGGGAGAAAATTCATCATTAAGTTTCGCTTTGTGAACTTCGAGGTTCAGAGTTTTATGGATGCTTGTTTGATGAATAATTTCGTTTCTGTATTACGTGCGATATTATCATAGCTGGAAGGCACGTTGAGACCTATAAGACATTTTAGACATGTCAATCACGTTTGAATACAAGCTCTATCATCATCCAACTAGTGAAAATTAAATTGAAAATCAGCTAGAAGAGCAACAGTACTTCAATACTAAACTGATCAGATCTAACAATGCAATGTAAATATAGCTCCTTGCCCCGCAAGATAGGGGGCATTTAGATTTGGTGTTTATGGCTATTATTCTAATTCCTAAACGACCAAACTTTCATCGGCCAGTATAAACCGAAATCATGTTTCTGCTCATCAGTCGGCGTTGAACAGTCGTTCGCACCGTACGCGTATAGCTTTCTAGGAATTTTTTTCTTGAAAAAATAAAAACATATTCTAAACCTTTCTGGAAACTTTCTAAGGTTCTTAAGAATCCTCAGAAACCAATTCCTGCTCTCAAGGAAGGAAATCAAATACTTCTTACAAAGGGCGAAAAAGCTCAAAAACTTGCTCAGCTGCTTGAGAGTGTCCACAATTTTGATTTGAACGTTGTGAGTCCTATTGAAAAAGAAGTCTCACTGAAATATGATCATATTTTAACTCAAGTGTTATTACAAAATGACATTATTGAGACGAATTTTGATGAAATTAAGTCAATTATTAGAAAACTTAAAAACATGAAGGCATCTGGTAATGATGGAATCTTTAATATTCTTATTAAAAATCTTCTCGATGTTGCCTTGAGACTCTTGGTTAAAATTTTCAACAAGTGTTTTTCATTAGCTTACTTAACAAAAAGTTGGAAAACCGCTAAAGTAATTCCTATCCTCAAACCTGATAATAACCCAGCAGAAACATCAAGTTATCGACCAATTAGCTCACTTTCTTCTGTCAGTAAACTTTTTGAAAAAAAATATCTTGTTGAGAATGATGTCTCATATAAATGAGAATTCAATTTTTCTACCAGAGCAGTTTGGATTTCGTCATGAACATTCAACTACTCATCAACTTGTAAGAGTAACGAACATGATAAAATCAAATAAATCTTCTGGGTTATCCACTGGAGTTGCTCTTCTAGACATAGAAAAAGCATTCGACAGTGTTTGGCACAAAGGTTTAATAGCAAAAATGTCTTAATTACAGTTTCCTATTTATTTGATCAAAATGATTCAAAATTATTTATCTGATCGTACTCTTCAGGTTAGCTATCAGAATTGTAAATCTGAATTGCTACCCGTACACGTAATGAAAAACATATTCTAATGTTATCAATTTTCTATCAAAAGTTTTATGTTCATTTTTGTCGTGAATACGACTTACTTTACTATGGGGCGCCTTTTCAAAATTAGCCATATGGAAGAAGGGGCAGAACTTAATCGCGAATATCTCGACTTGTATTAATGGTAGCAACATAATTCTTTCACCATTTCATCAAAAATATGATCAGGAATTCAGGATAATATTTTGAACAGTGTGCGATAACCACAAACAACTCAAAAATTAAGTTTTCTTAAAATTTGAAAACAACGCGGAAAACTTCTTACTTTCGCTTGGGTTTTTCGCGCAAGGACGACGATTTTGAGGTAGTCAGGCACATATCTTCAACTGAATGCGTATAAAAGGGGAACCGTGGTCGAGAATCGATCATTTCTTTTCGTGCGTTCGATGGAAGCAGACGTCGTGGGAGTGGAATCATCAACCAGCAGCGACAGAGAATGCACCTTCTGCGTGGTTAATAAAAACCTCAAACGCTCAGGTCGCATCTCTCATTCGCTTGCTGGCCATCGAGGCGAGAGGACCTTAACCAGCAGCAGCAGCGAGAGTTAACCAGCAGCGACGGAGAATGCACCTTCTGCGTGGTTAATAAAAACCTCAAACGCTCAGGTCGCATCTCTCATTCGCTTGCTGGCCATCGAGGCGAGAGGACCAGCCAGCAGCAGCAGCGGGAGTTAAACTTTCCACCAGCAGCGAGAGAGAATGCACCTTCTGCGTGGTTAATAAAAACCTCAAACGCTCAGGTCGCATCTCTCATTCGCTTGCTGGCCATCGAGGCGAGAGGACCAGCCAGCAGCAGCAGCGGGAGTTAAACTTTCCACCAGCAGCGAGAGAGAATGCACCTTCTGCGTGGTTAATAAAAACCTCAAACGCTCAGGTCGCATCTCTCATTCGCTTGCTGGCCATCGAGGCGAGAGGACCAGCCAGCAGCAGCAGCGGGAGTTAAACTTTCCACCAGCAGCGAGAGAGAATGCACCTTCTGCGTGGTTAATAAAAACCTCAAACGCTCAGGTCGCATCTCTCATTCGCTTGCTGGCCATCGAGGCGAGAGGACCTTAACCAGCAGCAGCAGCGAGAGTTAACCAGCAGCGACGGAGAATGCACCTTCTGCGTGGTTAATAAAAACCTCAAACGCTCAGGTCGCATCTCTCATTCGCTTGCTGGCCATCGAGGCGAGAGGACCAGCCAGCAGCAGCAGCGGGAGTTAAACTTTCCACCAGCAGCGAGAGAGAATGCACCTTCTGCGTGGTTAATAAAAACCTCAAACGCTCAGGTCGCATCTCTCATTCGCTTGCTGGCCATCGAGGCGAGAGGACCAGCCAGCAGCAGCAGCGGGAGTTAAACTTTCCACCAGCAGCGAGAGAGAATGCACCTTCTGCGTGGTTAATAAAAACCTCAAACGCTCAGGTCGCATCTCTCATTCGCTTGCTGGCCATCGAGGCGAGAGGACCAGCCAGCAGCAGCAGCGGGAGTTAAACTTTCCACCAGCAGCGAGAGAGAATGCACCTTCTGCGTGGTTAATAAAAACCTCAAACGCTCAGGTCGCATCTCTCATTCGCTTGCTGGCCATCGAGGCGAGAGGACCTTAACCAGCAGCAGCAGCGAGAGTTAACCAGCAGCGACGGAGAATGCACCTTCTGCGTGGTTAATAAAAACCTCAAACGCTCAGGTCGCATCTCTCATTCGCTTGCTGGCCATCGAGGCGAGAGGACCAGCCAGCAGCAGCAGCGGGAGTTAAACTTTCCACCAGCAGCGAGAGAGAATGCACCTTCTGCGTGGTTAATAAAAACCTCAAACGCTCAGGTCGCATCTCTCATTCGCTTGCTGGCCATCGAGGCGAGAGGACCAGCCAGCAGCAGCAGCGGGAGTTAAACTTTCCACCAGCAGCGAGAGAGAATGCACCTTCTGCGTGGTTAATAAAAACCTCAAACGCTCAGGTCGCATCTCTCATTCGCTTGCTGGCCATCGAGGCGAGAGGACCAGCCAGCAGCAGCAGCGGGAGTTAAACTTTCCACCAGCAGCGAGAGAGAATGCACCTTCTGCGTGGTTAATAAAAACCTCAAACGCTCAGGTCGCATCTCTCATTCGCTTGCTGGCCATCGAGGCGAGAGGACCTTAACCAGCAGCAGCAGCGAGAGTTAACCAGCAGCGACGGAGAATGCACCTTCTGCGTGGTTAATAAAAACCTCAAACGCTCAGGTCGCATCTCTCATTCGCTTGCTGGCCATCGAGACGAGAGGACCTTAACCAGCAGCAGCGAGAGTTAACCAGCAGCGACGGAGAATGCACCTTCTGCGTGGTTAATAAAAACCTCAAACGCTCAGGTCGCATCTCTCATTCGCTTGCTGGCCATCGAGGCGAGAGGACCAGCCAGCAGCAGCAGCGGGAGTTAAACTTTCCACCAGCAGCGAGAGAGAATGCACCTTCTGCGTGGTTAATAAAAACCTCAAACGCTCAGGTCGCATCTCTCATTCGCTTGCTGGCCATCGAGGCGAGAGGACCAGCCAGCAGCAGCAGCGGGAGTTAAACTTTCCACCAGCAGCGAGAGAGAATGCACCTTCTGCGTGGTTAATAAAAACCTCAAACGCTCAGGTCGCATCTCTCATTCGCTTGCTGGCCATCGAGGCGAGAGGACCTTAACCAGCAGCAGCAGCGAGAGTTAACCAGCAGCGACGGAGAATGCACCTTCTGCGTGGTTAATAAAAACCTCAAACGCTCAGGTCGCATCTCTCATTCGCTTGCTGGCCATCGAGGCGAGAGGACCAGCCAGCAGCAGCAGCGGGAGTTAAACTTTCCACCAGCAGCGAGAGAGAATGCACCTTCTGCGTGGTTAATAAAAACCTCAAACGCTCAGGTCGCATCTCTCATTCGCTTGCTGGCCATCGAGGCGAGAGGACCAGCCAGCAGCAACAGCGGGAGTTAAACTTTCCACCAGCAGCGAGAGAGAATGCACCTTCTGCGTGGTTAATAAAAACCTCAAACGCTCAGGTCGCATCTCTCATTCGCTTGCTGGCCATCGAGGCGAGAGGACCTTAACCAGCAGCAGCAGCGAGAGTTAACCAGCAGCGACGGAGAATGCACCTTCTGCGTGGTTAATAAAAACCTCAAACGCTCAGGTCGCATCTCTCATTCGCTTGCTGGCCATCGAGACGAGAGGACCTTAACCAGCAGCAGCAGCGAGAGTTAACCAGCAGCGACGGAGAATGCACCTTCTGCGTGGTTAATAAAAACCTCAAACGCTCAGGTCGCATCTCTCATTCGCTTGCTGGCCATCGAGGCGAGAGGACCAGCCAGCAGCAGCAGCGGGAGTTAAACTTTCCACCAGCAGCGAGAGAGAATGCACCTTCTGCGTGGTTAATAAAAACCTCAAACGCTCAGGTCGCATCTCTCATTCGCTTGCTGGCCATCGAGGCGAGAGGACCAGCCAGCAGCAACAGCGGGAGTTAAACTTTCCACCAGCAGCGAGAGAGAATGCACCTTCTGCGTGGTTAATAAAAACCTCAAACGCTCAGGTCGCATCTCTCATTCGCTTGCTGGCCATCGAGGCGAGAGGACCTTAACCAGCAGCAGCAGCGAGAGTTAACCAGCAGCGACGGAGAATGCACCTTCTGCGTGGTTAATAAAAACCTCAAACGCTCAGGTCGCATCTCTCATTCGCTTGCTGGCCATCGAGGCGAGAGGACCAGCCAGCAGCAGCAGCGGGAGTTAAACTTTCCACCAGCAGCGAGAGAGAATGCACCTTCTGCGTGGTTAATAAAAACCTCAAACGCTCAGGTCGCATCTCTCATTCGCTTGCTGGCCATCGAGGCGAGAGGACCTTAACCAGCAGCAGCAGCGAGAGTTAACCAGCAGCGACGGAGAATGCACCTTCTGCGTGGTTAATAAAAACCTCAAACGCTCAGGTCGCATCTCTCATTCGCTTGCTGGCCATCGAGGCGAGAGGACCAGCCAGCAGCAGCAGCGGGAGTTAAACTTTCCACCAGCAGCGAGAGAGAATGCACCTTCTGCGTGGTTAATAAAAACCTCAAACGCTCAGGTCGCATCTCTCATTCGCTTGCTGGCCATCGAGGCGAGAGGACCAGCCAGCAGCAACAGCGGGAGTTAAACTTTCCACCAGCAGCGAGAGAGAATGCACCTTCTGCGTGGTTAATAAAAACCTCAAACGCTCAGGTCGCATCTCTCATTCGCTTGCTGGCCATCGAGGCGAGAGGACCTTAACCAGCAGCAGCAGCGAGAGTTAACCAGCAGCGACGGAGAATGCACCTTCTGCGTGGTTAATAAAAACCTCAAACGCTCAGGTCGCATCTCTCATTCGCTTGCTGGCCATCGAGACGAGAGGACCAGCCAGCAGCAGCAGCGGGAGTTAAACTTTCCACCAGCAGCGAGAGAGAATGCACCTTCTGCGTGGTTAATAAAAACCTCAAACGCTCAGGTCGCATCTCTCATTCGCTTGCTGGCCATCGAGGCGAGAGGACCAGCCAGCAGCAGCAGCGGGAGTTAAACTTTCCACCAGCAGCGAGAGAGAATGCACCTTCTGCGTGGTTAATAAAAACCTCAAACGCTCAGGTCGCATCTCTCATTCGCTTGCTGGCCATCGAGGCGAGAGGACCAGCCAGCAGCAGCAGCGGGAGTTAAACTTTCCACCAGCAGCGAGAGAGAATGCACCTTCTGCGTGGTTAATAAAAACCTCAAACGCTCAGGTCGCATCTCTCATTCGCTTGCTGGCCATCGAGGCGAGAGGACCTTAACCAGCAGCAGCAGCGAGAGTTAACCAGCAGCGACGGAGAATGCACCTTCTGCGTGGTTAATAAAAACCTCAAACGCTCAGGTCGCATCTCTCATTCGCTTGCTGGCCATCGAGGCGAGAGGACCAGCCAGCAGCAGCAGCGGGAGTTAAACTTTCCACCAGCAGCGAGAGAGAATGCACCTTCTGCGTGGTTAATAAAAACCTCAAACGCTCAGGTCGCATCTCTCATTCGCTTGCTGGCCATCGAGGCGAGAGGACCAGCCAGCAGCAACAGCGGGAGTTAAACTTTCCACCAGCAGCGAGAGAGAATGCACCTTCTGCGTGGTTAATAAAAACCTCAAACGCTCAGGTCGCATCTCTCATTCGCTTGCTGGCCATCGAGGCGAGAGGACCAGCCAGCAGCAGCAGCGGGAGTTAAACTTTCCACCAGCAGCGAGAGAGAATGCACCTTCTGCGTGGTTAATAAAAACCTCAAACGCTCAGGTCGCATCTCTCATTCGCTTGCTGGCCATCGAGGCGAGAGGACCAGCCAGCAGCAGCAGCGGGAGTTAAACTTTCCACCAGCAGCGAGAGAGAATGCACCTTCTGCGTGGTTAATAAAAACCTCAAACGCTCAGGTCGCATCTCTCATTCGCTTGCTGGCCATCGAGGCGAGAGGACCTTAACCAGCAGCAGCAGCGAGAGTTAACCAGCAGCGACGGAGAATGCACCTTCTGCGTGGTTAATAAAAACCTCAAACGCTCAGGTCGCATCTCTCATTCGCTTGCTGGCCATCGAGGCGAGAGGACCAGCCAGCAGCAGCAGCGGGAGTTAAACTTTCCACCAGCAGCGAGAGAGAATGCACCTTCTGCGTGGTTAATAAAAACCTCAAACGCTCAGGTCGCATCTCTCATTCGCTTGCTGGCCATCGAGGCGAGAGGACCAGCCAGCAGCAACAGCGGGAGTTAAACTTTCCACCAGCAGCGAGAGAGAATGCACCTTCTGCGTGGTTAATAAAAACCTCAAACGCTCAGGTCGCATCTCTCATTCGCTTGCTGGCCATCGAGGCGAGAGGACCAGCCAGCAGCAGCAGCGGGAGTTAAACTTTCCACCAGCAGCGAGAGAGAATGCACCTTCTGCGTGGTTAATAAAAACCTCAAACGCTCAGGTCGCATCTCTCATTCGCTTGCTGGCCATCGAGGCGAGAGGACCAGCCAGCAGCAGCAGCGGGAGTTAAACTTTCCACCAGCAGCGAGAGAGAATGCACCTTCTGCGTGGTTAATAAAAACCTCAAACGCTCAGGTCGCATCTCTCATTCGCTTGCTGGCCATCGAGGCGAGAGGACCTTAACCAGCAGCAGCAGCGAGAGTTAACCAGCAGCGACGGAGAATGCACCTTCTGCGTGGTTAATAAAAACCTCAAACGCTCAGGTCGCATCTCTCATTCGCTTGCTGGCCATCGAGGCGAGAGGACCAGCCAGCAGCAGCAGCGGGAGTTAAACTTTCCACCAGCAGCGAGAGAGAATGCACCTTCTGCGTGGTTAATAAAAACCTCAAACGCTCAGGTCGCATCTCTCATTCGCTTGCTGGCCATCGAGGCGAGAGGACCAGCCAGCAGCAACAGCGGGAGTTAAACTTTCCACCAGCAGCGAGAGAGAATGCACCTTCTGCGTGGTTAATAAAAACCTCAAACGCTCAGGTCGCATCTCTCATTCGCTTGCTGGCCATCGAGGCGAGAGGACCAGCCAGCAGCAGCAGCGGGAGTTAAACTTTCCACCAGCAGCGAGAGAGAATGCACCTTCTGCGTGGTTAATAAAAACCTCAAACGCTCAGGTCGCATCTCTCATTCGCTTGCTGGCCATCGAGGCGAGAGGACCAGCCAGCAGCAGCAGCGGGAGTTAAACTTTCCACCAGCAGCGAGAGAGAATGCACCTTCTGCGTGGTTAATAAAAACCTCAAACGCTCAGGTCGCATCTCTCATTCGCTTGCTGGCCATCGAGGCGAGAGGACCAGCCAGCAGCAGCAGCGGGAGTTAAACTTTCCACCAGCAGCGAGAGAGAATGCACCTTCTGCGTGGTTAATAAAAACCTCAAACGCTCAGGTCGCATCTCTCATTCGCTTGCTGGCCATCGAGGCGAGAGGACCTTAACCAGCAGCAGCAGCGAGAGTTAACCAGCAGCGACGGAGAATGCACCTTCTGCGTGGTTAATAAAAACCTCAAACGCTCAGGTCGCATCTCTCATTCGCTTGCTGGCCATCGAGGCGAGAGGACCAGCCAGCAGCAACAGCGGGAGTTAAACTTTCCACCAGCAGCGAGAGAGAATGCACCTTCTGCGTGGTTAATAAAAACCTCAAACGCTCAGGTCGCATCTCTCATTCGCTTGCTGGCCATCGAGGCGAGAGGACCAGCCAGCAGCAGCAGCGGGAGTTAAACTTTCCACCAGCAGCGAGAGAGAATGCACCTTCTGCGTGGTTAATAAAAACCTCAAACGCTCAGGTCGCATCTCTCATTCGCTTGCTGGCCATCGAGGCGAGAGGACCAGCCAGCAGCAGCAGCGGGAGTTAAACTTTCCACCAGCAGCGAGAGAGAATGCACCTTCTGCGTGGTTAATAAAAACCTCAAACGCTCAGGTCGCATCTCTCATTCGCTTGCTGGCCATCGAGGCGAGAGGACCTTAACCAGCAGCAGCAGCGAGAGTTAACCAGCAGCGACGGAGAATGCACCTTCTGCGTGGTTAATAAAAACCTCAAACGCTCAGGTCGCATCTCTCATTCGCTTGCTGGCCATCGAGGCGAGAGGACCAGCCAGCAGCAGCAGCGGGAGTTAAACTTTCCACCAGCAGCGAGAGAGAATGCACCTTCTGCGTGGTTAATAAAAACCTCAAACGCTCAGGTCGCATCTCTCATTCGCTTGCTGGCCATCGAGGCGAGAGGACCAGCCAGCAGCAACAGCGGGAGTTAAACTTTCCACCAGCAGCGAGAGAGAATGCACCTTCTGCGTGGTTAATAAAAACCTCAAACGCTCAGGTCGCATCTCTCATTCGCTTGCTGGCCATCGAGGCGAGAGGACCAGCCAGCAGCAGCAGCGGGAGTTAAACTTTCCACCAGCAGCGAGAGAGAATGCACCTTCTGCGTGGTTAATAAAAACCTCAAACGCTCAGGTCGCATCTCTCATTCGCTTGCTGGCCATCGAGGCGAGAGGACCAGCCAGCAGCAGCAGCGGGAGTTAAACTTTCCACCAGCAGCGAGAGAGAATGCACCTTCTGCGTGGTTAATAAAAACCTCAAACGCTCAGGTCGCATCTCTCATTCGCTTGCTGGCCATCGAGGCGAGAGGACCAGCCAGCAGCAGCAGCGGGAGTTAAACTTTCCACCAGCAGCGAGAGAGAATGCACCTTCTGCGTGGTTAATAAAAACCTCAAACGCTCAGGTCGCATCTCTCATTCGCTTGCTGGCCATCGAGGCGAGAGGACCTTAACCAGCAGCAGCAGCGAGAGTTAACCAGCAGCGACGGAGAATGCACCTTCTGCGTGGTTAATAAAAACCTCAAACGCTCAGGTCGCATCTCTCATTCGCTTGCTGGCCATCGAAACGAGAGGACCTTAACCAGCAGCAGCAGCGAGAGTTAACCAGCAGCGACGGAGAATGCACCTTCTGCGTGGTTAGTAAAAACCTCAAACGCTCAGGTCGCATCTCTTATTCGCTTGCTGGCCACCAAGGCGAGAACCAGCAGCGACTGAAACTGGATTCTAAGTCTGTTATTGGATCTAAATTTAGGTCTTGAACTCAGGGTCCAGTTCTCTATTCCAGACTTCTATTCGGTTCTTCTTAAAACCATAATAATACTCCTAAAGGATTATGCGGAATTTACTTTACTGTACCTCTATACAACCCATTTTTTATTCATGGCGAAAAATCGTCTTCAAATTTCAGAGCTTAGTTCCGGAATATGAGTTTAGAATTCAGAGTCTGCGTGCTGAATTGGATTCTGGAAAATGATTGTAGTTCTAGAACTAAAATCCAATTGAGTTCTGAGTCTGTTCTATGTTCTAAATTTAATTCTTGAACTCAGTTCCAGTTATTAATTTCAGAATTCTTCAAATCGGTTCTTTTTAGAACCATAATAATACTCCCAAAGAATTAAGCGAAATTTTACTTTTCTGTACTCTATACAGTCCATTTTTAAATTAGTTGCAGTTTGTAGAACTTCCTTTTGATTTGCTATATAAAATGCATAGCACCGACTCGGAAGCCATTCATTTCTAATTTGGCTGTCGTTGTCAACGTATCGATTATTTTATTATAAAGAACTATACTGCTTATTTCATAATATTTAATTTCGTTTCAGAATGATTAATGTAACTAATCTGTAATCTAATCTAGGCGCATCGTTTAAAATTCTAGTAATGAAAGAGGGGGAAGTTGCACAATTCAAACAATCGATCAACTACCAATTCGAATTCGGAAGTATAAATAAAGCGTGTCATATTCGTATTCACGACATCCAGTTATGTCTCTGACATTACACACCCGTACTTTTAAAAGGACACCAATCCCATAAATGTTGATAATTTTTACAACCGAACCTGGCTTTATCATACATTATAATCCACTAATCATTTGAATACACCAGGTTTCTGTCATCATTTCACCTTCAAATCGGGGAGAAGTTATTACAAATCAGACACATTTGTGACATCATCCAGTAAAGTTGATTCATATTGCAGCTGAAATTCAAAGTTGGATGGCAATGTAATTTTTCGTTTCAAAATGCTTTCCTAGTGTCAAAAGTATTGCATATTATTTCAGCAAACTTATTTTCAACTTTTCTCCTTACAAATTCCAGACTCGCAGTTTCGAATATATCATTCATCGATCATGTTGATTTTCAGATGCATAATTATCATTATTTGTCAATTTGAATTATGATTTAATTATTACAATTTTCAATACATTCGTAAGCTAGCCCATTATTGAAAACACAATAATTGAAAAGTTCAACCTGTACATTGTATGTCGACGGTAGTTGGTGTATTGGCTAGTGGATCATGAAATGTGTTGATGCAATATCTAAATAACAATACCGCTATTCAGTGACCGGGACATGCACAGCACAATCGCCGCTTTATATTATTACCGTTTCAGTGCACTTTCGAAATTCAATTCTATTTGTATTTACACTCTTGTTTAGAAGTCAAATCATTTTCCGTTAATCGAGTGCTAGAATCATATAATTTGGGATTGAAATCATTCGAGGAACTTAGCAATCAGTAATCGATTGTCATGGTTGACCCATGCATGGTTGATTGATTCATGGTGCACTGTTTGAGTTGTGCCGCAAATGATGAAGCACCGAGATTAGAGTGTATTTTCAACGAGAAGGTGAGCGAATTTGTTTGGCAAACAGTATTCAGTATGGCCATTCGTGTTCGGTATTTAATTTTAGTTTCGTTATGTGGTAAAGAAGCTTCAATAAATGGCACTTTAGACTTTGTTTAATTACCACAAGTTGAAAGTTTTGAATTAGGCTCCTCAGCATGTGTCAGTTTCTAAAAAGCAATTCCAGAAATGTTATCAGTCTTCATATACTTGGAGTAACCTTTTATTTTTCATCAATGGAGAAACCAATCCGACTCAAAACTGTGACTTTTTTAAAAGGGTGAATGATTTTTGTATGCACTTTTTTCGTATCACTGTAGCTCGGAAACTGATAATTGTTAACTGTCAAGAAGTTATAGCTGCAATGATTTTTAGAATGTTTCCAACTTTAAGTTTCTTATGAAAAATAGTCATTTAAACAACAGGCTATGTTTCTTCACATAAAAAATCAAAGCCATACATCCAAGAACAGTATGTAGCATGATGAATCGGCGTAATTCATAACAAAGAAAATCTCGAAACTTTTGTTAAATTCCATTTAATATTACAGGACATTTTTATATCATGAGGTACTCCCTGAAATGCTTCAAATAGAGTACGTGTAAGAGTGACAATACAAACCAGTATGTTTGGATTGTTCTTAATCGTTACATGCGTTTGACGATAGGTGATAATATTGATATTTGCACATGATGCAATTGATACTATACAACAAGGGTATGACACTGCTTTCTCTAAAAATCGTAAATTATCGACAGTCTCGTTGTTCGATTCGTCTTATAAATTACATGTCTTATCCTATCAGAATCACAAATCCCTCCCTCGAAGTCCGGCTATATCATTCGTCCCATCTCGAGCGAATCAAATAAATCCACACTGAATTGCGGTCAATCTTGAATTGCCGACGGCTTCGGATTCAGTAGATGGAAAGCCGATCAAGTGTTTGCTTTGAAAAGTAGCCATCCTTCAGCACCATATAAACTCAGTCTAGAAGGGTAATCTTCCATGTGGTAATCATGATAAAATGTTTCGCATTTTCGATGACAAACGAACAGTTTGCCTTTTTATCAATTTGATGGGACTGTTGTTGATACCGTAGAAGCGTTGTGTTGTTTGTAGTTTGTGGAATTCAGACAAGAAGGTGTTTGGTCCGGCACACCCAAGTAACAATTCGAATGCCTAATGGTTTTGATTGTAATTTATAGGAGTTTTGTAATTGATTTTTCAATCACTACCTGTTTTATGACGACTATAATAAATGTCTCTTTTGACAAATAATATCATAGTTTTTAATGCTTCTATAACACTTTTTACCCAGACTAACAACTGGACTAAAAATAAAACAATCTGTACTAGAATAAAACCATACAAACAATCTTAATATTGCTTTCAAACATTTTCTTTAAAACATTATTGTCAGTTAAATTCTTTCATAAATATAGTTTTTTGTGTGTGCATGTTCATTGGATGACAGTTTCACTCAGAGCAAATTTGAGGGTTCTAAAGTACATTTATGACACATTTGTTGTGGGCTGTGTGATTTATTGCTTCTTGGGTTAAGCGGGTTGGCGGTTCAATGCATTGGACGCTGGTCTTACAAGCCAGTTGTCGTATGTTCGAGCCCCGACCTGGAAGGATTCTTAGTGTCAGTAGGATCCATAGTACTAGCCATGCAATGATTCTGTACACTAAGAATCGGCTGCGAAGTCTGTTGAAACAGAAAGGCCAAATTCCACAAAAGGAATATAATGCCAAGACTTTGCTTGGGTTAAGCGTAATTTGCATTAAAGAAAATTTCATGGCCGCCATTATGATGTCCTATACCGTAGCATTTATTGACATCAAATATACTTCGAAATGCAAAAACGAATAAAAATGATGTGCTGTAATGATTCATTTTCAGAACGTATACACAAGTTATAATGCCACGAAATAGTTTTATACAAAAATACATACATCAAAATATAGTTTTAGGAACCAGCAAATCAGGTTTCGTCCTTGCAATCTGAGTTACTTAGAATCGACAACTGATATTTTTGTGGTTAGTTTTGACGATGCTTGACGGTGAAAATTTAACAATTTTGATTGAAATAGGTTTTCGTCATATTAAGCATTCCAGAAATAAAGAACAAGCCATTAGATTTCGATTATTTCGATTCGAATGAAACTTTTAATACGTTTAATACGATGAAACTTATTCGACTCAGGACTGATTGTTTGAATGATCGTATGTTTTATGAACGCATACCTTTCATAATTTTGTAACTCAAAAACTTTGAATGTTATCAAAATTGTGCCCAAGAAGCAGTTATGGGTAATCTGGTGGGGTCTCCTAGAAATATATAACTCTTATTTGATTTTAACCATTTATTAGTTTTAGTTGGTTTGACGTAAAGCCGCCATAACTAAGTTCAGTTTTTGCATTCCGTACATACGCGCTACCATTTCGCCACTCTGAACCTTGTTATAGATACTCTAAAACGCAGTCAGACATGATAGAACGTACATCAAACACGGTCTACATACTGGTCGTTACCCGACCGATACCATACATCCAAACATCTTCCCTGTCCATCAAACACTAGTCTTCTCGCTTTATACCTATTTTTCGCTCAAGCACTGAGTAGGAGAATGTATTTATAATCGCTTTTCACCTTCTTTAATGGTATACACTGAGGTCTTTTTTTATGCAATCTTTTTTATGCGGTTTTTTTACGCGACTTTTTTTATGCGAATTTTCAGAGTTATTCGTTTTTTTATGCGAAATTTCAGAGCTATGCGTTTTTTTATGCGAATTTTCAGAGTTATGCGGTTTTTTATGCGAAGTTGCAGAGTTATGCTTTTTTTGTGCGGTTTTTTTATGCGGTACGTAAAATCGCATAAAAAAGACTTCAGTATATTTAAGAAGCAACTTAAAAAGCCAAGAGAATTTATTTCCTTGGCCGTGGTTTAATAAAGAGTTTGAATTATTCGGTATTCTAAACTTTCAGATCGTCCAGTTTACATTGGTTAGAAATTTGTTTTATAATTTTTATGTCATTCATCGTAAGTTCATGATCTTCAATAAGGACATGTCCAGCTATTTTGGACTTGAAATTATTCGATTCTTTAGAATTTTTCGAAAAAGTAATTTTTCGAAGTAATCGTTATCGAAAAATTTAGACAAGAAACAAGAACAAGAACGTTTTTTTCATTTTCTTCTGTAACAACACCATCATCGCCCACGGAAACTTATCAACAGCATGCGGGCCACCCGCCGGGTATTCGTAACCTGGGGGTGTTTCCCGCGGACCCACACGGACCGAAGAATGCGGCCAACATGAATATTCACCAACGCCATATGGAAGACTCTCATGAAATATTCAGATCACCGGCCGATCACCACATGAAGGCTGGATCTGCCAAAGTCAACCACTGCGACCCAAATATGACATTACTTAATGATACAACCCTAGTTTTAAGTTAGTCGTAAATTTTAAATTAGTAAAAGCCCTTGGCATCTTAGAGCTTAAGCAGTGTGCCTTAAACATTATATTCTTGAATAAAAAAAAAAAAAAAAGAACAAGAACGTTATTTAGTACCATTTCAGCTATGAGTCCTAATCGGAGAAAATTTCTGAAAGTTTTAATACGATCTTTGAGAACGTTTTTTGTAAAAATCCCAAAATAGAAATAAATGATGTGACAATAAAATAACCACAGACAAGAAGAACCTTCAAGAGTCTGTAAGCATCGACCACGCGTGGTATCAGTGATCTATTCGACAAAAACACTTCAGCAGCGAGTCTAATAAGTCATCACATTTTCGAAGTTGCCAACAATGTCTCTGTACACCTCCCTGTTGGCCCCCATCCTATTATAACCATGGATATGGTGAAAACTACATTTGCAAAACTGAAAAAATCCTCAAGTGCTGGGTCTGAAATTTACTGCACCGCTGATGATATCATCCAGGGTCTCCGTGCATTCTGGTATGAGTCATGGAAGAAATCAAAATAAGTATTGACAAACTAGACAGACTTGGATTCGCTAGAAAATTCCACATGGAAGATCTAGAAGATTCCAAATTCTAAAAAAAAACGGCTGAATATATCTCTCATATTGATGTGACATGTTGTATTCAAAACTTATTTTTTAGGATTACAAAATCTCAAAAGCTTCTAAGATACTTGGTTTTATTTTTCGCATTTCAGATGACTTTCAAAACATATATTGACTAAAGGAACGTTATCGCGCACCGCTTTATTCTATTCTTGAATATGATTTTGTCGTTGGGGTTCTCTTTTATGAATTCGACTTTCAACGCATCGAAGCTTCTCCCTTCGTAGTCTTCCTTGATTTTCACAACATTACAAGCTATCACGAGCGCTGTAAACTTACCGATCTCAATCTGTTGTGCATTCGTCGAGATCTTCAGAGCAATTTTCGTGGCCGATCTGTTACATTTCAACAAATATTTTTAAGTTGAAACTTCCGGCGTTGTTGTTGTTCAAGCGATGTTATAACTATCGAAAATCGTTTCTTATATAGAAATGTAAAATTTCAGCACTCCGATAGCTGAGCCGATTTCCATGAAAGTAGATTTAAATGGAAGGTCTTATAACCCCACACAAAGTTCTTGAATTTAAATCGAATCCGACTTTTGGTTCCGGAATTACAGGGTGATATGTGCAAAAAAATGAAAATAAGTGCACTTACTTTTCTCAGAGATGGCTTAACCGATTCTCACAAACTACAATTGTCCTATACAATGCTCCTGAATTTTATTTTAATCTGACTTCCGGTTCCTGAGTTACAGGGCGATTAGTGAAAAAATTCTTAATTCTAATTACTTCCTCACTTTTCTAGGATGTGGCGTGACCGATTTCCACAAACTTGGATTCAAATGAAAGAAATCATGGTCCCATACAAAACTTGCAAATCTCATCCGGATCCGACTTGCAGTTCCGGAATTATATGGTGAAGTGTGTCTAAAATTGGATACCGTCACTTGAAATGGCGAAACAAAACACCAAATATTTTTTAACTTGCCTTAACTCATTTCTAAATTTGCCCTAAAACTCTTCCAATTGGTAGTCATCGTCAGTAGACGGCCAATCATTTATTTGGCTTTCCTTGTTCTTGGGTTTTTGATGAACGACCGAAGATTGTAGCCATAGACTCAAAATCTCAGTCACTTTTCTCAAACCAACTTTGATTATACCGGTTCCCAGATTCCGGTTTCGGAAGTACCTTTTTTCGTTTCTTCAGAGATGGCCTAATCGACCTGAGTACTGTTTCACTCTATAGGTTATACTAGTTTATGGACAAACCTTTTTGTTTTTTTAAGAATCAGAAAGAAATATTTTGAAGAATACTACACATTTATATATGAGAATATGTGAGATATGAGAAAGGCATCATTACACCACTAGGTGGATTAAAACAGGTTTTTCGATGTGAAGTTGCTAAGAAATCTTCACTCAATCATTGCACCGTATAGATAGTGTGAATAAATACTTTTCGTCATATCCTTGTCAATAACAAAATTAGGGAATAAAGGAAATATTCTGAGCAGCAAAAAAGTGCAGTTGTACATTTAGTCTTCTCAGGGGCCGAGTCACAGCATCACTTAATAGATTAAATGCATTGAGTAGATGCATTGATTTTCTTTTTTCGAGAAAAAACAACTAATAATTTGGACAAATTACGAATTAAGATGGACAATTATCTTTTAACATTGAACCAATCACTCTGAAGATAAAATACCTTGAAGATTAGATGCTGATTTATAATTGACATGGATTTGAAGAGAATAATGAAATATACCTTATATCTGAATTTTTAAGGCATGTAATTTCTTTGAGCACTTTTTGTTATTTGCAATCTCATTAATTTTTGAATCTCATTGCGGAGTACTAATTTGTATGCATTGTTTAATTTCGTAACACCAAAACAGTAAACATTTGCTTATTTAGCACCAAATCTTTTTCATCTTATGCAAAGTTGAGTTTACCACTAAATTGCTTATCGATGAACACTTGTTATAGAATTCTTGAATTTTGTACACAATTTTTATAAACGCTATTACTATCGATGTCATTTTCATTGACATTTTTAGGCAACGCAAATAGATTTAAACCAAAGATAAACTCAAGATTACAATATCTCATACGATTAATTGAAAAATGTTTGGTCAGTAATGTAATAACCAGTTGGTTCAGTAATAAATAACCAGTTGGTTCAGTAATAACCAGTTGGTTCAGTAATAAAGTAATTTTATTGACCCTCAGTTAATAAGCGTCGACTAGTTTCGACAAAACGCCATGGAAATAGTACAAGTTAGGAAAGATTTTTTTTATATCATTTATTTTACCCCGGCTTTAACGCCTGGGTTCGATTCCCAACCCCGCACATAGGGTCAGAAAGATTTTCTGGTCCGAAGAGGCGAATGACCTAAGATGTTAAAGCCTCTATAATTGAAACAAAAAAAAATACCATTAAAGTTAGGAAAGAAGCAAACATATGATTTCTTGCCTCAACTGACTTTAATCATGGGATGAAGAAATAACAAACTAAATAAATTCTAGGCAATGGTTATAAGTAGTAGTAACATAGTAAGAATCACAGGATATGAAGCAAAATTGCCGGAATGTGTCAACTATCAGGGACAATACTCATCGTCAGCCGAGGAGTCAGCAAATCTATTCGCGTCTTTCTTTCAAAGTGTGCTAAGTAATAACTCACCACCTTTGTCGAAACAGTACCTGAGTAGTTTGCCGACATACAACATGAATATACCTAGGATATCTTTCACCGAACGTGAAGTGTACGAACATCTTTGTACTCTTGATAGTACAAAGGGAGCCGGTCCGGATGGATTCGACGGCGTCAAACAATGTTCATCGTCCTGTGTCCGTACTTTTCAATCGATCGCTTGCTGAGAATACTTTTCCGACGCAGTGGAAGAAGGCTTTGATTTTACCATTACACAAAATCTCATAATGTCACTGACTACAGAGGAATTTCAATCCTGAGCCGCGTTCCCAAAGTTTTTGAAAGTATGCTACTAGGAATTCTGTATCCGGCAGTTAAAAACGTAATCTCATCGGCCCAACACGGTTTTATCAAAAAACGATCGGCCACAACGAATCTGATGAGTTATGTGTCGACGCTTGTTAGCAAAATGGAAAAACGACAACAGATCGACGCGATATATGATGACTTTTCGAAAGCTTTTGACTGCGTACCACATCTACTTGCTGTTGAGAAATTGAAACGAAATGGCTTCCCAAACTGGTTAACCTCTTGGATTTTTTCATACCTTACAAATCGTAGTGCATCTGTTCGACTTGATTTTTCGTTTTCAAGCTCGTCCGTATACGCTCGCCTATTGTGTTTGAGTACGCTATGAACACCATCCCAGTTGTACGAGTATCATCTGTTAAGGATCTAGGTATCATTCTCGATTGCAAGCTTCGTTTTACGGAACACTACTCAACGGTTACTGCTAAGGCATTTGCAGTACTGGGACTAATCAAACGTGTAACTCGAGACTTCACAGACGTTTATAGTCTAAAGACACTTTACTTTTCCCTGGTTCGGAGCATCCTTGAGTACGGAGTTATTGTGTGGTCCCCGTAGTACCATTCATATCGATCGTATCGAACGTGTTCAAAGGAGCTTTATGAGATTTGCTATTAGACGACTGCCTTGGCAAAATCGTTTCCAACTACCTTCTTATGAACATCGCTGCGTTCTCATCAGTTTGCCTACTTTACGTGATAGGCGAATCTTCCTACAGCAACTATTCGTTTTCGACTTGCTCTCAAACAACATTGACTGTGATGCTCTTTTAGCTAAATTGGATATCAACGTTCCAAGCAGATTGCTACGCCGAATGGATTTCTTCCGATCATCAGTTCATAGAACGCAGTACGGCCAAAAAAATCCACTGCACGTTTGCTGTCAACAATTCAATAGCGTTTTTAATTTATTTGATTTTAATATTAGAAAAGAGACTTTCAAACAAAGAATAAGATTAGGATTAAATTAGTATAAGTCTAAGTCTGTGCGAAATTATTTTTTAACTCGAAGACAAGTTAATAAATAAATAAATTAATTAATATCGTTCATACTGACTCTTGATATTTTTTTTCAAACATAAACAATCGTTGTCATAGTTACGACGCATCTAGCGATCAGACGCTTGTTGTTTTGCTTCAAAAGACTGAAGCTGACAGTGAACCGAGCTCATAGAGGGGTCCTATTTAAATGGTACATAAGAAATCGCTCACTACTCCATCTTGAGTTTATCTTTGTTTAAACCAGCCTCCTGCTATGACGTCATGAAACTGTGACCAGCATCATTCTGCAAAAACCAAAACAATGAAGAAGAATGGCTAACAAAAAATTTGATATTACAAACTACTTGTTTATTCAGTACCCTTTACCGCACTTCCCCACAAATTATCGATCAGAATGTCATCATTACGATACGGAAACTAAGATTTTACTCGAATTGAAATGCTTGAATGTTTATTGACCATACTTTAAGCGCTCTGATTGCCCACCAAACGCCCCAAATGTTCGCTACGATAGCACTTGCTGGAGCGCCCTATCCTTGCCACCGAGGTGGTTTGAACTAAATAAATGGTTGCGATTTTTGTTTTGCCGGAATTTGACAGCATTCAAAACAATACGCTAACTTTAATTACAGCTATAATGAACCTTTTTCCAGTATGTGTCGTCCATTCAGACGATGTTTCCACGAATTCGATTTTTACCTGTTATAAATTTGTTTCTAACTTCAATTTAAAGCAGTTCTTAAATGCTAGGTTCAGCTAAAGAGCTTGATTTTATACTTAGTATTAAGCATACGATAACTGTTGATCTGTATCAGTTGGATTATTGTAATCTGTTGATAGACAAGATGAGAAGGATTACATATGTCTTCTGGAAAGAGATGTCGTAGATTTCAGTTCCAACTGCCCTTCGTTTTGCTCTTAAATAAGTAAATAATTAAAGGAAGCAATCAAGTTTTACCTACAACAATCAACTATCTTATCGAGCTGTCTGGCAAAAAATGACACTCATTTGTAGTCCGTTATTCGTGTACATTCAGCAAATCTATTACCCAGCCGCGTTAACATCTCAACCATAAAAGGTACTCGCAGTTCAAGTACCAAAACCAATCATCGCAATCCCGTTGTTGGCTTGTCACTCTATTCACCATAGTGCTGCCAATCAACGGGGTGCCGGCGAAGTCCGACTAGTTTTTCTCCATTTCTCTCCAGTTGCCAACATCATAATTCATTGCACCATTTCCATCCGATTCAATTGCGTCGATCGTAAATACGAAGCGCCTCAGAACATAACGTGACGCTAATATCACAGGGCTCTGCTTTCAAAACAGTCAAACATCAGTGCGGCTGTAGGCAGCATAATGAGGCTGATAACAGGTCCGGGGTGATGCCGGATAGTCTCGGTGCCGATCGTATGGGAAGATAGATGCCTGCATGTATACAACTTCGGCTAGGCTGATAGGATCCAACTAGGCAATTTATTAAGCAGAAGTCAGCCTACGGCCTACGTACGGTAGTCGGGTCGCCCGTCCATCAACTACACACGATGCATGTCTCGAAGCTGGGAAGTCTGATTGATGTGTATTAAACAACATCAATCTCTCATTAACAATGCGTATAAGCGGTAATTTTCTATTAAATCATGTACAGCATGGATGAAAAAAGGTCTCGAAGTCTGGAGCGAAGTGTATTAATTCAAACCGTTGATCAAGTCGTGAAAGGTGAAACAACACTTTGAAACTGATCTATTGAATTATGGACTAAGGTTCACTATCGACTGCGTTCGAATAGAGAACGCCATCTCATTTACATAAATTTTCCTGCTATTTGTGAACGACGTCCAATGATCGACATAAGGCGCAACAAAACTTACCTCAGCATAACATGAGCTCCAAGCTATAGTGCGTTAAGTACCACAGATGCATTACAAAAATGCTGTTATTCAATCTTATGGCGACAAACTTTCATAACATTTTTGTGTTCGTATTTCGTGTGGCTTACGGCGCGCCAGTGTTGTGGTGGTAGGATTTCGAGTGCCGAAGAAAGGAACAAAAATTGATTACACTAAACAGAGTTGCTAGTTTGCAATGTGAGTAAAAAAAAAGCGCAGTGTATTTAAAATATCGCCATGAAAATAAGCCTGATGCTGCAGTTGAGATAACCAACAAGTTCAAACCTACTCACTTACGCTACTAGAAACTATGGGCAAATGATAGATTCCTGGCAAACGCAGCTTCGATGGTTGTCGGCAATATTATATTTTATTGTAGCTTTCAGCTGTTTATTTATAACTCTAAAATAGTGCTTTGAATACAGTAAAAATAATTGGAATAAAATTTTCCAATTTTTTTCGTTCTGATGCGCATCTTGACCATCGCGACATCAGTATACTGGAAAATTGCACGACTATGGAAAGAAACTTATTGCCTTAGTGCCTCACACTCTGAACCAACTACACAACGAATACCATGCAATTTACAGTTGACCCAATTCCACATATGATACAATTCATGTGAACGTAATTCGTAAAATGGTGGAATTTTACAAGAATGATTTTAATATGCATAAAACATGCCCCGCCTTTGAAGGAGGTTTATATGTTTTAGTATATAAACATGTGTCAGAACTAATAAAATACGTGTTGAATAAACTGTAAAAACTGGAAGATGTAAATTCACCCGATTTATTCTATGCGTGTTAAGCATACACAGAAAGAAATGAATTTTACAGGTGATATAATTCTACACACCAAAAAAATTTTAATTTTACAAGTGACCTAATCCCTCATACGATGTAATTCCTAAAGACCTAATTTGTCAAATGACGGAAAATCTCATTTGTAATGACTTAATGTTAGATGAGCTTGAATTTTACTGGTTTCGACTGTAACTTGCGTTCTGCTAGCAGGTGCGACTGTATAAATTTAAATGCACATTTTACCAGCCAAGCAGATGCATGCTTCTGTGGCTCGGTCGATTAACAGACGTACTTGCGATCCAATGTTTCTCGGTTCAAGTCGCGACGGTTGCTCTCAGTATTTTTTTTTATTTCAATGAATTTCATGTATGGAGTTTTAGACACAATATTAAATGTTCTTCCACGTGAATTTGCGTTAGCTGCGACGCTTCATTTATGTGCATCTAATATGATGTAAAAATTTTTAAGTGTGTACAAACGATACAATTCATAACTACTGAACTTCTCAAATGAAACAATATTCCATTTGTACAGAAATTTAATGGCTCCGAGTGTAATTTGCAGTCGGCTAGCAAGTAAGACTGTATGAATTTATATGCACGATTTACCAGCCAAGCAGATATGTGCTTCTGTGGCTCAGTCGATTAGCTGGTGTGCTTGTGATCTAATGTTTTTCGGTTCAAGTCGCGTTGTTGATATCGATCTTTTGATTTTTATTCCTTTCGTTTTAAAGCCATGTAATTTTCAAATCACACAATTTTTTTCGTGTTCTTGAATATAAATGTGTGTGAAATATGACGATCCATTTATGTGCATCAGATAAGATGTAAAATCACAAGAATTATTCGAACTGTGTAGATCAAGCACGTATAAAAAGTATCATGTACACTAGAGATGGTCGGGTATCGGGTATTTTACCCGAAACCCGACCCGTACCCGTACCCGACGGGTTTTTGGTCGGGTACGGGTAAAAATTTTTATTTTCAAACGGGTACGGGTCGGGTACGGGTAAAAAAAATTTACTGCTTACTCGGGTACGGGTCGGGTCGGGTAAAAAAATTTACTGCTTACTCGGGTACGGGTCGGGTACGGGTAAATTTTTTTTTCTGATCGATTACCCGACCATTTGTACTTCACATAAATATGTTTACACGTTGACGAGAATTTTTTATTGCAAAACAGTTGTTCCGAAAAATAAACAATTTGATTCGAGGGGTTTTGACATTCGCGCCTAGGACCAGACCTGAAAACTGGCATCATTTAAAAAAAACGATCAATCATAGTTACGTGAAAAGTTAAGTGAATATTTTACACCCTACTTTTTTATAACATATTTAATAAGACACACTGCCTTAGCTCTAAGATGTTGCGGTCAGACCCTACTTTTCACATAGGTTTAATGGACTGCCATTTTAAAGCTGTTTAATGCACAATCCAGTTAAAATTATTTGATTAATATATAAAATGTAGTGTAGTACTCATATCACATTCAGATACCAGAAAACTGTTATTTTAAATATTGGTTGGAGATTTTCAAAATTGACATATAAATCATTATTATTCTAACCATAAAAACATGAACATTTATTTCAGAAAATCTGCATAGAAGTTCTTCTTATTCTTCACTTCTGGGTGGTGTCACCTCACTTGAAATGACACCGATTGATGGCACAGCAAGTTGAACTATATTGCCAGTTCGATGTCAACATTTCATAAGGGCACATAAACCAATGAGAGTTTCTCTTTGTTTACTTTCTCTTTTGTGAATATCTCCTTAAATTTCACGTGTACCTACAAAGTATTCGTGTAGAATTAAAGACAATATCCCCATGTTTCCAACATTACCAAATATGTAACGAACGTTTGTATAATAACGCAGATATAGTCGAAAAAGAAAGTAAACAAAGAAAATCTGTCAATTGTAAATTAACTCGACGTCAACATTTCAAAAGGGCCTAATTTTGAAATGTTGACGTCGATGTATTTTACGTTCCTTTTCACTGAAAATCTCGATGCGTGACAGTCGCAAAAGTACGAGTGAAAATCTTTTCACGCGAAATGCTCAAATTTTAACCGTGTTCACTCGTTGAGGGTTCCAAGGGAGGTGGAAAAGAAGTTTAATGGCTGTAAAAACCACCAGCTCCCGTTAACATCGTTGGTGTGGGTTTGTGAGGCTTACAAAACGGGCATATTTGACAGATTAATTTAAATCAAAATCATAATTCATTTCGCTTTGTAGTAAAAAAAAATGTAACCAAAAAAAATTTCTCACTAATGTTCAAACTACTTACACTTGAAGGACTCACAGTTCACCATTTTCAAAATTGAATTTTTCACACCGGGAATACACGTACATTATTTAATGTTTGGTCAATTCACGTAAACGAACCGATGATACTCTATTCATTTTAGGGGATGTTCGTGATTTTTCAAGTGATTCTAATGTGATTTTTATTTGTGTGTCAAGAAAATCAAAAGTCGCACTGTTTCGTAAAAACCATACCTACCCAAAATTGAATACAACGGGTATTACGACATTTTGGATAAATATGCTTCTCGAAAAACTTGAGTAGATATTACTCTCTTTTGTTGACATTTGTAAATGAGTATAAAGTACCAAAGACATTGGAAATCTATTCATGCTTCACAGTGTATTTATATGTTTAAATGTAAACAAGCATTTTAATGTATTTTACTTACAAACTAGAGCCTGATACGGCTCGCTATCTAAAACACTTTATTTTTTCCATCCTAAATTTCGGTAAAATTTTTTACTACTCATTCGGGTCGGGTACGGGTACAGGTAATTTTTAATCGGGTACGGGTCGGGTACGGGTAAAATTTTTTATTTTTTATCGGGTACGGGTCGGGTACGGGTAATTTTTTTTATTATTGATCGGGTACGGGTCGGGTACGGGTAATATTAAAAATTTTTAATCGGGTACGGGTCGGGTACGGGTAATTTTTTTTGCTGATCACTCGGGTACGGGTCGGGTTCGGGTATAAGAATTTCTATACCCGACCATCTCTAATGTACACATCAACTCAGTTCATAGCTCCAATGCATTGGAAAATTCCATGAGTTCAAAATGTTCACTGGTGGTGATATCATGGCCTAAAGCAAACTAAAGTAATATCGAATCACTTTCACAATTTTTGGATTCAAAACCATTAACATTGAAATAAGTTGTTTAGGTCATCAATTAATAAGATCTGCGAATTGCAGATATCGCATTTTTCCCGTTGTCATCTATATCATTGCATTTTTACATTCATGAATCAGAAAAAAACGATTTATCGCAACTTCGATTTGAAAAGTTCAATCTATCCATATCAGATAAATATATGATAGTCTCATTTCGTAGTATTTTGATTACTTCGTATCCGGAACCATGAGTTGGGATTCGAAATTTGCAATGTGGAGTTTAAAGCAACCGACCCGAATCATTTTTCTGTGAGCCAATCTAGGTAGATATCAAACAATCAAACCGAAATAAAAGTTCAAATTCGATGGTGTTTGAACATTACTTGCGGGGCTTCTGGCAGCGGATATCGCAAACTAATGTGACTAATAGGCGATTGATTGATCATCAATCATAAAAACTTGCTAATCGAATCGATATTTTATACACTTCTTTCCAGCAAATTTTTATTCTAATCTAAATTTAAGGATTTCGATTCAGCCATCTACGAGAAAATTAAGTGCACATTTCAATTAAATATGTCCGCCAATCGACATACGTACACGTACAGACAATTCACTACTTCAACTGAACGAGCGAACTGATTCGAATGTTATTCAAAAGTCGGCCCTCTTGGTACAAAAAAGAAAAATAACTGAAAAACTATCATTCATTAATAGACTTCCTCAGATTCTGTAAGGTAGTAAGAAATTTGTTTCACTGAATGTAGTCATTTCCGTTCATTTACAACTTTTCTTCAGTACCAAAAGAAATCTTGCTCATAGTTCTAAAATAGCCCCTTTGTCATTCATATGCCGTTTGGAAGGAAACGATGAAAGACGTGGGAAGCAATAAGCACTTACACTAGTTACTATATGATGCCAATATATCCTAGAAAATTTTGATATTTTACCTACTAACGAGACCAGACTTATATCAGCATTTGCTATTGAAACAGTAACTTATTAGGGCTTGATGATCAGGTATTCATTGCATTGCCGCCCACCTCCTGGGGGTATGATCTTCCGGAGTAGATGACCGTTACCCCAGGTCTATGAAATGATCCTAGATTTAAGTAATTAGTGAATTGAAATTAGAAAATGCTCTCGACATCTTAGAGCTTTAGCGGTGCCACAAAAATTGTATTATTAAAAAAAAAGTACACAATTGTGAAAAAAGACATCTAAAAAACGAAAAATTGGCAGCGAAGTCTATTGAAAAATAAAGTTGAATTTCATCAAAACAAATGTAATACCATGACTTTGCTTCGTACTCAAGGATGATTTTTATTATCTGCAAAACGTTAGATTTACTGTGAGGTTAAGAGTGCTTAGAAAAATGTGAACTACTTTTTGTCAAGCCTAGCAATGGTCTAGTGAAGTGCAGGTCAAATTGGACAAATAATTACACAAAGACACAACGTGAAATATTTTGTGTATCTCTTTAGCCTGCCAAACTTTACCAAATTGATATCGAACAGTAGTGGAATAACTGGCAACAGGAAAATCTTTCGAAACATGTTTTATGTGTGACACTCTAGACCCCAGCAGCCTCGCGGGGGTATTATTAAATTAATATCTAATCAAAGCAAGGGTTCATCAATAGCTGCAAGCGAGCTCACGTTACTCTGTCAGACGGCCAGCATCTCGTGGTGATAAAACCAGCACCGACGAAGGAATGGCAAGAAAAAGTACTACAGGAAGACAAACCCGTCCCTGCGGTCGGTGATCGGTTGATGCGTCCGCTCAGCCGAGTGAGGAGAATAGTGAAGTTTTTGAGGGACCGGTGCATCCAAGACTGATTGACTGTGCAAGCGTGGTCGTTGCATATGCGCACCAACTGCAACGGCACAGCTAGGTGGGCCACACATCCCGCTCCGTCTTGCGACGATTAGTGGCCGTGGTCGGGAAGGAAGTGTCGATGGTGGAATGGAGCGAATTGATATACCAAGCACAACAACTAATTTATTTAACCTCGGGGTATGCACATAATGTTTCACTAAATTGTTGCACAGTTTCGCGCATGAAACAGTACACTTACTGAACCGGCTGTGGTTCCACTGTTACCGAGTCCGGTACTAAACATTTAATGTGGAAATAATTGAATATTTTATTTTCAACAATAATTTGCGAAAATGATTTAATGGAAAGAGAACACGTAATATATTTCGAATTAATGAAGGTTTTCCGCTTGTTTGCAGTATACTTTTACAACAGCTGTTGAAGATTGAGTAGAAAAAGAGAGCTGGATAAGACTGACTTTATTGCTATACTTCCAATGAGATTGGTTTTGCAGAAATTCGCTGCTTACATTCTTCGCTGATTTTCATGGGATGGGATGATGGGAAAGCTTTACTTGCTGCGATAAGGAACGTCAAGTATTTGTTTAATTTGGAGTAATTGTGGTTGATTTGTTGTGCTTCTTGTAATATAAATTTCGTTTTTTCTTGAAATGTGTTTCCGCTAAAGTAACTTCAGAAACTCATGATTTGCAAATGTTTTTAAAAAATTGAGTATGTTATGAAATGTCAAATTGAAATGGGTTTATCAAGATGAAATAATCTTATTATTTATTATAATTAGATCAAATACGAAGCGGACAGACAAACAATTGAAAATGCTCAAAATATCTTCAATATAATTCCAAAAAAATATTCCACGCTGTCAGTCAGTGAACTTTCTCTTTGATAACTCGTCTTGCAACTCAACGAACATTTCATTTAACTGTCAATCTTCTTACGGTGCCAGGAGTGAGACAAATTTTCCTTGCTCTTAGCAACACCATAGAGGAAACGGTTGTCACCTTTCCTCTTCTCCTTCTATTGCGAGGGAAGTAAGTACTGTGAAAGTTCGTCCACAATGCAATGGCTCTTATGGCAGTGGCAACAAAGCCAAAAGTGTCATCAACATTCCATTTGAGCACACACAGACACGCTTTATCTTTGAAAACTTTATCGATACTATCGTTACACATACGGTATCACTGACGAAATGTCGCATTCCTTCCCGATGCGCGGAGGAGGTCATAAAATTTATCCTTGATAAATCTGGGATTGCTTTTTCTGTCTACATTTCTTAGTGATAGAAAAAAAAATCGCTCAGAGATCTTACCATCGAAAGGATTAAACGTATCATTCATGAAATGGAAATAAGACAATTTGAAAAGATGTCTGAAAGTTTCTTTCATTGTTGTTGAAAACTTTTCATTTCAGCTTTTATAGTTCGTGTAGCAACCGACGAAAAAATGGTTTTGTACCATTTAGTATCAAATCTAATAATATCGAGCACAAAGTGGAAGTTGATCAAGTGTTCTATATTCTATTTACGTACCTTTTTTATTTTGGACAGTGAATTTGGGGAAATTTGATTATTTCATTTTTCTGCTCGGATGAGCACAATTCGTTGATTTTAGAGAGAAAATGTTAGCCTCTGTAGGTTGCAAAATATTGTATCTTGGGCAGTGGACATCGCGGCAAGTTTCGTGCACTCTTCGGAGCGCTGAACATGATTCACCGTTCAGACTTTATAAAGTCAACTTCACTTCGTCCGCTTGCCATTGAGTAAAGCTGTGTCTCTTGCTGATCGATTTTCTAGATTATAGAGCAGTTTTATAAGGGTTACAATACCAGAGCTGCAAAATCTGTTTTTGTGATAAACCTGTCATCACTAGGACCGTGTTTCGGTTTCAGGTATTATCTTCAAGCAAAATACTGTCTGGGATTGCTTCTTTACATAAATGACAAATGCTCGCATATTTTCCGATGAAATAAATGCATCAACTTTACGAATTTTAAATCTTGGATTAGGTCAAAATGTCACATGGAGGTAGTGTAGGGGTTCAAACCCTCCCCGAAACTCAAGAAATTATTATGACTTGGATAAAAACTCAATTTTAATGGATGTTTTTTTCAATTTCTAAAGGTGTCCGATTTAGCCCCGGTCTCCCCTATATTGTGAAAACCAATCCCGAATTTTTTTCTGGGTACGCGCCTGCCAGAAAGTCATAGTGGTGGTGAGCGCACTTCGTCCGCGTTCTTTGTCTCTTCTTTGCCTTTCTCATATTGAAAGGTTATGCAATCAATGTGAAAACCGACTTTTTAACCGAGGCCCGGAGGGCCGAATGTCATATACCATTCGACTCCGCTCGACGAACTGAGAAAATGTCTCTCTCTCTCTGTGTGTGAGTGTGTGTGTGTGTGTGTGTGTGTGTGTGTGTGTGTGTGTGTGTGTGTGTGTGTGTGTGTGTGTGTGTGTGTGTGTTGTAACAAAAATATGCACTCACTTTTCTCGGAGATGGCTGAACCGATTTTCACAAACTTAGATTCCGGAAATGAAAGGTCTCACGGTCCCATACGGAATTCCTGAATTTGATAAGGATCCAACTTCCGGTTCCGGAGTTATAGCGTAAAGTGTGTTCAATATTGTACACCATCACTTAAACTGGCGGAACAAAAACCATAGAAACAAAAACCAAGAAATTTGTTGCATTCGAAAATGCATATTTTCGAATGCAACAAACATTTTAATCGTAATTTAAAGTGCGTACTAGTTGAGTTTGTATGTCATGTTAGTTGGTGGCCGTACGAACCGACATTGATTATACCGGCTCTCGGGTTCTGGTGCCGGAAGTGCATATAATGTTATGCACAAACAATCTCTTGAATTTTTGAATAGAATACCACAATATTATATGTACATGAGAAAGGCATCATTACACCACTAGGTGGATTAAAACAAGTTTGTTTAAATAGCGATGATTCAGAAATATTTTATGTCGTATGTACGAGAAAATCCAAGTAACAATTCGAATGCCTTATGGTTTTGAATATAATTTATAGGAGTTTTGTAATTGATTTTTCAATTACTACCTGTTTTATGACAACTATATTAAATGTTTCTTTTTAAAAATTTTTAAAGCTTCTATAAAACCCGTTACCTAGACTAACAACTGGACTAAAAATAAAACAAATTGATCTGAAACATTTCCGAACTTACCAACTCAATTAGAGTAACCATTTATGGTAGGAAAGAATGGGGATTTCCGATTTTGATTTAGATTAATAACTCATCCGGTATACGTAATTTTTCAAAATTGAAGAAATAAAGTTTAAACTAGAAGTAAAATGCCACGTTTTAGGATTTTCGGAATTAAATAATACCGGCCCGGGTTGGTGGTTTAATGCATACGGTGCTGGCCTCACAAACCAGTTGTCGTATGTTCAGCTCCGACCTGGAAGGATTCTTAGTGTCAGTAGGATCGTAGTACCAGCCATGCAACGATTCTGTACGCTATGAATAGGCTGCGCAGTCTATTGAAACAGAAAAGCCAAATTTCATAAAAGGAATGTAATGCCAAGACTTTGCTTTGAAATTAAAAAATTCTCATTTATTTCAAACGTTCATTTATGACCACGTAATGGTAAACATGAGATTTTAATTAGAAAAAAGTCGCCCCGCAGTTTCTAAATGACCATGGTTTGCTCCGTAACTCAGCATATTGGCTATAAATTACTAAGCAAAACATATAAGAAAGTTAAGTTCATTTATTATTATTGAGCATGGAAAATGATTTTGGAATTTTAATAACTACCTTGAAGAACATAACAGTACGTAGTGGTTTGACATTCTCCACAAGCGATATTGTACAAAGTATCCGCCTGTGAGTCAGAGAATCAAACATCACGAAAACAATTTTTCCAAAGTGTAACTAATATGTAACATACACTGATTTTAAGGAATGTAGTTTTAAAAACAAAAAAAAACACTTTCAAAAACCACTTGAATATCTTAGAGACCACAAAATACATCTAAACGACTCGAAGGCTAATGTAAAAGGAGAAGAAGCTAACATAATACGTTGACAGATGTTTTGTATAGAACGATGTCGGATAATGACAGATAAGACTTATGGTTCAAGATTCCCTAACATACTTTCCCCTATTTACATTTTTGTGAAATTTCAGCCTTTCTATATGAGAAATACAAAAAGTCTAAGTCAAAGTTATGTACTGACGAGTCGAAGACGAAATGTAATTAAAAGTATAAATAACAGGGTACCATAAAACAACTAACCCTAGATCAAAGGTAGAACAGTTAATTAATCAAATGTAGAACTCATGTAAATTTCGTAACATCATTTTTTCATCTTGATATGTGTTAGAGATATACTCCAAGATAGTCTTGCAAACACTAATTCGTTCTCAAGCTAAATATTTGGGCAGCCTTGTGGAAGAAAAATCCACAGAAGCGACAATTAATGGACACTTACTTTACAATGACAAATATCTCCAGAAGATTGTTTTGTTACACATTTAATCACAAGAAGATTCCGAAAGAGTTGAAAAATTCAAAGCAGTTTTCGAGTAAATTAACTTAAGCGATTCTTAGATCGGTTGGGACATCCATGAAAAAACGAATTGTATTCCACTAATGCAGGTACTTCCGGGACTGGAACCCGGGAATCGATATTATCGTAGTCGATTCGTATGGTCATCAACTAACATGACGTACAAACTTTATTAGTTTTTATTCAAACTCAGAAGATTTTGAACAATTTTGGCATCGTACTTCAAATGACAGTGTAAATTATTGTTAATAGAACCTTAAGAGCTTCCATTCAGTCACGTACCCAGAGGAAGGAGGGGGGGCGAGGAGTCCTGGCCCCTCCCGAAATCAAAAACATATAATTATTTAGAATGTCTCAGGCATGTGTTACAGAAATAACAAGCGAGTAAACGTAATGAAATGTAATACAATATCAGTTCCAGTTGAAAGGTTTAATGTGTATGTTAAAAACAGCTGTAAAAGGCACACCGAGAATTAGGTACATAAGCAATCTTCAGTAACATTATTTTTTGGGCCCCTCCCGAAATTAAATCCTGGGTACGGGTCTGCTTTCATTTGAACCAAAGATTGGGAATGACGGTTCTGCCATCTTTGAGAAAAGTAAATGAGATCCGTTTTTGAGTATATGACTACAATCTCCGGTTCGTTTGGCCATCTACTGACAATGACTATAAATTGAAGTAGTTTTGAGGCCAGGTTAGAATTTTTTCACGGCGATACAAAAAACGCTTTAACCCCTTAACGCTCACGGGGAAATATTTTTCCCTTCTATAGAAATCGTTATCGATTCTTTTATTATTATTGAAATAAAACTTATTTCCAAGGCTTTCTTAACGAATAAAAAATAGAACTATCAATCTTTATTGCACCAAAAAAGTTAGTGAAAAACGACGTATAGAAAATAGAACACATAATAAATGTGTTATGTGCAACGACCACTTGTGCTAAACAAGTACACGAAATCGTTTCGTAGAATACCATAACTAACTATTTCAGTTCGTGCTCGCATCTCACCCAAAACAGTCGAAATTCGTTTGCGATCGAGGCAAAAGAAACAAAGACAATACAGTGCAGTGAACAATAGAGTATACGGAATGATCAAATACGATTTAACAAAGCCTGAAACTTGGCCTGCAAGACCGAATTCAATTTGTATAGATTTTAAGCGTTGCAAAGTTAGACCAGCAGCAAATGAAATTGAAATCTTACTTAAAAAACGAATGCATCTAGGCGCTAATAATGTAAGTGAGATTCAATTCAACAAGGCGTCTAACTGTGTGTACATTATGTTTAAACGTGAAAGCGATGCACTTGCATTCGCTTCGGTTAACAACGATGTGCACAGCGTTGAGTGTGACAACATTAAATACAAAATCCCTGTGCACATGGTGGACAATGCCATACAAGTACGCGTGCATGACCTTCCGCCGCAGGCCACCGATCAGTCCGTTCGGGAGATCATGTCGCAGTACGGTGAAGTTCTCTCCATCGAAAGAGAAGTATGACGGAATTTTTTCCCCGGCATCCGGAATGGCGTGCGAATGGTACGTATGCAACAACGTAAGGCAATTCCATATTACATCATTTGTGGTCAAGGTGGGACACATCCGCGTAAAACGCTGATTACCTATGAAAATCAGCTGGTTACATGTCAGTTTTGTTAACAACCTGCACACTACGGTAAACCTTGCACTGAAACTGCGAATAGAACATCTACAACCAAAGACAAGGTCAACCGTTCAACAACGAAAACTAGTGAGCGTAGTACTCCTATTTTACCATCAAACCAACCAACAACTCCAACCAATGTACAACAAGGCGCTTCTACAGCAACTAGCTACGAGCTCAAGACTGCGAACAACAAGGAAAACGAAAAGAAGACGGAAATCAACAACAAAACCACCGATGCGGCAATGGAGGACGAGACGAGCCACGAACAAAGTGCCCCTCAACCCTCGAAGGAGAGCAATGGAAGCTCTTCTCCTCCTATAAAAAGAGTGACAACGAGATCCACTTCAAAAAATTCTTTATTTGAAAATTCGGCTAATTCGGCCACGTAAAGCTTGTACGCAAATAGGCCTGAATAAAAATATCTTTTAAATAAAAAAAATAACTAACTATTTATTTTACTATTCTGATAATTAAAGAATAAATTAAATTACGGTATAATAAAGCCAACTCTTCGTTTATTTATTTCTGAGGATCATAGGGAAATATATTTCCCATGAAATTATAGCAAACTTATGCATCCTGCTATGTTTTTCTGGTGATATTATCTTACTTTATACCTAAAATAGCTAAAATATTGTGTTGTACTGACATATTTCGTCCTTATGATCGATTTATTAATTTTAGTTGGTTTGACGTAAAGCCGCCATAACTAAGTTCAATTTTTGCAATGACTGAGCGGAAACATATATTGGAGAAGGCAAATGAAAGAAAATTCACAGAAAAAATGATTTATTGGAAAAACATACGCTCAGAGACAGGACTCGAACCTACGTTCTTATGCATTCTGTGCATACGCGCTATCATTTCGCCACTCTGAACCTTGTTTTAGACACTCTTTGATCGTTAAGCGGGTAAGTAACGGTATAATTTTTTCTAGCAATTTTTTATTTCGGACCCGAAAGTCGAATCCGGATGAAACGCAGGAATTCCGAATAAGATATGAACAAGACCTTTTTATGAACCAAAGTTGGTCAAAATCGATTCAGCCATCTTCGAGTCAGTCTAGTGAGATTTTTTAACACATACACACACAGCTTTCTATACGGGAAAGGCAAAACAATATATTTGGAAGTTGTTAAACAAATAGCTTTGATAGTACTGCCGATGAAAAAATTTCGAGAGGTGTTTTACGATTAAACCATTTTTTTCGAAAACTGATGATTAAAGAAATCCAGAAGTACCTTTCCTTAAAATTTCCATGACAGTTCCTGTAACTAAGACCTAAAGAAATTATTTGACTAGCAAAGATATACGTTATAAAATTTAGTTGTATAGAAAATATAGTATAAGATCAGTAATTTAATATTGGACACGGTTCCTGTGTTCAAGTGGTCAATGTAGCCTAGTTCTTCCGGTTCGTGATGTACTTCGCAAGCACTAGACTAGTAAACTTAAACTCAGTTTTGCAATAACTAAGTGGAAACACATATTGAAAAAGTCAAATGAATGAAAAGCTCACAGGAAAGGTGATATGTTGGAAAGAATACGCTCAGAGGTAGGACACATTTTTTTTACGTTTTGGGACACGCCATAGGCCTGACCAAGACTACCTTAGGACGCATCCTTCACGTCATAGAGTTTATCATTAGTTAATGTATTCATGCGTATTAAAAAATGGATTTACTTTTTGAGAGTCATTGAAATATTTCGCAACCACAACCCGTAGATCTTGAAACCGATTAAACCAGAAGAGTTGCTTCTTAAAGAAGGTCGACCCAGATTGTTCCTTTCTAAGAAACACATGGCTCCTTTATTCACTCACTCTACCAGACTGCTTTCTTACTCATATATGAACAACTGCTTCTAAGAACACATAACGTACCCATGCTTTTCGGTTGCTGGAAAAATCGAGAAAGTATGCCATTATAGAGGTAGCATAAAAAAAGAAATGTTCTCTTCAACAGCTGCTTACAGCTGTGCTTTTATCAGTGAAAAATAGCATCAAACTCATATTACGCTTCTTTGTAACCCGTAATCGGTCTAAGTAGCTTCTGTGGTGTTTGCTGATTTTTCTCTGGCCGAGCTTTCCCGACATGCGGTCCATATAGCATGGTACCGGAGGTTTAATTTGTGTGTGGAGAGCTTGTCACGTGATGTGGAGAGTAACAAATGTGGCTGAGTCAGTGTAGTCATCTCATGGGAATGTATGCTAAGAGTATAATTCGAATCAGAATGCAGAGAGATTTTATGCATTTTGCTTTGAAAAATTTTGAAAAAATAACTTAACATTACTTAATGAGTTGTCCGTTACCCAAATATATCCCCTTAGTAAAAACTTATAACGACATTGGTGTTGGTCGTGTTCCAGTTATTTGTGTGTATCTATAAATTTCAACTATTAGAAGTATCGGAAAGCTCATTAGCTCACAATGATTCAGGATGTACTTAAAAACATAGAAATCTTTTAAATCCTTCCTTAAAAGTAGTCCAAAGGAGGTTCAGTCTCTCGAATTCGTTGAATGGATCAAATCTGTTTGTCTCAAAATGGGTAGCGTAGGTCCCCAAAGTTTGGTATAGACGGCGAATTTAAATCCCGAATCGTCTGACGATGTATTGAACGTTCACTAGACCAACGAAGTAATACCGAGGAGCTTTTTTTTTCTAACAAGGAAATAGAATTTGTCCTTTTAGCAGAAGGTCACAGAATAACCAAGCCACCTTAAGTGACACCAATCAAGAAGTGGAAAAGCAAACCTGTATGAAAATGGATCGCTGCACAGGATCCAATTATACAGTATTTGGCTGTCCTATTCATCCTGTTAGAGGATTAAAACGCAATTCTTAACCTTTGGATGAAAAAAAACAATCACAAACTTGACCATTTTCTTCCTGGAAGTGGATACTATCTGTGACCTAAATTGGACGCTGACTTGAAAGGTACGGACAAAAAGACAGTTATTAACAAACAACCTGTTTGAGAAAAAATCAATGACACAGAAAGCCAATCTCTGAATTTTAGAAGTCCTTTTAAAGGATTAGAGAAGCAAACCCCTTATCCCAACCCAATCAGCCTCCAGAAAATCAGCCGTCAGAAACCTCAAATTGCGTAATTGGGTTATTGTTACAAAAATCTTTTTGTTCGTTAGAACTGGAGAGTGCAATTATTCATTCAATTTTCATTTCCAAATTCAGCTGTAAATTTAAACATTCACACTAAGAAATGATCGAGTTATAAAAGGACTGAAAGAATTGAAATTATGTTTCATACATTCAGAATGCCATCAATCTGGCAAAATTTTCAAAGCAATGAATGTAAAAAGCTTTTTGTTTTTGTTTCAGAGTTTAACTATTCTGACAAAAAAAAATCTGTTTGTCCGTGTACTAAGACCAGTGCCTATAATGCAAACGATCCGTGCTATAGCCAAGTGGAGCCAGCACAATTTCGTCCTCGGGCTGCTTGCCTTTCTAGTGGACAGAGTATAGTACTATAGTTTGGTTTGGAAGTGAGCAGCCATAGAGTAAACACTTCAAAGTGAAACAAAAAGATGCACTGCTTGTTCTTTTCATGCTTGATCAAAAGTTTTCCAGCATGTTTGGCTCCATTAAAAAACTGTTCAACCCCATCGGCGTAAAAGCAAATATTTTCCAATGAAACCTTTTTGTGCTGACACAGATGTTGTAAACTGTGAAAAAAAAAACAGAGTGAAACGCATTGCAAAAATGAAGCCACTTACCACGTTTCAGCAAAACGTAATCTTTCTTTGTGGTGAGCCGGTGTTACTCGAGGCGGTAACGAGTAAATTAGTTGGCATCCTGATTCCTTTTTTTCGTGAAAAATCGTAGTTTTGACACCAAAAATTTAAAAAACTTAACAAAAAAGTTGGAGTTTAGAGAAACATCTACTATAACTGTGTTGCTTTGATTTGTTGACTTCTGATCAGTTTGCGCTGAGATACAGTGGACACTGCAAAACATGATTTCTTATGCCGTTTTCACTTGATGCCAAACTTAACCCAGTTTCCACTCCAACTGCTGTCAAACCGTTTGTTTGAAGCCAGTTTCGAACTTAGTTTTGACGTTGTGGAACTGAAAATCGAATCAGTTTCGAACCTGGTTTTTATATCAGGTTTGCTCAAGCCCCCGTTGCTAAGTGCGAAAAAAAGTTAAAAGTGTTTGTTTGATGAAACTACCCTGGGTTAGTTTCAGTTTTCTCAAGCGACATAAGAAGCCAATGTGGCAAAACATCACATTGATACGAAGCGTTCTCAACAATACTTCGCACCGACTTATTTCTCAATATTTTTCCATGAACCAATCACGAAAAGTTGTTCGAACGATGCTTTGTATTATGCAAAACATTTGAGTTTATTTTGTTGAACGATAGTTCTAAAAAGAATTTGCGAAAATAGGGTATTTTTTTGCAACAGTTAGAGCTGAACGATATTTGCTAAATGAATATGAAATCAATGTTTCACAAGATTGACTTAAATATGTCTCAAGCATATCCAGGCTTTCACGAAAGCGCATATAATTTCATTTTTCAGCATATGAAAATATCACAGAATACATAAAACATGTGCAAAATCAGCGATAAAAATGTGTCATTTTAACTTTGAAAATGTGAGTTTACACGATTTTTACTGAGTGTGTATGGCTGGTAGTCACAAGCTGTGTTTAATAACGTGTAATCGAAAAAAAAATTAGTAACCTATCAAAGTCAATTTCCAAAATGATAAAATGAATCAAATTTGTTTAAACTTCTAATAAAATTCACACACGATTTTTGTAATAAATTTGATGGTACCTTTCTTTAATTGAAGCAATTGAGATTTTACAATTTTTGACTACTACTAACAAGATTTTCAGAACAGCAACCCAAAACAAGTGAAATGGAACAGATTTTGAAGAATTTGTATCATTTAGGGGTTATCCTAAGTTTGTGCTTTGGACACATAACCGTTTTTACTTTTCTTTACGTTTCGTCTTAGACTCGTCAGTACAGAGCAGCTCAAATTGAACTGCTTAGTGAAAACTTAAACAGTTCAATTTGAACCGCTAAGCAGACGTAAAGTTAATGCTATTTGCAAAACACTTTTTCAATTGGCACCGAAGTGTTTAGTGAATTTTTATGTTTTTTACATGATCTTATTATTATCTTATTATATGAAAGTTTGACATGTTTAGCCCTCGTCACGTTATAACACCGGAACCGGAAGTTTGATTATGTTAAAATTCAAAATTGATTTCTGGAACAATTAATCCTTCCATTTTATTCTAAATTGTGTGTGTGTGTGTGTGTGTGTGTGTGTGTGTGTGTGTGTGTGTGTGTGTGTGTGTGTGTGTGTGTGTGTGTGTGTGTGTGTGTGTGTGTGTGTGTGTGTGTGTGTGTGTGTGTGTGTGTGTTTAAGTGTGTAAGTGTGTGTAAGTGTGTGTGTTAGTGTTTGTGTGTGTGTAAGTGTGTGTGTGTGTAAGTGTGTGTGTGTGTGTCAAATAATCTCAGTAGGTTTCATTTCCCAAAAATTTTCTGTTCGAGAATCATATCAGATATATTGAATACCTAGGAACACTGCTGTTTTAATAGGACTTTCAACCTTTCAAAAAGTGTTTTGAAAACTCACGGATTTGTCACCTACTGAAGAGGATAATTTCAACATATCTAACATAATTTCTTCGTCACCGTCTTCAAATTTAAATAACCCATTATTCTGGAACGGGATAAGTCTCGACCATTGGCAATTTCCGTATATGTGTGCGGCGTGACAAAGCTGATATATTGATAATAGTAAAACTACGTTGTCATAAGGAAGTCGATTCTGTTACAGCTAAACTGAATCTAATCTAACCGACAAAATTTTCATGCCTGTACTCAGCAAATGTACTCTTTCGCATGATACAGTCACATGCAGCATCATGGGAACCTCATTTTTCCATAACAACATCCAATTAAATTATTCATTGAGACATGCTGAATCGCAAACATGACGTTTCTCGCGTAAACACAGATACTACATGTCATGTAATCGAAACCAAATCCCACACAAGAAGTGACATTCTCCTATTAAACAACGCTCCAAAAACCAACGCAAATAATTATAATTTCCCAAGTGATGGACGTAAAAATTGAAGTACTCTCAACGGTAGTTAATTTCCCATCTTTAGACCCATGCCAACTCACCAACAGTTGGGTTAGACAATTAGTAACGGTGGCAGTCTTTATTTGTACTGTACACCTTCTGGTCTCAGAGGACAACTCTACAACGACACCTGAGAGGCCAACTGGGGCGCACGACACGTTAATTAAAAATCAGTAACTCAATCCGGTATTGAATCGTTAATCAATCCTGTGGTTCATAGCATTGACTACAGTTATAAATTCGTATCGTTGCACTGTCGTTTTCCGGTACACCGTTTTGTGTTCAATGTGTTTTGCAGAAGCGATATAACACACCACCCGGTTCATTTTCACATCATATCTGTTTTGCAGCACAGCAGCCTACGGTAGGAAGGAAATCATATCAATCAAAGGCAGCATTAATACACGCTGCTATTGGAATGCTACGAAGTCAAGTACTTTTTTCCACTTTGCTACACATTAGAATTAACAAATTAATTGGAATTGAAGTAAGAGAAAAAAGTCTATTGGAATGTTCACGATTTTTCTGTTGTAAACTGATTTTTCGAGGAGCAGGATAGTTTAGTTAGATAGATAGATAATGGATACCTCTCTGTTCCTGGTATATTAGATGGAGCTTGATTAAATAAATTCAAACGATTTTTGCGAGCATTCAAACATGGCATTTATGCTGGTCAAGGACTTTTTCCTGTGATTTCTTTGCAGTTTGTGCTAACTACCAATATCCGAATATTTGTTAAGCATACGATTCATTCAACGATTTTGTTTTAGGCTTTGTTAAGACGTAAAGCCGCCTTGAGCTAGTTTTAATATGATCAGTATCTAACGGGGAAACAGATTTGAAAACCGACATGTGAACACAATGATGTAATGAAAACCGCGAAAATGTTACCGCAGAGACGGGACTCGAACCCGTAGCTAACTCCTAACCGGGGAAATTGTTTTACCAATTAAACTACCCTGCATATGAAAACACATGAAGAGAAAGTCCAATTGATTGGACGAAACTAAGCATGCTTCGCTCTACTTAGCCACTACGGTATTCACTTACAGTCCCGTATCGACGGAAACAAATTCAACAGAAACACATACAATGATCACGAGTCTATCTCTACCCATCTGCCGGTTAGGAGTTAGCTACGGGTTCGAGTCCCGTCTCTGCGGTAACATTTTCGCGGTTTTCATTACATCATTGTGTTCACATGTCGGTTTTCCAATCTGTTTCCCCGTTAGATACTGATCATATTATACGATTCATTACAAAATTCATTTGACATTCCCATAAAGTAAACTTAAATGTTATTTAATAAATAATATTTCTAGGATTGCTTGACTATAGAAGAACTGGTCGAAATTTAACGATCAGATAGAACCTCTGCCAACACGAAAAAGTACCGTCCATGTGAACTTCAAATGGGCTCGTTTTCGAACTTCAGTACACTGAATCGAAACCTAACTTAACCCATTATAATCCGGGGGTTTTAAAATTTGAATCAAATGAACTGATATCATCAGTTCCATCATATTATGTGTTGAAGATTATGGGAAACGCAAAACCACTGTTAGAAATCTTTTCTAAACGAAATTATTCCACCGTATGCTATATCATACACACAAATGTTAGCATCAAATTTTATACTATTTTACACATTATTTCGGATTTTTTCATAGAGAGAGAGCCTCTGTTAATGTTTGTTCACAAGATATAAGTATTAGTGCATAATTTGATCAAAAAATAGAAATCAATATATAACATACTTTTGCAATGCCATTTCTAGTCGTTAGTAGGTCAAAGTTCAAGGATCAAAATACAATTGAATTTTGAAAAACAAACAGCAGATCTAACACTCAAAGAAGTAGCGTAGTGTGAGTCAAAGACGAAACGTAAAAATAATGAAAACGGTTATGTGCCCTAGCACAAAATTTGGCTAACCCCTAAATGACCATACCTGCATCGGCCAGAAATAGTCGAAAACACGTTTTCGTTCGGCACGTCAGAAAAGACATTGCACTTCGTTGCAAAACAAAAAGTGTTCTGTAAGTAGCAGAAACTTTACGTCTGCTTAGCGGTTCAAATTGAACTGCCGAGTTTAGCACTATGCAGTTCAATTTGAACTGCTCTGCACTGATGAGTCAAAGACGAAACGTAAAAATAATGAGCGTAGTGTAGTTTATCTGTTTTTGTATTGGTGAAGCTATTGGGTTGTGCAGTTCCACAGTAAACATTTTTTGAAAAATAGAAATTTAAGGAAGAAATTTATCACTATCCGGAGCAGGTACATTTACTACAACTGAATATAACCAATAGTGTTACTTACATTCATCCAAACAACAGAAACCAGTGCATGTAGAGGACAGTGTTTTTGAAGTGTGGGTGCATGATCTTACGATTGTTCGATATTTGATCATTGAGATATTAAATCAAGACGTATGCTTGATACAGTAAAGGACACCCCAGCATTATATGTTAGTTGCTTGGTAAGCTACCCAAGTAGCAAATGTAGCTTATTGAAATTTCAAGATGTTGTTTTAGAATTGTTTTTTATGTTAGATATGTTCAGAAAGATTTTTTAATATATTAAAATTCGTTGTGCAAGTTAACCGAACGGAATTCAACACAACCTAAATGCATGTACAATTCGGAATCTGCCTTGCAAGCGGTTTTGAACGCAGTCGATAATAACCCGATCAGCAACACCGGACGACTACAACATCAGCGACACCCGGTCACGAGTAGCTTGGTCAGCAGTTAGATTCTAGAAGTTAGGTTCAATTATGCGAAATAAAACGAACGACAGTCATTAAGTTCTGAGGTCTTGTCGAAGTAACACGAGTTTGTGTTTTTTTAAAAAGTTCGAAATCAACCAATCAAATTTAACTTGCAACTTATCACTGTTAAGTTTTCCAATACTACCGAAAAAATCGCTGTAGGACAACTTTAAGTACATCTAACTTGTTCATATTTCACTAGCAGTTTTAGAAGTTCTGCAAAAATTTCCAATATGTTATGTAAAACGTGAGTACCTATAACAATTGTGCAACTTATCAAAAATTTTCCAACGGCTGTCACAATTGTATCGGACAGAATACGTCGAAATTGCTATAAATCTTTTGTGGAAGAAAAATTAGCGAAATGATGCTCTCCGCAAGGCAAAAAATGATAAGCCGAATTGAGAACCTTGCTGTAAAAAATATTTTTTGCTGAGTCCGCTTAATTTTGGCTGCCTCATGATTTTTTGTGTCAGTGTGTGCAGTTTTCTTCAGTTTAATGAACATAAAACTTGCAGACATGAGAATATTATCATAAAATTTGCAGAAATACAGCATTACATACGCAATGAAAACAAAAATCAATCAGATAATTTGTATTCGGTTTTCATCTCCTGAAAAAAAAAATGAGCAGACCTGACATCACCTCTTAAAGATATTGAACGAAAAGTTAAGTTAATCATAATTACTCTCATAGTTATATGTTATATTACCGCTTGAGGAAGATGTTTTTGCAACTACAGCACATGGGCTTACCGAAATAATACCTACAGTGCGTATCACAGTGGTCCCGGGTTGGCGGTTCAATGCATAGGGCACTGGTCTTACAAACCAGTTGTCGTATGTTCGAGCCCCAACCTGGAAGGATTCGTAATGTCAGTAGGATCGTAGCACCATCCATGCAATGGTTCTGTACACTTTGAATCGGCTGCGAAGTCTGTTGAAACAGAAGGACAAGTTCCACTGAAGCTTGCTTCATTTAGAATTGGAACAAACTTTTGCTCATATTGTGGCGCTCCTGATGGACGGATTTGGAAGTTCGTGAATTTTGTCAGCTTCACGTATGATTTTTGACATTCCGCAAATCGACTGTACTTTGTAAACAATCAACGTGGAAGCCGAAAGAAGGGAAAAAATTGTGCACAGTTATTTGGAAAATCCATTGTGGTCTGCATCTAGGCTAGCTAAACAGCTGAAATTACCCAGAAATACCGTATGGCGCGTTATCAAACGGTATAAGGAAACATTGACGACGATTCGGAAGCCTCAAGCCAATCGTCGGAGTGGAACTGTCGACCGGAAACTGCGTGGTAAGATTTTGAAGACAATTAAGAGGTATCCTAATCTGTCGGACCGTGATTTGACTAGAAAATTCGGTGCTGCCCATAGTACCGCGAGGAGAACTCGACTCCGGGAAGGAATCAAGTCGTATCGAGCTAGCAAACAGCCAAATCGAATCATAATAGCCTGTTCGCATTATACCGGGACGGGACCATCCGGGACTATCCGGGACTATCCGGGACGTTTTTTTTTCTTCATCGGCGATGACGAGGAATATCGGTGGCAACCAAATGGATTTTATCCCGGATCTGGGATTCCAATACATACACATGCCGGCAGCTCAGTCATCGCCGATGAGAAAAAAAAACGTCCCGGTTAGTCCTGGATGGTCTCGTCCCGGTCGTAACGGTATAGTGCGAACAGGCTATGAAACAGAATAATGAGGTCAAAATTCTTACTCGGAAACTATATGACCGAGTGCTGACCAAGTTAGACTGGTTTCTTCTGATGGACGATGAAACCTATGTCAAGGCTGACTTCGGGCAAATCCCAGGTCAAAAATTTTACTTAACAACGGCTCGGGGGGATGTTCCAGCCAAATTTAAATTTGTTTTGCCGACAAATTTGCAAGAAAATTTATGATTTGGTAGAGCATTTGCAACTATGGCAAAAAAACGAAAGTTTTCGTTACAAATAAGACAATGACATCGAAACTATACCAAAAAGAGTGTCTCCAAAAACGAATTTTGCCGTTCATTCGATCCCACGACCATCCCTTAATGTTTTGGCTAGATTTGGCAAGCTGTCATTACAGCAAAGTCGTTCAAGAATGGTATGCAGTCCAGTGTGGGGTCCAGTTTTTTTTTTCGAAAACCCCACCCAACTGCCCTCAGTTCCGCCCTATTGAGAAATACTGGTCAATCGTGAAGAGGAGACTCAAGGGAAAGGTTGTCAAAGACATCAATCAGATGACGACGTGGTGGAATAAGATAGCTAAAACGATGGACGAAGAAGGCGTGCGCCACCTAATGAGCCGTGTTACAGGAAAAATTCGAGAATTCCTTCGAAACCGTGACGAATAATTTTATACGTATTTTTTCTTAAAAGTATGAAGAAAACGCTACATTTGTATAAAAAAGATCTTGAATTCAATAATAAATAACTGAAATACAGGGAATTGTCTTTATTACAATTCTATCTGAAGCAAGCTTTACAGGAATATAATACCAAGGCTTTGCTTTGCGTATCACAATTTAAACTGAAAAAAGAAGATTTAAACTGAAAAAAAAACAAAACGTGAAACATGTCTTTCCGAAATATTAACATCTGAAAGTTTTCAGTTATTTAGTTAAAAGAAGTCATTACGTTGCGTGAACCATTTTCTATTCAACTCACTGTTACCATCGATGTCATATTGGAAAATATTCACGAAAAAAATTATTTCGAAATTTTTCAGGTCCAATATAACATTAGTTTGATTAAAATCGTCCGAAAATTTCAAGAATGTTTCAATATACGTATTTCAAACACCATTCCGATGATTCTCATTAAAAATAATAAACTGTTATTATCACAGAAATTGGTGTATAATCATCAAAACACGTTAAATCAAAGCCGCTTGAAAATTTCGGGTGTACGAGTACATGTTTCATCATAAAAATGCAATTCGTTGCCGATTTGTCATTTACAAAAACACAAAAGATCAATTCTACAATATGTAGCGTTATCGTTTTTCATGTGCAGATTATTTTACAAGATCCATGTTTGTGTTAAGAGCAGTTGTATTGAGAATCAAATGAGAAACTTATTAACATTAAGTTTGTTATGTTTGTGTAAACGTCTTTCCATTTCTTGTTTACATTACGTAGTAGTTTTCACGAGTTGCACAATTGTTTTTTCATTGATTTTATTACGGACAACGCATGAGTTTTTGTATCAGTAGCACAATCGCTGTGAATAAATATTCGTACTAATGGAAACACTTAAAGATATGTTGCACAACACAACAAAATTGTGCTATTTCCATAACAAAACAGTTACTAGAACAGTAATATAAACTAACTTGATAATTTGCACATAATTCAGTAGAAAAATACAGGACCTTCTTGTGTGATTTCTGTCCAGGGCACAAGAACTCCATGTTATTCGTTTGTCGCATACGTCCATCAACATTGTCAAATACCTGTTCATAACAATAATTCTTGGGAGAAATGGACAACGAAATCATCCACACCCAAAAATAACGGGACTTCTTCTACATCGACCCCTAGCAATCCCAGTATCTCCGAAACAGAGCTTAACAATAACAAAAAAATACATTCACATCGACGAGCACGAACCATCCACATCCAGTGTACAGCCAAGCACATCTGTTGACTCCAACAACAACATGCGACAACGAATCAATGAACTAGGGCGGGAATAGTTAACCAACTCTCTCCTTAATCTGCCGGATAGTGCCTTGATTTCTCTTATACAATTTGCAAAAGGTGAGCTGGCTCCTGTTAGCTTTAGAGTGTCAACCCAAGTCAAATAAAAAAGGCGGGTGGGTTATGTCAGAGACATAACTGGATGTCGTGAATTCGAAAACAACTGACATGTTCCGTAGCACTTCCGAATATCAATTAGTTGATCAATTGTATGAATTATGCAAGCATTCCCCTTTTCCACATTTTTTCGCAAAAAAAAAATAAGGCTTCACTTGATCTAGATTACTGTAAATTTCACACAGCGAAACGTGCAAAAATCAAATCAAACAGTTCTAGATTTGCACTAAGCTGAGGATATTTCCCTTCGATTTCCGAGCAAGATATCCTATTAGTTCTTTAGAAAACTTTTAGAGTCATTAGAACGAGTGATTTTGTGTAATGCTCTCCACCGTTGCTTTTTCACCAATGCAAATGACTGGCATCTGTAACGTAATCGCTCTTGTCGGAAGCGAAACTAGCTTTGAAAACGACACGAAATACATCTGCTCGCAGTGGCGATAGAATCCAAACTGATCCTATTTTTGCTGAGAGGTTTGTTTTTACCTGATTTAGTTTGTAGCTTTTTCACTAATGGGCGGTCCTAATGGCTATAGAAATAGCAGCATATATAATTTTAATTTCGATATTTCATTTCGGATTTACATTTCATTGAAAGAAACTATCCGGATGCTGTACGGGATTCATTCCTGCCTTTCAGAAGGAACAAATTGTGGAACTCACTACGATAATAAACACTGTTCGGAACATTTTCTCGAACGATTTGTTGTACAGTAGCAGATATTTTGTTCTCTTCCTCAGAACGCGTTCTGATTGGCTGGCGTTGACATGGGTCAAATGAGATAGGTTTTTCAATAGTGTACTGTTGAAATACTTCAATGCTTTTTCTATACACGTTTAAGTTGAAAAATTTCAATTCTATTGGTAGTTAGGTTATATAAATCCTTTCGCAGATCACTGAGCTATGAACTTTAAAAATACGAGAATGGCAAACGCGCCTTATGAAGTCCTCTTTGATACTCGTTTATACCAAACATTTCAAAAAAGTTTACTTTTGAATTATTTGAGATTATGTCAATCAACTGAATATTTTATCATAAAATTGTGATCATATTTCCGATGGCATATAGCAAAAATTATGTTGATTCGTTAGATACAACAAGAGATATTCACGATCAAAAACTTATCACTCTCTCAGAGGGTAAATTTTGAAAAGGCACCCCATAGTAAAGTAAGTCGTATTCACGAAAAAAAAGGTGCACTCGAAACCGAGGTCAATGTAAGTGTAATACTGACCATTTTCTCAATAATCTCAAAGTTTTAGGATTCGATTGCTCGAAATCCAATGACGTAAAGTCAATGTAAATAAGCATCAAATTTAATGTAATTGATAACTTTTCTTGAAATTATGTCTCCTTTCAGACTTGAGCATTGTGCATCCGCTCCAAAATCAAAAAGATCCAAAATTGTTCAAACAAGAATGTTTGTATGTCGGTTGAAAGTGGTTTACTACACAAACAGAAACAAGTTTATATGCCTGCACATATAATGGAATCATTAGTTATTGTGGTTATATCTTAAGTTTTGCTTTAACTGAACGAAATGTTTGATTACTGCTAATAAATCTGGCCAACTAATTAGCCCATGAATCGAATGACACCGTCAGAATATAACAGTAACTACATTTGAACGCAGCTCTTTATGATTGAAATATTCGAGCAAACCGTTTCTTACTCCCTCGGAATCGCATTCGGTCGTAACGTATGCATTACATTACCTTTAGCTGTCAAACTTTTTCCCCGCACCGTATGGGCTTTGTCTGCGGAAAAATACCATAATTACCGATATTATTTATGGAGCCAGTTCGCCAGACAGCGCACGCCGACACCAATCACCCACAGGAATACCGATCCGTATATGTTGCGCTCAATATTTGCTCTCGGCTAATTTGTTTTCCCGGTGGAGGCGGTCGATCCCGTTGGTGTCACGTACCACTGCCAGACTTGTTTACTGGGAACAGAAAGTCTATTCGTTATACGTATTTGTCGGAAACTTAAACTCATACTGTGTGGAATTGGTAATTTTCTAAGATGCTATATAATTGTACTTCTCAATAGATTTGATATTTTAATGAAATATGGAGATCAATATTTCTTCGTTCTTTTCATGCACCCGCAGCAGTGAAAATGCTTTCTGTAGATATCTCAATACCAAGCATGTTCTAATGGCAAAAAAATGAAATCAGTCTTATCTTATAGTAGTTACTGCTCTAAACACATTGAGGGACTGCTGCGAATGGAATCGATATAATTTTACGACTTTTTGAACATTACTACCGCAATATATTTCCCTTGATAATTTAGTATAGTTTGATGAAAGCATGTTCTTCCCTTGAAAAAACAACACATAAAGCAGCATGTGGTGACGACGAGAAGTGCGCTCCGTAACAAGTATCAAACTATATAAAAGAAATAAAAAACGATAACACGTCTAAAACACCTGCCAGTAAGTGGGTGGTCCAACAAAATACAAGTTAATATTTATGTTGAACAAGGTTTTTCGCCTAAGCCGATTTCGACACAATAAGCTCCCGATAAGACTTACAAACTTTGGATGTACAAGCAATAAATATTGGTAAACAAAAAAAAATAAACGTTTTCCTCGCTTCCTTTCCTCATTTCAACAAGTAAGACTTTCATTTCCTACCAATCCATTTGAGAAAGTATTCCGCCTTTCAATTTGGCAAGTCTTAAGAAACGGTCATCAAAATTCGCTGCGTCGCCACGGAAATAAACCGCGGTACCGCTTATGGTCCTCATCGAGAATTATAATACCCATCATAATAAAACCGTTCTTTCGGCCCTTAAATCACCCGAAAGCATCCATTAAGATGCAATGTGAACGCATCAACGAGCTCGTTCCATTAAATCATTTCCGAGAATAATTGTTGAAAATGCAATTTTCAATTAATTTTACGCGGCGTCCTTGCTGACGCTGGTATCAAGACGTGTTTCGAGCGCGTCAATTAGTGAAAACGTGTTATGCAGATGCCTTAGGGTGGGACCAAATGTTGCTTTCGGCTGTTGATGATTTTGTGGATTTACACATTTTCGTGCGAACGTTCGAACCAGGATTGAGAAATTTCAAGATTAGCATTGAATATTGATTAATAACTTCGATTAATTTATTATCGATAGTGTTGCGAAATTCGATGATTAGGTTATTATTACTTTAATTGCAGTTCAGTTTTGGGTTTGCTAATTGTTTTTGGAGCTTATATTGTGCATAGAAAAAATGAAACTTAATGCCGATGAGCTTGCTTCATTCTTTTCGATGACATTTTGATGCTTTTTAAGATATTCTGTTGATTAAATAAATTGATGAATACTGAAAGCATTTGATATTCTTATTTCAAATATGGACTTTAAAAATAATAAGTGAATTTACCTTTCTAAGTTCAGCAATTCCATATGTTCCCACAAAACCTTTCACATGAATCTAAGTTTACCGAAATCGGTTCAACCGTCTCCGAGAAAACGTAGTGAGATTATTTGACACACACACATTGCTTAGTTCGATAAACAGATTCGAATGGTATATGATACTTGGCCCTGCGGGACAATTTTTCTAGTTGAATTTTCAAAGTGATTACATAGCTGTTCTCTATAAAAAAGCAAACATATTCCATTCTGAAGACAGATTATAGAGACAACGAATTTGTTTTAATTCAAGTCTGATTGATTCACATCTCATGCACTATTTCTCTTAAACAAATCAAACGATCGAAAAACTCATGTTACTTTTGCATATGAAATTCATACTATATAGGGTAATAATTTTGAGCAACATAAAAAATACTTTGTGATTGGATTTTCATTATTACTATTATTATTATAATTATACCGACTGCAAAAATTTCCTATATTTAACGAAGTATGGAAGCCCGACACATGGCTTTTAAAATAAACTTTACTCCATTATGGGGCATCCGAAAATCTGCTGCTCATCAGCCAAACTTCCTGTAAAGTGGCTATGTTTTGTCTCAATCTCAGTTTCTCGCTTGTATTTTCAACCCAGAGTTTCGGTGTCTTTTATCGTTTTCTTTACCGCGTGTACGAAGTCGAACACAGCATGCTGTGTGCTTTGTTCGTATAGGCGGTGTTGTGTTTTCTTTTTCCGTACCAGGGCATGTCAGTACGGAGCGCTTCAAATGAAGGATTTAAATTTTTCAAATTCATAACCCTGTAATTTCGAATCCGGAAGTCGGATCAGGATAAAATTAGGGAATTTCGTACTGAATCATGAGACCTTTAAATTGAATCTAATTCAAGAAATCGTTGAGTTCGATTTAAGAGTTTGTGAAGAATATTACCGGAAGCCGGGAACTGGTCGAGTCGCCTGGCCGTCAACTGATAGGACCCAACGACTGGAATTGATTTGAGCCCAGTTGCATCTCCGTTCTGCAAAACTGTTTGAAATTTTCAAAACTCTTCATCCTGTAACTCCGGAACCAAGAATTGAAATTAGAATTTTTACTCTAATCATCCTGTAATTCTGGAACCGAAAGTCGGATCCAGAAAAAAATCGGAAGCTTTTTATGAAACAATTATACCTTTCATTGAAATCTAAGTGTGTACAAAATTGATTTAGCCGTCACAAAGATAAGATAAGAGTGCACTTATTTTAATTTTTTTCATATATTCTTCTGTAATTCCGGAACTAGAAAACGGTTTTGAATAAAATTCAGGAACTTTGAATAGGACTACATAATTTTTCATTTAAATCTAAGTTCATTAAAATCTGTTCAGCCGTGTCCTAGAAAAGTGTAGGCAAAAAAATGTTATATACATACACACATATACAGATATTTTGCGTACTCAACGAACTGAGTCGAATGGTATATGACACTCGGCCCTCCGTGCTTTGGATCAAAAATTTGATTTCACAGTGATTGCATAACCTTTCTGTATGAGAAAGGAAAAACCTGTTTTAATCCACCTAGTGGTGTAATGATGCCTTTCTCACATCAGTCATACTATCATATATAATACTGTTTTATTCTTCAAAATAATTTTCTTTGATTCTTAAAAGAATAACCGAAATCGGTTTGTTTGACCGTCTACTGATAAAAACAATCAATTTGAAAAGATTTGAGGTCGATTTAGAAAACTTTTTTAGGTTTTGCCCCATTTTCAGTGATGGTATACAATTTTTAACCCAATTTACCCTATATTTCCGGATCCGGAAGTCGAATCCGCATGAAATTCAGGAATACCGTATGGGACCACAGGACCTGTCATTTGAACCTAAGTTTGTGAAAATCGGCGCCATCTATGAGAAAAGTTAGAACACATATTTTCTTTTTTTTTGCACATTTTACCCCATAACTCCCGAACCGGAAGTCGGATCCAAATAATATTCAGGAATTTTGTATGGAACCACAAGACCTTTCATGTGAATTTAAGTTTGTGAAAATCGGCTCAGCCGTCTCCGTGAAAAGCTAGTGCAAAAAAACGTTACATACACACATACGCACATACGCACATACACACACATACACACACACAGACATTTTGCGTACTCGACAAACTTAATCGAATGGTATATGACACTCGGTTCAAAAGTCGGTTTTCACAGTGATTGCATAACCTTTCTGTATGAGAAAGGAAAAAACACATAACATCGAAAACTGGCAAAAACATCACATAAATTTCAAAATTTGCATGAAAAGGTCGCACAAAATATCTAATTTCAAATACTTGTCATCCAAGAGTAAGTAGAAGAGAAGATGGTGTACCTAAATATCAATTCCAGAAGTACCAGGATAGCAAGTCATCAGGTTTCACTTATTTCAAGTCAGATGAAACTTTGCGCAAGTCTTAAAGGCATTAAAAACCATTTGTTTTGCGTAAATAGAAAAACCAATTCGATCCACAGCCGATTTATAAAAAGGCGGATATATTTTTATGTGACCGTTTTTTTCAAATCGTTGTAATGCGAAAACTGTAAGTTGTACAAAAATGGTGTCGAGAAAGTAGGCTTAGGAAATCGATTGATCATTTGCACTGAAACTAAAGTTGGATACTTTTTGTGAGAGTAAGAAAACTATCCGTGAACATTAAATAAAATCAAATGGTATCTTAAATAAAACTTTTTAATGGTAAATGTAAGCTTAAAACCTATAATTGGTATCAATGCGATTAGCATTTTTAGCCAATGCAATATTGAAAGGTTGGGTACTAAGGAGTGTATCGAAAATAAGCTATCCACAAATTTTTCTTTCAAATTGTGATAAAAAACGATATTTTATTCAAACTAAAAATTGATGCTTTATGGTACGAGTTTAAACTTGAGCATAATGAAAACCGGATGAAATTTTAGTTATTTCTTCACGAGTTTTCTAGCTTTTGATCGAACGCTCTTCATCAAGTTCCGGACAAGTGTTGCATCGCATTTTTTGGACGCTAGAGCCCAAATTTTTTTGAACTCCTGCATGTTCCCAGCTGCCTTACCAGTCTTCTTGAAGACCCTCTTCACGATTGCCCAGTAACTTTCGATGGGTCGAAGCTGAGGGCAATTTGGTTGATTGATATTTTTCTCAACGAAATTTATACCCTTTTCCGTAAACCAATTGAGAGTGGTTTTGGGATAGTGAGCCGACGCTAAATACGGCCAAAACAGTGGAGGTATACTATGCTTCTTATATAAAGGCAGCAATCTCTTCTGATTCTGATCTCAGATCGATAGATTTCTTCATTTATAGTTCCGGTAGTGTAAAAAATGGTTGACTTCAAACCACAGGTACATATTGCTTGCCATATCAGTACCTTTCGATCGAATTTCTCCACTTGAATCGACCTTTCCGCATCGCTCACATCCTCCCCAACGACTACAGTAAAGTATTGTGGACCTGGAAGGGTTTTTGAGTGCTCCTTTTCATGAGTCTCATCGTCCATCAAAACGCATGCATCTGGACACTGCAAAAGAGGTTTGTTCTTCATGATTAGAGAAATCACTTTCTGGTGAAGTTTCGGGTTGGAAGAACCGGGTTTTCTGTCTCTTCCTGGTAGCTCATCCAAAGAATAGTGTTCCCCAAATTTATTAATGATGGTTTTAACACTAGTATGATGAATTCCAAACCGCTTCGCCAATTTTCGCATAGTAATACCTTTCTCACTTAGCCATGTGTCCAGAACCTTAATTTCCACTTCCTTTTCAATACGTGACATTTTGAAAATGCCAATTTTCAACCGCACAATCAAGTAAACAAACGAAAGCTGACAGCCAAACGCACAGCATGCTGTGATCTGAGCATAAAAAACATCACAAATTAATGCGTACAACACGAATGTATGTGGATAGCCTATTTTCGATACACTCCTTAATATGTGTGCATGTGTGTGTGTAAAAAATATACATTTAATTCTCTCAGAAACGATTGAACCGATTTTGTACAAATTTATGTCGTTTTCGTTTTTAAATTGCACTACACTGGTGTAGCGAAAGCTGCACTGAAACCGTTCGTTTTTACCAATTGCACTACGCCAGTGCTACACTTTTTCTGCACCGATACCACTGGTGTAGCACTTATCAAAAGTTTGGTGTAGCTCTGTGCAATGGAATCATGTATTGTAGTCAATGGTTACTGTTTATGTTTTCGTCATTTTTGTTCGTTTATTCATGCCTCAGTGTAGCACTGCACCGGTGTAGAGCAATTTAAAAACGAAAACGCCATTAGATTCATTTGAAAGGTAGGACGCTGTTGGATTTTATCCGTATCTAACTTTTGGTAATACTGGGTGATTTGTGTAAAAATATGAAATCAACCTCAGAGATGGCTGAATCGATTTTAATAAATTTAGATTCAAACGAAAGGACTTACACTTCCAACAAACGCTATTGGAATTTATCTTGATACGACTTCCGTTTCCGCAATTACAGGGTGATACAAATTCAATAAAGTAATTTCATTTTCACGAGTATTTTAATGTAAATGGCGACGTAAAAACGAGAAAACTCCTTCGAGCTAAACATTAAAATTCTTATATCAGCGAGTGTTGTGAGTTCATGACCAACAAAATTGATTTCCGATACAACCCGTTCTCAGTTCCTGGTTCCAGAAGTATAAGAAATAGTGGTCAAAAACTTTTGAACCGAACTCACTTCATTTTCTCTGAGATTCCTAAAACTTAGGTCATTTGTTCACACAATTCTTACTGTCTTACTGTCTCATAAACTGCGGTTCAATACCATTCGGATCCAGAATTACAGAGCGAAGTGTGTTTGAATTTCATATTATCATTCAGAGCGACGATGCAATAAATATTTCAAATCTGACTTGTTCAAACTAGTTCAAATTGCAGTTTGTTTTAATTGCTGGCCAAATGAATCTATCTTGGCTATATAAGTTCAAGATAAAAAAAAAAGATTCTGAACAATCCTTTCAATAATATTCATAAAATATGAGTAATATGAGAGAGGCATTTGTCGCGTGACAGCTAAGGAAAAATGTAATTATATGAATCTCCTTTATTTCGTGAGGACGAGAGAACGATTATAAAATACCTGCGAGTAAATGTTTATGAATTCATTTGTAAAACATAATAACCATTTCTGTATAAAATGTTCAAAACGACGAATGTAACAATGAGATATTCTCTTTGTTTACTTTCTCCTTCGATTATTGCGAAACATTCCTGCTTTTTTCGGTTATTTCTTTAGCGCAGATTCAAAAATGATTATTATTATTATTATTAGTTATTATTATCGCAAATAATTGGAGTGAAGGATGGACTGAAAACAAACAAGTCGCGAGCATAAGCTAAAAATAGATTGGGCAAAAGACCCGGGATAGTATACCTTTAGGCGATATTACTTGCAACAATAAAAAAAGCGTCAAAAGCACCAACACCTCCCCACAGAGAGAAAACTTGGGTTCGAACCTAGGTGTTTTGGATTCCGAACTCTCTGCGAATGCTATGGACTGTGACGTTAAGCTGTGAGTAGATGGAGAATTTTCGATCATATGACAAGCAGTGTTGATTCACAAAGCTGTATACAGGTAGTTTTAGCCGACGCACACACGTTTCGTCGCATCCGTCCCGCAACCGTTGAGAATGGAAGTGCGGCTATTTGATAGGTATGAAAATGTGCTCTTTGTCTTTCTCGTATCCAGAAACTGTAGCATGTGAACATCATAATAACAAATTGAGTTATTTATTTGATCTCACTCTACTCGAGTATGTAATTACTTTGAAATACGAATTTCTAGGCTCAGGAGAGCGAGCGCTTTAGAGTGAAGTCTTTTACAGCAAAGGCTTACTGGAAACGTGAATTAGGAATATGACAATAAGCAATCTCAGATCATATGTTATTTCGATTCCAAAAAAATATCTTACTTATTTCAACTAATTGGGACAATTAACGAGTATCTCACTTCTGCTCACAGACAGCATCACACTGATTTAGCAAATTTTTAATTCTTGTGTAGACTTAAATTCGGGATCATTAAGCGAATTATTCAGAGAATAGGGTTTTCAAACTAGTTTTCTAAGTTTTTCAAATATTAATGCAAAATCGCTGTACTATATGGAGCTAGTGTGCTAAAATATGATCTAGCTCAGAACCTGGAATCTTCAAAGCTTTTTTTTCTGAGGAAAGTTGTGCGGGATGTCAAGGTCTACATTATGAAAAATATGTTAGTTAGGAATTTATTCGCCAAGCGCTCCTACAGCGCTCGAAAGTTTCTGATAGAAGACATATTACGCTATATCTCTGAAACATGATGGTTTATAACGTCGTTGATTGGAGTTAATAAAATTCTTTGATTTGGTGGCGCTAAAATGCAATCAAATATTCAAACTGTTTAGAAATGTTTTTGAAGGGTTGAGTCAAAAAGAAGGGATGGGGGGGTTTGTGTGGTTATGAAAAAAATCACATAACTTGACGAGAATCGACACGTTTTGAAGATCATAGAAACATTTTGCATACCTTAGAATTGACGAGGGGTGAATGCAGCAAGTGCCTTCGAAAAGGGGGGTGTAATGTTTTTAATGTTATAACTCCGAAACTACTGAACGGATTGCTATCAAATTTAGCACAGATACTTCTTGCTCTTCAGAGATGGTCATAAGTGTATTTTTATGGGGAAGGAGGCCTAGCTAGGGTCTTTAACAGGAGATTAAACTCAAACATGCAAAGGATAAATTGTATATATGATCGAACATAACTCCAAAACAACTCAATAGATTATTAACTTTCTTGGCACATGTAATTCTTGCTCTTCATAGGTTCTTATAGGAGATATTTTAATGAGGAAGGGGGTGGGAGAGGTGGTGGTTGCAGTAAGTGTTTGCTAACAGGGAGTTTGAGTCAAAATGTTTCGAGTTTTACGAAAACGAAATTTCTCGACAGACACAGATATTTATTACAACTAAGAGATGATCGTAAGAATATTTATACGCGTGAAAAGATAACAAGTGTGTATTGAAGAAGCTCTCAGTTCAATTGTTTGTAAATATCGGAATAATTCCATAACAACTCAGTAAATTATCACCAAACTTGGCAGAGGTACTTTTTGCAATTCAGAGGTGGTAATAAAATTATTTTTTCTTGTCGAGATCAGATATTCATTGCACAGGTGAATAAAAGGTTGGAGTTTGTAGCAAGTGCCTCTAAAAAGAGGTTTATTGTTAAATTTATCTTATTTGACGACAAACGAGGGAAGCCGGAAGATATAGACTAGGCGAAAAGAGTCTGGAAAATCAATTTTCATCCCCCCCCCCTCTCTTTTTTTGACGAGCACAGATACTTTTTACACTACTCAGAGGGCAGAGAGCTGTTGCAAGTTCACTAACAAAAGAGGAGTTTAATGTAAAATTCATTGGACGAGAAACGATACTTCTTGTTTAATACAGATACTACCTTCACATCAAAATAGATTAAAGGGTTATTTCAAGGAAGGAGTGTAGCAAGTGCCCCAAACATGGGAAGTATAAAGTGAATTGATCGTATTTTATGAAAAAATTATACTTCTTGACTAGTACTGCATATTTCTAGTAACTATGTGATTACGTGGAAATAGGTTGTGTTTCACTACGCTCTGAGTATTTCAATGGTCAGAACAATTCCTAAAATTGTTTTTGCGGCCTTGTATTTACGAAACATTTCCGAGCAACGCCGGGTAATTCAGCTAGTATGATATAAAGAAGAGCGTATTATTCAAAAAACTTGTTAGTTGATGCACGAAAAAACAATCACTTTGGCAATACCGATACTCGAGTTCTGAACCACAGACAATAACGGTCAAAACATCAACCGAAAATAATAGTCAGAACATTTAACATCTTTTTTTATTAACTAAACGCGAAAACTGTTAGAGAATCTGATATTTAACGTACCCCACCAGAAGGAAATCGTTGACGTCAAATGTATTTTTCATATCAAGTTCCTGACGAAGGTCTTTCTGTGGCTGACGATCAGCGAGATGAGAATGCCCAAGCCGCTATTCGTTCTCGAAAAAGAATGAAGGCTTTTGGCCGGATCTGGTGAAGGCCCAGTATGCCAGGAGATCGCTAAAGGAAATGAACTAGCTTCAGATAGACGTGGCACCAATGATCGTCAACCTAACCAATATCCTCCAGATATGTGGTGCTAAAACAATAATCTCGCAAGTAAAAATATAGAGGATTATTGGTGTAAAAGCTGCAAAAGTGTTGAGAAAAATCTTTTCCTTGATCATGGTTAGGTTCCGGACAACTGCCACACGAAGCATTTTTGAAAAATGCAACATAGAATCAAAGGAATAATTGTTCCATTAAAATTAATTTTTGCATTTTTGTATCGCCTAATGGAATTAGTCCTATTTTGATGCTGTTATTAAGTTGTTGCTTTTGAATAATCATTTTTGGAGTTTCCCAAAATATTTGCCTCCCAAGTTTTTTTTCTAAAAGTAACAGCAAAATAATAACATAATGTGATATCAATTGAAAAATTGATGAGCTGAGATCAAATTAAGATTTCAATGTGATGTTGCTATCATAATAAGATTTCGATTTGCTCTCGTTTTGATGTTTGACTTTGCTCGGGAACTGTTCACTACCCATACTCGCATATCAGTCCCATATCGATTTTCGCCATTTTGGGGTTAGCTTGAGGAATGAAATCTATCCTCAATATACTCTCAGAAATTGCAATAAAAGTTGAGAGTTTGTTCAGTAAAAGTAAAAAAATATCAACTCATGTCTGTCCCATATGCAAAGTACCCGCATGTCAGTCCCATTCAGTGCAAATTCCAATAATTTCATTTGTTGCAATATTGGAATAGCAAAAGTGTATTACCGATATTACATGTAATAATACCATGATTTAGCATTAGGTAGCACAATAAATCAAAAAAATTGGAAATAAAATTTTGATCGTCTTTTTCTCGATATGCCGATTTTCCATATGGAACTGATATGCAAGTATGGGCAAATCAGTCGGACCATAGTATTGAGTATGTTTTAGCTTACATATTTTTTATAGGTAGAAGCAAGTTACTACTCACCCTCGATATAAAATAAATTCAATTTGTACTTTTAATGCGCACTTGTTTATCCGTATCTATATAATGTAAGGTTATACTTTAAATTGCAAATTAGTTCTAGGCTCACCTTTGCCGAATTTCAATGCAATGAATTAGTTTAGAAACAGATAACAGATATACAGGCTTTTCAAATTCCTGTGTAAATTTCAAATTTGCTATATGTTGGAAACACTACTGCCACCTACTCGACTGTTCGCCGCGATCTTTCAAAACGTTCCACTACGTTCCGGAACGATAACAAAATCCTCCTGGCTGTTATAGAAATATTCCAACTACAACCATTTTTACACTTACCACACGATTTTCCTAAGTGTTAAAGACAACCAATTTCCATAGCGCATAAATCACACGAGAATTCGATCGAAATAAAACAAAAATAAACTTGTCATTTTAACCAACAGCAAAACAAAAATCTAACGTGAGTGAATGTTGCACCAAAAAACTGTGGCTCATGTGAAAGCGGCACCCAAATCGTGGTTGCACCTTGTGTTAATCGTGGTGACATCTGCAAGTGTTCGCCACGTGCTTGAGCAAATTTTACACACAGTTCTTATGCGAGCCTGTATATCTGTTTTCTGTGGTTTAGATAAGTTTCACGTAGATAAATAAATGATTCTAACAATAGCTATCTTATTCACTGTTATTGCCAATCATCCGAAAGGATCGAGCTAACGTTGTTTATATGACGAGGGACTCGCTGATTTACTTGGCGCTATTGACAGCATGATCACATCACTAGGTGGATTAAAACAGTTCTTTAAAGAAGAGATTATTGCTAAACAATTTATATGCATTATGGTGTGGTAAAGATAGACAAATGAATAAATAATTATACACATAAACATATTTATAAATGAAATGCATGATGAAAAGATCGCTTCAAAAGAAAAAAAAGTATATGTCTATGCATTTTGAATGTTTCTACATTAGACAACAACCCTAATATGCATCTCTGCAGTCTGTTGTTTTGCATGCACCGACACGTCCAAACGTTCCATCAGAAATCATTTTAGAGTTTCTTTATCCTTGAAGGTTTGGTACGGCGGCAGTAACCAGGGACAAACTGTTGTTATGTCAGTGTTAACCACCAGGAAAATAATTAGCAGGACCGCAACGACTAGAACTTGCACTTGTTCTGATGTGTGAAGACATCAATCTTAGGACGTGAATAAAAATAATACTGTACGCCTCTAAGATGAAGCGTTATCTTTAATAGTTTGGGTACAAATAACACTTGGCTTACATTGGAAAAGTTTTGCGAGGTTTGCTGGAATACCTCACAAGACTTTTTTCAGTACATGTTTTTTTTTCATACACTTATTCTTCATGTTCTGAAACTTAAACACTCATTTGCATAAAAATTGCATTAAGCAATGAAAACCTGTGATTTTTTTGCATTTCTCATATAGAATAGTTCATCAATCACTGTGAAAACCAACTTTTGAATCAAGTCTCGGGAAGCCAAGAGTCATATACCATTCGAATCAATTCGTAAATAATGTAAAATATCTGTATGTGTAAGTGTATTCCCTTTCTTCTGAGATGGTGATATCTGGTTCCGGAACAATATGGGGACCGTCAAACCGATATTTCGAGCGACGATGCCAAACCCTATAGAATAAAATTTCAAAATTGGGCTCTAACTAATTCAATTTGTAAGTTATGTCAGTTCGCGATTCTTTCTTTTTCGAATTTTCAAATTGCATTTCTATACAGGAGAAAACAATTTGTTCCACATAAAATTCCACTATTGTGAAAGGCTATTAGCACATTTTCTGTATACCGAAAGTGGCATATCTGGCATCTTGTAGTAGGTTACACCTTCTATCTACAATATGATCAGTCCTAGATAACTTCAAATTAAACTGCAGAAATGCAATCACATCGCGTCGTATCGGAACGTATCTGACAATCCACAAGTGACCTCCATATGGGGAGAAAATCGATATCTGACCATTTTCTTCGCACCATTTCCCCCAAGAATCAATCGAGCGTGCGGCAGTAATCTCCTCAGCAAAGAGTGAATCCAATTTCAGTTAACTGCATCGAAAAGTGGGTAACTGTACCTTTCGTGCAAGTGCATCCTTCCCAACATCATGCGACCGAGGTACCGCGGGCAACCGCTAGGCGAATACCTCAGTCGAATGATTTTATTAGCTGCGCAAATTGAATTGAGCAAATTTCGAATCACATAATAGCGCTCCGTCCCGTGATGTTATCACAGTTTCAGCAGTTTCGTGGAGAACGGTTTTCCGTTCCAATTCAGTATATGCTCGAAAAATTCTTAATTCAATGAGATGATTATTTACTGAATTGGTTTGCCGATTTAATAAAATTCATGGACGGTTAATTTATTGGTTTTCCAAAAATGATTCGATAAACTTGAGAAACAAGGCAAGGAACACTGATTCTCGAAAACGGGATTATTGAAACTCTGAAATGGTCATACTCTCAACCAGTTTAATCTAATATTGCCACAAGTTCCAACTTCCTGGAAAGTCACTACTGTATACTTCAAAGTTTCATCTCGTTCATGTATAGCCTTCTCAAACAGGATGAAGCTTATAACTTTTTGGATACCTCTCTACATTTTGGGTGAAACTGAACCAAAGGAGAGTACATCCCTGATACACGGACGTGGATTGATCCAAACCAATTTCGGGTTGTGATATTGATGTTTATTCCAAAGTTTCCATACTACTAGTGCAAAAAAGCCACATTGGCTTTTCAGAGGCAGACTTATCGCTGAAAGAGAAAAAGGATAAAGGTTACTTTGAAAATTGCTAATATCAGGTAAATGCTTATTGAATCACGATGTTGATCTGTTTACATGTTGGAATATTTGTTTCCATGTTTGTAAAAGACATGACTAGCTTTATTCCTCCAGAACAATGACCAAATGGGTTGAAACTGAGTTGAAATAAAACAACATAATATTCATTATTTGATTTATTGCGTATAACTTACCAAAGTATTGAATTTATAGAAACTTTTCAAAACTGAAACTCTACTTTTTTATTGATTTTTAAGTAACAACGAAATTTGAAACAATGTGGTGTTTAATAATGTTATTCTCGTTTTAATTTCAATATGAAACTAGCTACATGTCGATAGTTTGCCATCTGCAAAAGAGCGAAAGTCTTGTTGTAATGTTTGGATCCATGGAATGATAATCTAGGAACAATATTTGCTCTGTAGACGAAATGTGTCATCGGTGTTATCCCGAGCTAGGGATTAAAGTAATTTGCATGTGTAATTGAATCACATGAATAGGTTGTATACACACAGACTCACAAACACACATTACGGATAGTACATCGATACCAGCTCAAAAGAATATATTGTTTTTTAATCGTCTTACAAGTGGGACAAAACTTTGGCCTAGTTGCGAAACAGGATTCATGACTCATTTTTCAAATTGTTTCAATAGATCACTTGAAATTTCTAAAGCTACCGGATTAAAGTGATGTTTAATTGCATTGATTTGCATCGCATCATTCAAACTGATCCCATATTTTCTATTTATAAATGTTTTGACACGGCTCAAGATTCTAAAGTCTAAACTGAGATGGTTTATCATATCGCTTGTAGGGCTCCAGTAGTAGTTTCATATACTCAAACCGTAACTGCAGCTAAATTATTTTGAATCATTAGGAAATTGGAATTCGAACATTCTTGCTACTAAGCCTTTGTGCCAAGCACTGTATAATGTCTAGAAAAGAAACTTCAGTGGTCCATATAGTAGTAGGATGTGGCTTTATACGGAAAAATCCTTTTTTTAAAAATCGTCATATATATGCTATTCCGCCCAGGCGTTTTCAAATAATTTCTCGCTTTTCAGAAGTCTTTAGGTTGTAAAACGGTATACCACCTTGGTTACTAGTTAACGTTGACTGATTGTGTTGAGGTTAACAAGAATTATCTTTCTGGCAAACTCATCATTGTTTTCTTAAAAGTACAAAGTAGAGTTTTTCCTAAACTTTTTCGCAATCTTTTTGTTATGTTTAATTTACGTTATTTTCATTTTCTAACGTTCAGCATGTCATCAAAACGAATCTCTTCGATTTTTTAAAAATTTTAGCTCGCGCACAATAGGAATTCTTTTGCATAAATGCTTTCATTTGAACAAAGCTACTGTTTTGAAAAAAAAAATATTTTGTATGTTTCTAAGATAGTGTGTTATTTCTATTAAGTCAAAGATTAACCAACAACCTTCAACCAATCGTGAGTGTTTACTTACTTTACTTTACTTTACTTTACTTTACTTTACTTTACTTTACTTTACTTTACTTTACTTTACTTTACTTTACTTTACTTTACTTTACTTTACTTTACTTTACTTTACTTTACTTTACTTTACTTTACTTTACTTTACTTTACTTTACTTTACTTTACTTTACTTTACTTTACTTTACTTTACTTTACTTTACTTTACTTTACTTTACTTTACTTTACTTTACTTTACTTTACTTTACTTTACTTTACTTTACTTTACTTTACTTTACTTTACTTTACTTTACTTTACTTTACTTTACTTTACTTTACTTTACTTTACTTTACTTTACTTTACTTTACTTTACTTTACTTTACTTTACTTTACTTTACTTTACTTTACTTTACTTTACTTTACTTTACTTTACTTTACTTTACTTTACTTTACTTTACTTTACTTTACTTTACTTTACTTTACTTTACTTTACTTTACTTTACTTTACTTTACTTTACTTTACTTTACTTTACTTTACTTTACTTTACTTTACTTTACTTTACTTTACTTTACTTTACTTTACTTTACTTTACTTTACTTTACTTTACTTTACTTTACTTTACTTTACTTTACTTTACTTTACTTTACTTTACTTTACTTTACTTTACTTTACTTTACTTTACTTTACTTTACTTTACTTTACTTTACTTTACTTTACTTTACTTTACTTTACTTTACTTTACTTTACTTTACTTTACTTTACTTTACTTTACTTTACTTTACTTTACTTTACTTTACTTTACTTTACTTTACTTTACTTTACTTTACTTTACTTTACTTTACTTTACTTTACTTTACTTTACTTTACTTTACTTTACTTTACTTTACTTTACTTTACTTTACTTTACTTTACTTTACTTTACTTTACTTTACTTTACTTTACTTTACTTTACTTTACTTTACTTTACTTTACTTTACTTTACTTTACTTTACTTTACTTTACTTTACTTTACTTTACTTTACTTTACTTTACTTTACTTTACTTTACTTTACTTTACTTTACTTTACTTTACTTTACTTTACTTTACTTTACTTTACTTTACTTTACTTTACTTTACTTTACTTTACTTTACTTTACTTTACTTTACTTTACTTTACTTTACTTTACTTTACTTTACTTTACTTTACTTTACTTTACTTTACTTTACTTTACTTTACTTTACTTTACTTTACTTTACTTTACTTTACTTTACTTTACTTTACTTTACTTTACTTTACTTTACTTTACTTTACTTTACTTTACTTTACTTTACTTTACTTTACTTTACTTTACTTTACTTTACTTTACTTTACTTTACTTTACTTTACTTTACTTTACTTTACTTTACTTTACTTTACTTTACTTTACTTTACTTTACTTTACTTTACTTTACTTTACTTTACTTTACTTTACTTTACTTTACTTTACATTACTTTAATGGTACGTCTCCGGAACATGACCGAACTAATTGTAGATTTCCAAGATACTCACCTTAAGCCACCGTTCTCCAGTTGCTTTATACTCCCGCTGTGCCCGCATCACTCAGAGTGTTCGAGGTCTGCCCAGCTGTCGAAGACCTCTCCCTGATACTCTGCTGAGAATCATTAGGCAATTCTCTCTTCCAGCATTCTTGCGACATGTTCAGCACACTGTAGTAGTCATGTTTTATAAGCCTTCTCTACCTTCTCCATTCTCGGCGGTGAGTATTTAGTACAGAATTTTTCTCCCATAGACGCCGAGTGCTCGACCATCTGTTTCCTTCAACGACCGTGCTTTGTGGCTGTATAGGGTAACAGGAAGTATATACGACTTGTATAAAGCAAGTTTTGTGCGTTCGCAGCTTCTGTTCTGTACGTTTCATTGCTTCTTATTTGAAGGGCACAAAAGCCTCTATCACAGCTCACCGATCCACTCCAATAACATCAATGTGGTCCGCATAACCAAGGAGCATGAGAGACTTATTCATGAGGGTTCCGTTTATCTGCACGTCGGATCTTCGTATCGCACATTCAAGCGCTATACAGTATGCGTCAGAAAATAATGAGACTTAAACATTTTTAATTTTATTGGGACTTAGTATCTTTATTATTACCTTTAAACATAACCTGTGTTAACATAAAATGTTCGTAGATGATTAAGCTTTCTTTTCACTCAATATGTTCGGCATTTGCATTTATGACCGCTTCTAGACGACGCCTGAAGCTTTTGCAGACCTTGGCAATATAATCTGATGATATTTCTCTCCAATGAATTGTTATGGACGGCCGTAGAGAGTTCAAATTCGAGTGAGGATGTTCACATACATGTGCCTCAATATTCGCCCATACACTGAAATCCAAAGGATTTAAATCAGATGAGCTAGGTGGCCACATCTCCTTGCGCCAGAATTGAGGCATGTTGTCCCTCAACAAAATTTGTGTTTTCTTCGACGTATTGGCAGAGGCCCCGTCTTGCTGGAACACAATATTTGCATTCTTCCCGTAAGTAGATGTAATCCAATGCAAAACATGACATCACACATCTGTGTGCACTTCCAGGTCTTCTTTGATAAAAAACGGGGTCCATTTCTCAGTTTGGAAAGCAACGAATCCAAACACCATCACTCCTGCTGGGTGCTTGGTCTGAAAAGTGAATTTGCCATTTTTCTCATGCTCCGAACGGGATTACGAGTTACTTTCATCTTAATGGATTGTATCAACTCTGTTTTCTTGGAACTGTTGGGAGTCCAACTGACGCCTTGACACGCCCTTGAGCATTTTACAAGAGCCATGATATCTGAAACTGACTTCTGGGCATGAAGTAATCTAATGATGTCATCCTTGTCGTACATTTTTCAAAAAATCAAATATATCAATCTGTTTGTAAACAATAACTGACACCTGAAGCAAAATTTTGTAAAACTTGGTTGAGTGACTTGAGCGGTAAGGTATTATTAGTCAGAGCCTCAACATTTTCTGAAGCATACTGCATTGAATAACAAACTGGAGAGCGTATCGCCCTGCTTCAATCCTATCTATCGTCAAGATAGCTGGTATGATACCCGATGCCTTCGTGATGTTACGATTTTGATCCATCGAGCGTCGCTCGAATTAGTCTAATCAGCTTTGTCGGAAATCCATATTCTAACATGATCTATCACAATTCTTTGAAAACTACAAACAGATGATGAGTCCACAAGTGGTACTTTCGAAACTTATCGAGAATTTGTGGCAATCTGGTCCGTCGTTGAACGTCCTTCTCGAAAACCGCATTGGTATTCTTCGACAAAAGATTCTGCCAACGGACGCAGTCTGCTGAACAGATTGTACCTCGTAGGCGATATTGAGGAGTGTTATGCCTCGATAGTTTTTACAATCAAGTCGGTGACCCTTTTTTACATAGGGCATATGAGACCACCCAGCCAATCCGAAGGTATTTCCTCTCCTTCTTAGATTATTTCGATCACTTGGTGAAGAGCGTAGTACGGTCGTTCGTTTTCAACTTTAAGAAGGTTGGCCGGGATCTCATTTTTCCAAGCGGCCTTTCCGTTTCTAAGCTATCTAACTATAGTGGGGTCTCGTACAACGCGGATTCGATTTTGCCGGTATTCGTTGTTGCCGGATTCGCGATAACTGCAATAAACGGGACCCAGAGCATATGGGATTTCGACTGATTGGGGCTGTGAACGGTTATCTCGCTTCGGTCGACAGATACAGCCACTTAATCTTCGGCAAACTTTTTGTAGATACTTAGACCAACAATTTAGTGTAGTTAGACAGACAAGAAGTTGAGAACTGCTACGCCGCGGAATTCAATGTTTGTCAAAAAGCAAATGTTTTAACTCGGAATCACTCCATCAGATGTAATTAGTGTGCTTGAATACACATTTTAATTATCATAATTATGCTCATATCAAAAAAACGAAAAAAAGAGCGGTTTTGTTTGTTGGAAAGTTGTTAGGAATGTCAGGGTATACATTATGAAAACCATGGCTGAGAACTTGTTCACCGAATGGCGCTAGTTGATTCACAATTTGAAGATGGAATATCTATTATGTAATATCTCTAAACCCTGATGATATAGAAGGTTGGTGTTTTCGAAAATAATGTTCCGGGGCTCAAAACAGATCAAATAGTGTAAACAATATCTGAGAATTCTCCAATTGGTGGCGCTAGTGTGCAATTCAAGGTTAATTTCATGTTGAGTCATTCAGATGATTTTTCGAGAAGTTTGGGTTCCATATTTTTAACTCGACGTCCAACGCGTCGAAGTCATTCAGAATAAACTTCTCCGGTTCACTCTTTGTAGTCTCTTTTGGTGGGATACCTACAATTTTTCCAGCAGTCAGAAGCGTTATAAATTTATTGTTTTGCAATTTTTATCCGTTCGCCTAAATGTCTCCTAGGCCGTTCGCGTAGACGATTTTGTTGCAATCTCGAGCTGATTATCCTGATTTTTTAAGACAATCACTCTTGTTATATTCAATATCATCCATTTTTGAAAATTCAATCAGCATTATCTGATTGCGGTTTTTTTTAATGTATCGTATTCATTGTTCCCAATTATTTTTTAACTGCCTTCCTATTTTTTAAGTGGTAGGCTCAGTTATAGGAGCTATCATAATAAATTATAATTCGTTGACATGAAAGATGAAAAGATTTGTTGCCTGATGATGAGCGAGACTATGAAATTTTTCGCTTCATTGGGCTTTTCCTAGTTCAATAAAAATATAAATAAAATTAAATTAAATAAGCATTACATGTCACGATTTCTGTACTTAACATTATATCTAATTACGGAAATAGTCAAAACTTCAATAGGATGTATGAGTTTCATTAGATTTCAGGTGTCGATATTCATCCTAATACTCCTGTAAAACAGTTTTGAATTTGTCAATCCTTCACCAATTTTTTGAAAAACTTATTGATAACATCACTCTCGTAAACAATTCTGGTTTTTAGTTACAGAATAGATATAATAAAAACTCATTCATTTAATGGTTATCAAACCCTAAAACACCTTCTTGAAGAAATCATTTTTATAAGGCAACATGATCTTAAGCTGCAGTAACTTCCAACCCTGAATTGCATACTAGGGTTACCAATTAGAGAAATTATAACTACTGTTTACACTACTTGATCTGTTTTTAACTCCGGAACGTTCTTTCCGAAAACACGAACTCTCATCTCAACAAATTGTAAAGATATAATAGAATCAATTTTCGTTGGCAAAACCGCGTTATACGAGACCCCTCTGTATAAGTTCGGCAACGACGATACTCCACGCGCTTTTAAATGAGAGAAAATAAACGATTTTTTTTAAAGTAAATGACTGTTCACAATCGCAACCGTTTTCTTTGTTTTCATTGAATATCAAGCCATATAATAATAACTAGTAACAATGTAACCACTGCACATTAACATTATTCATCAAGTAAAGTATCAACTGGAACCGTTATAAAACAAGACAATCCCGCCACAATCACCACTGATTTCCATATTCCAAAAAGTACACAGAACGAAAAGATGAAACTTACACGACATGTAAACCAATAGTACTACTAAACAGATATCAGTTGAAACGAAAATCTGATTTAAAACCATGATTGATGTAAAATTACATTGAAATGCATTTACTTTTTCATTGAACAAGACTGTATATTTACAAATCGCTTAGTTTTGTAATGTAACTTTCCATTCAATTACCTGCTCCAAATATGTGCATGAAAATAAATGTAAATTCACAAAATATTTTTTTTTGTGTACCACAGAAACAAAAAAAAAGTCTCAAAACGACACAACCAAGAACATCGAAAACAGCAACAGCAAAATAGCAGATTCGTCAACCAACTGCACCCTGATCCCCGCTGAATAGTAATGAGTATACTTCTGCTCCTTCTAGAAAGAAGGTCGTAGTAAAAATGTTTTTTTTATATTTATTGATCCTGGACTATTTAAATGATTGCAGTCATATTTGGCTGCTCGTCAGTAAATAGTAAGAAATATAATCTAGGTCTAACCACTTTAATAGTCCCACAATGCTCTAGTCATTTCTTGTCGATTTAGTTAGTAAATGGCATACCATTTATTGCAAAAATAAAATACTCTATTCAAATAATGAATGATGAAGAAGGTTACGAAGTTTCCAGGTGAAGAATGAACTTCCCAAGTATTTTACAATTAAAGCTAGGCAGTAAGTGCTGTGGTTTTGTGGGATTGTGCACTTTTTGTTATGAACTAAACTGTTTTCGGATCGAACACACATTGCTTACTATCTAGTTATTACACTATTGCGGTTAAGATTCAGTTCACCCTGGGATTGCGGGTTTTTATTCTTCTCAATTTCTCCCCTTGTAGCGTAACTAACTGCTGCCTTTCTTTTGCGCTGTGAAACAGTTCAAATGAAAAGATGATATCTCGGGTACCGTACCCATATCATTCTTACAACTCACCCTGGTTTTATGGTAATAACTCACAAATGCATTCCCACCGGATGACGGGTTCTGATAGTAATTCAGTGCGAAGAAAGATAGAATAATCACTCGGGAACGTCTCACAAACTCTATGCAAACGAAACGCTTTTCGGGGTTTATTAAATGTATGTGCTTTATTTCCAGCACAAACAAGGATCTGCATTGTTTTTACCCCTAAGTATGCAAGCTCATGTATGGAGCGTAAAATAATATCCGAAAACTTCGCAGTGGCCGAAAAGAACTTTTGCACACATCTAGATGAAACTTCCACCGTATTATTTTCAACGGATATAAATTATTCCGAGCTTGCTATGCGAAGAACTTCCATAGAAAGAGTATTGTTCTTTATCTGTAGGAACATTAACCAACAGTTTCTTAACCACAGTTTTTTTTTTGCAGACAATGCGGTGAAAAGTGCCAGCAAAACTAATTATTTCACACAAAATCAGAATGAGTGGGCAAACGAAAGTTTTTCATGTCTAACTCCGCTTATTATCAAATGATATTATTTTTCTTATCCATTCTGCTTTTTTATGCATTTTTATATTAACCGGAGCCAACCAAAACGGATTCAAAAATACAGTGTTTAGCGGTAGACATTTCCAGAGAAACTTTGTTACCAAAATACATCTTGTCACGGAATAGTACACAAATGACGTCTACTGCAGTAAATTTGTTCCACAGTAATTCGTAACCAATGCACGATGGTTAGCTTGTAGTAACGAAGACACACGTTGTTGACCCATCATCAAACGGAATGAGACTCGTCCTCGTAGTCCTTGCTGATGGCAGTTACTTATTTACTGGACTTATTCAAATAGACAAGCATTTGCATCGGTTGTTAGTGACTTGGTCTAGAAGTTTATAGCAGTTGCATTGACCTGGATTGAAATTGATGCATACGGAAAAATTCCAAGTGGTACGGGAGCACATCGAATTCTGGTCATTTTGCGGACATCACAGTTGTCATTAAATCGTGCTGTGTTCTGTTGCATGCTTGTTGTTCTTTGTTGTTTAAATTCTGGAAATCCCGGTTATGACGTTTCACTGGAGATTGTGCACGTAGACAAATGTTGCTCATTTCCTTTTCGGTCGGGTAAGATAACACAGTGGTTCTGAATGTAGCATGCATAGATTGTACGGTCCATTTGAAAACAAAATTAGCGCCATGCAAATCCGCTAACCAAACGTACGAATCGAAAACATATCGGTTTTTTGTTGTCAACTCAAATATTGCGAAATAAGTCATGCACTCTTCTGCTGCATTTTTGTAAATTTAATCCTGTTCATGGACATGCCCATGATTTCTGTAATAATAATTATTATACAGGGTCCGCCATGTAACTTTTTTTTAAACATGCATTAAAACGCAAACGGTTCATCCGGTTTCAAAACTTATTTTTTTATATTAAAGTACAATCCTTCTGGTTAATTGTAGAACATAATTTCATTAAAATGGCTGTCTCGGCTGTACGCCATACGGTCGGTCCAGTTTTATAGTACATTTTCGATTGTATGCAGCTTTATCTCAGCTATGGCTGCACGAATGTTGTCCTTCAAGGCTTGAATTGTCTCTGGCTTGTCCACAGAACACTTATCTTTGACAGCCCCCAAAGATAATAGTCTAACGGCGTCAAATTACAGCTCCTAGGCGGCCAAACGACATCCGAATTTCGACTGATAATTCGATCTTCGAAGACTGTGCGCAGAAGATCGATCGTAGCGTTGGCTGTGTGGCACGGAGCGCCGTCTTGTTGGAACCAAATGGTGTCCAAGTCTTCCTCTCCAAGTAACGGGAAGAACCAATCGCTAATCATGGCGCGGTAGCGCTCGCCATTGACCGTGGCGGCGGCTCCTGCCTCATTTTCGGAGAAAAATGGCCCAATGATGCCACCAGACCAAAATCCGCACCAAACCGTCACTCTCAGAGGATGCATCGGCTTCTCCATGATAACGTGCGGGTTCCGTCCCCCGGATGCGACATACCCGCTTATTAACATACCCGCCGAGATGAAAATGTGCCTCATCCGAGAATTCCCATTTTCATACGTTATTTTCGCACACATTCCGCAACGTTACCACACGGAACGACCGAAATTAGCTCTGCGCCTAATTCGTATTACTGCTTTTGAATTAGTTGATTTTAACAACAAAATTTCCAAAATAACTATAAAATTAGTTAAAATTTAGAATTTACTGTGCTGAAAAAAACTCTTATTTTTAGAGAATGTGTTTAGTTGGCGAATATTCTGGACACAAACCAGCAATATTTCAATCCAAGACGAAATTCTCATTGACAACTAATTTCGTTATTAAAATCAGAAACTTTGATTCTATTTATCTATCACCGTCATTACTGAAGGACAGTAGTGTCAAAGCAAAACAATCCATTAAAAAGCTAAGAGGAACAGTCTTGTTGAAACTGCTCGCAAATTGTTTAGATGTTTTTCGCATGTGTTACGATATATCCCTATATAAATTTCTAAACCGATATGTAAAAATTACGTAAACTGTTAGTGGAAAGTGTATTTATTCAGAATGTGTGCGCAGTTGAAGCGATTGTGGGTAATAATGTTTTTACGCGAAACAGTGAAGTGAGTTTCGATTGCACTCTAATTGTACACGTCAAATGATGTTTTTTTGTATCTTCTCATTCCGGGCTACGCCGTCCAGTGTATACTTGTATTCGGTTTTTGTTTTCCGAGTGCTCAAAGTTTTCAGTGAGAGAGTCGATTTCGCGAAGTCGAATGAAGAAAACAGCGATTTAGAAGTAAAATTTTTCAAAAAGAAGTTTATGTTTCGCTTATGTCTTTTTCTCCAATACAACATCGTATTTATACCTGCAAATATACAAAAGATAACCGCGACTGAAATTTTTTTCGGAAGTAGTGTGCCATCTAGTGGCTAGTAGTCATTACGGTGTTAACGAGCGCCATATAGCTGCTAATTGCAAAAACCAATTCAACCATTTATGTTGGTTGAAAACAACGTTTTATTTCTCTAATTCAACTAAAAAATTAGTTGAATGGATATGAAGCGTGCCTTAGCTAAGAAATGACAGCTCGTTTAATTGGTGAATTCAACAAAAAAAAATAGCCATTTCAACAAATATTTTATTATTATTAAGAGAATTAGAATTAAAAAATCTAATTTAGCAAAAGTAAGATTTTTTTAGTTGTCTCAAAAAATAACTAACTAAAATCAGAAAATCAACTAATTTTTTCGCCAAAATGCTAATTTCGGTCTTTCCGTGCATGATTTTCAAAGTAAAACTGCACTATTTTCACGCGTTCCTCGAGCGTATACACAACCATTTTCGTTCAGCGGAAGGATAAAACTAAGTTTCTGTCAAATCAGAAGTGACATTAAGGTTACCAATGTCGAAATAACCACTAGTTCAAAAAAAAATTTGTGATTAGGACACTAGCCAGTTGTCGTATGTTCGAGCCCCGACTTGGAAGGGTTCTTAGTTTCAGTAGGATCGTAGCAACAGTCATGCAATGGTTCTGTACGCAATGAGTGGGCTGCAAAGTCTGCTGAAACAGAACGTCTAATTCCACAAAAGGAATACAATACCAAGGCTGTGCTTTTTGTGATTAAATCTCAAAATGACTTTTTGTCGTGAATACGACTTACTTTACTATGGGGTGCCTTTTCAAAATTTCCCCTCTGAGACAGTGATAAGTTTTTGATCGTGAATATCTCTTGTTGTATCTAACGAATCAACATAATTTTTGCTACAAGCCATCGGAAATATGATCACAATTTTATGATAAAATTTTCAGTTGTGTGACATAATCTCAAATAGTTCAAAATTAAACTTTTCTGAAATGTTTGGTATAAACGAGTATCAAAGAGGATAATTCATAAGACGCGTTTGCCCTTCTCGTATTTTGAAAGCTCATAGCTCAGTGATCTGTGAAAGGATTTATATAATCTAACTATCAATAGAATCGAAAATTTTCGACTTAAGCGTGTATAGAAAAAGCATTGAAGTATTTCAATAGTACACTATTGAAAAACCTGTCTCATTTGACTCATATCAACACCAGCCAATCAGAACGCGTTCTGAGGAAGAGAACAGAATATCTGCTGCTGTACAACAAATCGTTCGAGAAAAATGTTCCGAAAAGTGGTGAATATCGTAGTGAGTTCCTCAATTTGGTCCTTCTGAATGCTAGAAACGAATCCCCCCCCCCCCCTAGTTGATTTCAATAAATTATGCAAATCCGAAATGAAATAATCGACAATAAAATTCTGTATGCGGCTATTTTTATAGCCGTTAGGACCGCCTATTAGTGAAAAAGCTACAAACGAAATCACATAAGCTCCTAACAAAAATTGAATCAGTTTGGATTCTATCGCCACTACGAGCAGATGTATTTTGTGTCGTTTGCAAAGCTAGTTTCGCTCCCGACAAGAGCGATTACGTCACAGCTGCCAGTCATTTACATTGGCGAAAAAAAGCAACGGTGGAGAGCATTACACAAAATCAGCCGTTCTAATGGCTGTAAAAGTTTTCTAAACAACTATTAGGATTTCTTGCTCGCAAATCGAAGGATGAAGTTCATTGTAATTGTTTTTGAATTTATTTTTTTATTTTTCCGACAGAATGGTAAGCAAAATTTAATATTCTACTCGATATTATTTTTGAACTTTTTTGTAAAAATAAGATAAATACTTTTTAACCATCAATTTTTGATGAAATATTGGCTTTATAAATATTTAATTAATGTAAGCAACATTATCATGAAGTTTTATAAATTACCGCTGCTTGAATCGAAGCTGCGTGAAGAAATGTATATTTTAATTGTTCTGAATTACCTATCGTAACGAATATTTGAGATAAAAATAATTTTTTAGACGGTATATAAGTCACTAATACCGTTTTCGTTTTTGAACCTACACGCGGGCGACTCTGACTCCGAGCAAAACGAACACGTGGTACGCGTCCTAAACAACAACTCATAAAAAAAAGAAAAAATAAACAAACTCGCATGGAAGCGTGGTGCGACCTGAGAAAATTTTCAGAGCGAAACTACGCGATCGGAGCAAACACATCAAAAGTTGTTTGGGCGGCTCTGGGTCAGCTCTCGGGCTGCTCTGATCAATAAACGAAAACGGTATAAGACAGTGTTATATTGGTATAAGTTTTTATACGCAATAAATATATCATTTAAAAAGTGTAAACATTAAACCAAAATGTCACCACTTTGCATCCCCCTTTCCTTTAATCAAATTTATTTGGATCCAACATCCGATTCCGGAATTGTTAAAATTCTCACCCGATACATAACACAAAAGTAGAAAATCTGAAAACATGTGCTATTTTTGTTTTTTTGATGGCATTTTGATTTGAGCTGTTACTTTTTTAAAACCCTATATCAACGTAAGTTATATGTTCATAAATTGCAGTTAATTTTGAAATATTGCTTCTTTGGTTCTTTATATAAATTTCAATTCAAGAGTTAAATTCATAATTAGATATTTTTCAGACATATAGTATAGTATTTTTAATTAAAAACATAATGTTTATTCTTCAAAAAAACGTAAAGAAAATTTTGGAGAAGACGCCCTGGTCAACCGTACGACGCGACTTAGTCGTGATGCTCTCACAAGAGTGCTGGACAGCACTGACTTCCATCTTCCGGATCCTCGTGGTCAACTGCTTCGAATCCTTGGCCCACCAATTATTTTTGTACACTAGGGCACTGATGGAGTTGAAAAAAAAATCCTCTATGGGACCGCACTGAGGCAAGTTGGTCGGGTTCCTTTCTTTCGGCACGTACGGTATCTTTTTCTGCTCAAGATACTAAAACGTCTTCTTGGTGTAATAGAAAGACACATTTCCGACAAAGAATCTCATCCTACTGCGACATGTCTTCTTAAATGTCAAGCACCTTAGTTCCAAAAATGCCACATTGGACATGAGTACGCGAAATTTTCGAAATCGAAGATTTTTTATAGATAGCAGATATTTTAGAAACGCGTAAAATTTCGAGATTTAATCTCCACGTTTCATGCATCTCTAATGTCGTTTTTGTTTGAAAAAACTGAAACTGTCCCAGAGTAGTTTGCTCAAATAAACACTTTTTACAAAACTTTGCTGAGTTCACACTTAGCAACGGGGATGTGAGCAAACGCGAAATGAATATTTAGTTCAAAACTGACTCAACTGACTGACTGACAGTTCAATAACGTTGCAACTTGGCTCGGAATTGGCTTCAAACAAATAGTTTGACACCGGCTAGGGTGGAAACTGGGTAAAGTTTGGTATCAAGTGAAAACGACATCTGGCATTAATAAATAATTTTCGGTTTCGGAAATTTCACGTTGTTACTCCCCCCGTGGTAATTTTCCGCAATTCGTGTAGGCTGAGTAATCAGCAATATAAACTAGAGGCTCAACTAATGAAATGTTTATTGGTAAAACTGCTCTATAATGAATTAACAAAATTCGGCATGAAACTCAGATATGGATTCGTTAGTCAATAAGCGGATGAAACCTATTTTGACATGTTCCGAAGCTACTGGATTACTGATCGTTCTGTAAGGCAATTTCAGCAACTTTCCGTATTGCGTTTGCCTTTATATATGGTTAATGGTGAAGAACAACTTCTTGATTTAGAGGATTATTTCAGTTTTATACATAAAATTATGACAAATAGCTTTCCATTTCCCCGATGCTCATAGCATTGAAATAGGGGAAATCAACTAAACCATAACGTACAAATAGCACAGTAAAACCATATATCAAAGACAACGAATCTCAAATATGTCCAGCAGCAGCACATCTTAGTTCAAAAGTCATAAAATAAACCTCCGCAGCGGATGTGCTGCGTCTCCGGCAAGCTGCTGCAATTGAAAAGAAAACTTTATTTCACTTTCCGCTATCCTCTACTAAATCAGGTACGAATGTGACTTCCGGTTTTGCTTGAAACGTGTCTGCGCCATTCTGCACTCTATCTATGCAATCCGTGCCGTCATCTTCTTCATGGTTAGTCTCAAATGCCACGCGCGCATCTCTGTGAGTGTGTTTGTTGGTGTAACTCTAGTAAGAAAGCTTTTGCGTGAAATTGAACGGAAATGAAAGAATGGAATTGTCCGCCCGGTACACATGATTTATAGGGATCACATTCATAAATTTAGTTGCTTCCATTTCCGCACTTCAGAAACCTCAAGCTCATGCACTTGATAATTCTATCAGCATTATAAAACAGCATGCAAGCCATCAGTAGTATTATGCCAGAAAATGCTGTCCGTTGCAATCGCAATTGTGGGGCGAAAAAATTTTTTGATTTGGTTAGGAAATTAGACGTATGGACAAATTATTTTCAGGGTTCCAATGACAATTGAGAAAGTCTTAAAATCGTTTACAATTTATCTAATCAATGTAAGATTTGTTTCTAATTCAAGACATTCCACTATAACTGCATAATTCAGAATAAGTTCAGTTGAACTGAAAATTCAAATTCGTTGAACAACACAATCACATGGAACTGACCTGGCAAGTGGATCCAAGCGTATGCAGATGAACCGAGACGAGAACGGATCCAAAATGTTTGATCCCTTTTCCCAGCATCCTGCGGTGCCAATAGCTTGAAAAAGATCAGACGAAGCATCGACCGACCCACCCGTAATTAAATTTCCTTTAGGTAATTTCTGAGTCGCCTTTCGTTTCGTTTTCCGTTCCAATTCAATTTCTAGAAGCATTTGTCCTGTCTTTTTCGTTAGAGCTCTCGATGGCAGTATTATAGTAGAAATAATTTGGTCGATTAGTTCGCTCGAACCAATCTTCGAGGGGAATTTACGTTATGACAGAAGCAATCATGTAATCAAGAAAAGGGTAAATGAATAGAATGTAGTAGAATTAAATATTCATCAGCGTCTAGAAACAATATTATTGCTATTCAGGCTTAGATAAAGCTATCTAAACAATATGCTACAGAGGAGAACCGTGCTCTGATAAGTGGAATTTCATGATCATATCCAACGAACTTGAACAACTCTGGTTTAGAAATGTTAGTTAAATTTTGAATATAATAATTCAAAACGGATGGGTCGAAGACGAAACCTAAATAAAAGTGATGAAGTTTATTTTATTCACATTTGAAATACCTGTCGAAAAAGGGAAAATCTGCCATTTCTGTTGTTGGTGTCACGTTCGTTTTCCAGAATAGCTGAAGGTTTTGTGATCAATCAAACAACGGGTGACTTTACGCCTTAACAAACAAAAATAAATCAATAAGAATTTGCAATGCCATTCTCCTTACAAATTAATAATATTGAAAAGAATGAAGAGCACAATAATCCAAATTATTTTCAGAAGGTCGATAGAAAAAAATATGCGTGGTTAAGACTCAAACACAGGTAGACTGTTTGAGGGGCGATGGTTTTACCCATCGCATTATGTTCGTACATTTACTCAAGTTTCCTTATTAGCGAATGCGAATTCCCAGCTCTCGTAATAACCAGATTACAACAAAAACAGTTTGAGGAAAGGCAACAGACGTTTTTTTTCAGGCGCTACAGCACATGTCGTTGTCCCGGGTTGGCGGTTAAAGGCATAGGACGGTGGTCTTACAAGCCAGTTGTCGTATGTTCGAGCCCCGAACTGGAAGGGTTCTTAGTGTCAGTAGAATCCATAGCACTAGCCATGCAATGATTCTGTACACTAAGAATCGGCTGCGAAGTCTGTTGAAACAGAAAGGCCAAATTCCACAGAAGGAATGTAATGCCACGGCTTTGCTTTACTTTGCTTTTTACAGCACATGTCGTTCTTTTAGTTACAAAAACCAATACCTGCTATCCGAGATATTTTTCAACAATATTGGACAGCTTTATTTTTTTGAAGGTTTCTGCCAAGTCCAGGAAGTAGTTTAAAGTCTGTCTTGAAGTAGGTTTTATAAACTTGTTCCGTGCAATCAAACTTCGTCAGCATCTTGATGTACAGCTTACACGATCGTACTCTGGCCGACTTGTTTTATTTATTGTCACGTGGTTTCGTACAAGTCAGCAGATCGGCTAGTCTTTAAGCTATTTCGGTATTTTAGCTACGGTTATAGATGGTACTTTCAGTTTTCTTGCGCCAGTTGGGCTTCCGTTTGAAAAAGTTGCACACTCTTTTCGTCGCTTTTACGGCGTCCGGGCTTTGATTTCCTCCTCAGTTTTCATGGCTGTCGAAAGACGTTCTCTTAACACTTTTATTTCGTTAATGATTCCTTGGTATTTTTCTACATTCAATAATTTCACCAACTTGACTTGCGAGTAGTTTAGATTTTTGCAATACGCGAGCAAAATTTTGATGCTTTGCTCTCCGTTGCATAACCAAGGAACAAATATCAAATCAAACAGCGAAAATGATACTACACAAACACATTCTTAAAATGAGGCAACTGCAAGCTTTTTTGTATATTCGATGAAAAAATGCGTCTACTTGACATAGATCAATTATTGGTCATAACGCCGTTTATATTACTTCAGGAGACACCAAGATCTATTATTGTTTAACGAGATGATCGTTACAATTGGAATCGTGAAGCTAATTTGGAAATAATTAACGTAAAATTATGACATATTGGCAAACATACCTTGATTATCCTACTTTTTACATTATAATTCAAGTCACTAATAACTGGGGCTGGGGTTCACTAGAAGATTGATAGTACCAATTATTCTCCAACGAACAGGACCAGCTTAGAGGTCTCTGAAATCTGGCGGAAGAATAAAACGCTATTCACACTATTTCGGGACGACCGGGACGGGACCATCCGGGACGTTTTTTCCTCATCGGCGATGACTGAGCTGCCGGCGTGTGCATGTATTGGAATCCAATCCAGGATCCTTGTGGCTTCGAATCATGGGTAGAAGTCGTTTTTGTAAACATTCCTTGATGTATATTTCGCAGTTCATTGAAGCAGTTGTGATGAAGGGTTTCGAAATCTTACCGCAGCTACAAATTGCTTGCCAGACCATTGCTTTCTTACCAAATTTTTCGACTTCAATCGATGTCTCGGACTGGTTTAGCACTTGCCCTTCTCGCACCGTATAATATTGTGGTCCCGACAAGGATTTGTAATCGAGTTTCACGTAGGTTTCGTCGTCCATGATTATGCAGTTCAAATTTCCAGCAAGAATCGTATTGTGCAGCTTTCGAACCCTCGGCCTGATCGATGCTTCTTGTTTCGGACTACGTTTTGGTTGTTTCTGCTTCTTATAGGTTCGAAGATTCAAACGTTCTTTAGCACGAAGAACATTTGACTTCGAAGTGCCCACTTTTTTTGCCACATCCCGAACTGAAACCTCCTTCTTTTGCTCGAACGCCTTCAGTATACGTTTATCCAACTGAGGTTTAGCAGGACCTTTTTTTCGACCCGTTTTGCCTTTCTCATATAGAAAGGTTATGCAATCACTGTGAAAACCGACTTTTGAACCGCGGCCCGAAAGACCGAGTGTCATATACCATTCGGCTCAGTTCGTCGAGTACGCAAAATGTCTGGGTGTGTATGTGTGTGTGAATGTGTGTGTGTATGCGCGTATGTGTGTATGTAACGTTTTTTTGCACTAACTTTTCTCGGAGATGGCTGAACCGATTTTCACAAACCTAGATTCAAATGAAAGGTCTTGTGGTCCCATACAAAATTTCTGAATATCATTTGAATCCGACTTCCGGTTCCGGAATTATGGGGTAAAATGTGCAAAAAATTGTGAAAATAAGTGCACTAACTTTTCTCAGAGATGGCTGAACCGATTTTCACAATCTTAAATTCAAATGAAAGGTCTTGAGGTCCCATAAAAAATTCCTGAATGTTATTTCGATCCGACTTCCGGTTCGGGAGCTATAGGGTAAAATATGCAAAAAAAAGAAAATATATGTTCTAACTTTTCTCATAGATGGCGCGACCGATTTTCACAAACTTAGGTTCAAATGAAAGGTCCTGTCCCATACGTAATTCCTGAATTTCATGCGGATCCGACTTCCGGATCCGGAAATATAGGGTAAAGTGTGTTGAAAATTGTATACCATCACTGAAAATGGAGAAAAAAACCTTAAAAAATTTTCTAAATCGATCTCAAATGTTTTCCAATTGATAGTTTTTATCAGTAGACGTTCAAACAAACCGATTTCTGTTATTCTTTTAAGAATCGAAGAAAATTATATTATTTTATTATATTATATTATATTATATTATATTATATTATATTATATTATATTATATTATATTATATTATATTATATTATATTATATTATATTATATTATATATTATACATGATAGTATGATTGATATGAGAAAGGCATCAGTACACCACTAGGTGGATTAAAACAGGTTTTTTGATTCATCCTCAAAGGTGTTATCCTAACCGAACTTCCTGATTGCATTTCGCACGGCTTTTTCACTTACTCCTTCCATTTTTGCTATCTTTCTTAGCGAGAGTCCGCGTTCTGTGCACCATTTGTACACAATTTTTCGACGTTGTTCTTCTGATAGTCCACGCATTTCGAAACAAACTAATGAAAACGAATAAACAACTGCACAAGTGGTTAGAGAAGAGTGTAAACAACAGAACGCAGCCATAGAAATTGACAGATTCTAAACCATTGCGAAATGGCAGCGGTTTTTGGTTGCGTCCATACTTTCTGGGACAGTCTTTATGTTTGTTTTAATAAGCGAAGTTTTGGCCTTTATTTTTGGTTAAATTTGATATTTATTCTTAATTTTTAGAAAGCGTTTTTTCTTATCTATTCTCTGATCCTGCAAAATCGTTTTCTTGATTTTGTGTTATTTTTCATCTTTCAAGACTATTATTTGTATAAATTATATTCACTCGTTTCCTCTGTAGAAGTCATTTTCAATTAGTGTAGCATTTGGTAGTTATTAGCTTGTTTTGTGACAGCAGTTAAAAATTGCCGCTTGTTACCTGTGAATTTAGAATAACATACCAATCGCGCACAAATTTCACCATCACTGAAATGTATGCTAACAAATATCCTCCTCCTGTAACACTGGTAGACTGCGCAGTAGTATATACGGCTATTCCTATTCCTTTGCAGATCTACATTCGGATCTAGCCGGCACCGGTATGGATTATTATGTTCTGGAGTTACCAGAAGATGTACATTGAAAAATATTTTGTCAATTCCAGCACTGATCATGTGAACATACTCTGCACAATTACAGCTGATCCCGAACAGTAATGGAGTGACTACCAGGGATGGTCGGTTAAACTCAAGCTCATGGTACAATTCAAGTCACTAATAACGTCAGAGCTGTTCGCAAAATTCAAGATGCTTAAAGTTCCATTTCAAATCACATCAGAATTTAATTGGTCTTATTTTGTTTCAATCAATGCGAAAATTCTGCTTATTCTTTCGACGCATTTCAACTCGATTTTAGGATCGTGAGTATGAATCGTATAGTTATCTTTGAGAAACATCTCATACACACGAGTTCGTTTCCGAGAATCAGAAAACCTAATTTTGGTTGTACTAATATGCTAATGAAAACTCGTTCTTTGTTTGAGTTTTGCCTTCGCATTTATTAAAGAACAGTCGAACAAAACATCATCCTCCGAGTAAGTATTTTATGATACAAGCATTCGATCGTCGTACTATTTGGATTACCATAATTATGATTATGCAAATTGCTTCATTGTTTCTTGCGAAGCATCATTTACGAAAGACTCGCATGTGTATCTTACCTCTGCGAATACCAATGATAACACATTTGGAAAAAGTTGCTGCAGGGTTCTCCATCGTATCAAATCCACTTAGGGTAACGAAGTTATGTTGGATTGTACGACTGTTTTGCCACAATGATGCTTCGAAAAAATACGAAGAAATGTTTCCTGAAAATGGAACAATAACCAGTAGGAGCTGCTATCGAAACAAGTAAAGAATATGACATAATTGAATATTATTCCTAGTATGTAATCGTTTCTTTTGTGTTAAGTATTTATATCACAATAATACATTAACCATCTCAAGTGAAAGCTATTGAAATGTCTTTTAACATAATACAGAACATGATCGATTATCGACGCAAAGTCTTCAACACCCTACTGGATGGTATTGTTTGACGACTGCAACGTAGGAATAATGTTTCGTTCCAATATTTTACCGCAAGCTGTTGCCGTGAAATTGAACGCACATCCGGAATCGGATAATAGCAATTTGAATACCAAGGAGCTAGCTCTAGCTTAAAAACTTGTTCAGTTGTTCAATTTCAGTATGCAAATATGATTTGTATGGTTTGCAACATGCTAGATTTGGTTATTTGAAAAAGTATTCAAATCAATCAGAAGGCCACAATATCGGCTGAAGGATGACCAGCTCGTACTGGTCAGTCAGTGTGTGGTGAACAGTCGCACCAGAATAACTTTTGACTCATGGAAAAAATTTAAAAGCCACTCAGAATTTTTTAATATTATTAGTCATTTTTAAAATCATAAAAAACTAAAAGTCAGTTAATAAGGGTAAAGTCGGGTATAAATAAACGATATATAATAATAATAAAGAAAAATCAGTAAACCATTTTTAAATTGTAGTACCATTTGGAGGATCGGTTAACGAGCGTGTTAGCGTTAATTTCGTGCCTCCATACAACAAAGCCTATTTCTGGGTAGATTACACACTGGTTGTAAACAAAAACGAATACGAATAATATTAACACGTTTGTATTCACTTTTCACAGTTCTTTGGGACCAACAACGTTGCTGGTATTTTCTTTGAAAGCAAATAATTAGTAAAATACCAATGAAAACAATTGACTCTCGGTAAAAAATCATCACTAGTGAATAACACATATCTGGTTACCGAAAAAGTTTATGCTTTATCTGCTTTATTACACACCGTCACCGACAAAGGTGGAGTTTACGAGAGGAAGAATGTAACTAACTCAATCGGACTCTGTCTTGATTAGAAATTTCTTCAGTTATTTTATAAGTTTAATTCGAGAAAAATGTTATTTCCGATTCTATAATAACCATTTATTTCATACACATTTGTCAAATGCGAAGGATCAGCAGTAAAACCATGAAAATAATTGTCTATCAAGTGAGACAACGGCGTCCAAAGAAAATCGGCGAAATAATTCTTTCGTAGATTAGATTTATTATTTCAGAATCAATTTTTCTATTTACACTGTAGAATACATCTCAGTTTGTTATTTAAATTCGAAAGCAATTAGATCTGCTTAGATGTTCAAGAGTATATCGTCGAACACATCTACGAAAAAAAACCTGTTTTAATCCACCTAGTGGTGTAATGATGCCTTTCTCATATTACTCATAACATCATAAATATTACTGTAGAATTCTCTAAAACAACTGTTCATTGAATAGAAATACGAAAGTTTGTTCGGACCTAATCTAACAAACTCTAGAAATCCTGTTTATCCTGTAGTTCCGGAACCGGAAGTAGTATCTACAACAAATTTAGGAATTCCGTATGAAACTGTAAGACTTTTCCTTTGAACCTATAAGTTTGTGAAAATCGATTTGGCCATCTTAAAGGAAAGTGAGTGAGGCCCTTTTGCAGTTTTAATCACCATTTCCAATTCTTCCAAAACCGGATTCAGACGACCGAAACAGCCGAAGTTGGTATGTTTGCCAGCAACAAATATGACCTACAAATTAACACAGTTTTGAACCTAGTTAAACCTAGACTTACTATCTCATGCTTTATTTCGATTAAACCAATTGGACAAATGACTAATAAACGAAGCGAATTTGCGTTTCTGGTACTTCTGCATATGTAAGTCAAGCTAAACAGCATGAATCAGTAGCATAAAACATGTAGTAGAATTATTACTTTTATTATTATTACTATTGACATCATTACACCAGCGAGACGGTATTACTGCACTATTGGCTGTGAAAATTGCATATTTTTTCAAATAAATTTGAATTCAATGACATTCGTTTATTCTTTCCATCGCACTTATCATAGAATAGCTACAATTTTTATCAACCGCAGCACCGTCTCATACAAATATCACACACCATTAGCAGACATCCGTCACCGTTTCGATTTCTTAATAGCGTGTACGAAATAGAACAAAGCACGCCTCGTTTGTTTTATGTTTTCTTCTTCTTCCGGTGTTGTACATATTGTCAATCTATATGGTGATTTGAAAACTTTGACACTCATCGCCCTGTAACTGCGGAACCGGAAGTCGGATAATGTTAGCTTTAATTCAAATCATGATTTGTGAGAATCGGTTCAAGCATCGCAGGGAAAACGAAGTGAGTTCTATTTTTGGAGTTATCCTTAACCACTTTCGGTGCTTCCGGAACATGAAAAGGAGGGACCAGTAGTACCGAATTAAGTTTTTATGCCCACAAACAAATTCGGTTAAAAAGTCGGTTTTCACAGTGATTGCATAGCCTTTCTATATGAGAAAGGCAAAAATGCAAATAAAGCACCACACTAACTGCACACAGAGCAAACCTGCTCAAAACTAACTGAAAAAAAGCTCTATTTAAATATATGCCATCACTAAGCACTGTAAAAAATAAAGGCGGGGCGCGAAAATGTAAGAAACACTAAACAAACTCTTTCTTGATTAATATCATTATGAGAGCTTCGGGATAGATTTACTGGTCTTAAAAGGGACTGAAAAACTAAACCGTTTCGATGCTCAACAATGTTGATGGCATTTACCCCAAACGCGAGGAAATAATTGAATAATGTAGGACACAGTTTTAACTCACTTTGCGTTGATGGTTTGTTGTTGTGTAACAATCCCAGATAATACGAATCCATTTGCCATTTTAAAATTTGTTTATACCAGTGAGACTTTACTACACCAAACAAATCGTCCGAACACGGAAAATAAGTTTTCCTGCTTGATGATCATGTAGTCTAAATACTAGCAAAGGTCATTTACCGGGGGAAACTAAAAATTGTAACAGCCATTTGAAATACGTAGTCAAAAATCTCCAAAAAGAAATTAAGCCTACATTCACACTTTCGTGAAATTAGAGAACTTAGAATCACTAGTAAGAGGAAAGTGTTTCTAGAAATGTCATACTTGATTATGAAGAGGAAAAGAAAGTTGTGTTTCATGTTTACAAAATTTGAAAACAGCTACAAATTACAATTTCAATGAATACAGTGTAAATGACATCTCGAAAAAGACCTAAACAGAGCTCCGTACATGCACACTTCATACGGACGATGCAGTTTCATTTTTTGGCCTAGTCCATACGACGAACAAGAATCCAAAAACCATACCTGAACAATGATCTCTAACTTTCAATTTCTTTTGGTCGGTTATTAGTTTTCACACTTGGAAGTTTGAATAGACGAAACACGGGGGTCGAGTTCATGAAGAAGTGTTGTGGTACAGTTTACTGGAGCGGAATTTGGCTTTGGCCAGAGGACAGCGGGTCGCGTATAGATTTTGAATCTTCCTCCCTGACACCCTAAATTCCCTTTGCGTCTGTGTGTTTAGAAACCTTGTTGAGTAGATTTGATTTCTCTCCTCTCCTCTGCTTTTCCCGGACACCACCAGGAAACGAATAAAATGGCGGATGCATTGAAACTGACTTTGTTGCACAGAAAAAAACAAGACTTTATTTTTATCGCGATAACATACATGTTTTGATGCACTAGTCGCATCTAAACTAAATTATCTAGATTTATGATAAAAACCTTCAAAGCCGAGATATTCGATGAACAAGTGGAGGTAAGCAATTCCGAGCGTTCCAATTTTCAGCAGTTTTTCAGTCAGAAAAAAAAACAATACGAGCGGTAAACTAAATGAATCATTCTGAAAATTTCACAGAATATTCTCAACTAAATTTAGAAGAGATTGTCAGGTGGGTTTCGCGATATTCATTACCGTTTCCAAGAAAATTTAATTTGAAACGGGAAAATAGCAAAAAAAAAACCTACGTTTTTAACGTCATGTCCTCAGGCCTTAATATTCTATTTATTGTTTGTTAGACGAATTGATCTTTTAGGCCTTACGAACGAAAAGGTCGAACCAGTTGACTGTGCTTGAAAAAATTCCGCATCTTCCCTGCGTACACTTTGTTGCAATCCTTCGCTTCTGTTTCGCTGTCAGCTTACTAATGTTTCGATTAAGGATTTTACAACATGGGACATGGTCAAACTTTTTTAGTTGAAGCGCTTGATTGGTTGGAAGGCATCTCTATAACCACTTGACAGATTGTAACGAAATTTTGCACATGTAAACATTACAATCTGAACTAGTGTTTCTCAAAAGTTCATCAATTTTTACCGATTTAATAGGAAGTTATACACAGAAGAAAATGTTGTATTATTTTTCGAGTACAGTCCTTAGTTCATGGAACTCTGGAAACATATTTATGTAGAAGCTACTGCATTATATATGTTTTTAAGTAGCATAGATGCTAAATAAATGCTGAAAATTAAATCTGTTGACTTAAAATATACGTACTGCAGAATCTTCTTCATAAATATTTTTGCTGTTTCCGCGTGGAAAACGTATTGACAATACCCTATCTTGAAACAAAAACGACGTATTTAAAATTCGACGCAATCGACCAAATGGGAATTCTCTCATGCCAGCAACAATTATAAGGCGCTTCCTTTATTGTCCAAAACGTGTCTGGTCTTTTGTGAATAACAAACGCAAGGAGAACGGTCTTCCTTCCATGATGACTCTTGGAAATGAAAGTTCAAGTTTGTCTGGTGAAATCTGCAAGCTGTTTGCTAAACACTTCTCAAGTGTTTTTGAGAATGTTCCGTCTACTTCAGCACAGGTGTAGTTCGGTCTATGAGATGTTCCTTGTGATGTACTAAGCCTTAATAACATATAGTTCACCAACACTGATATACTCACTGCATTGAATAAGTTGAAGTCATCATCATCGTCTGGTCCAGATGACATTCCTGCTATTATATTAAAAAGATGTGCTCTCCCTTAAAACTTATATTCAATCAGTCGCTCTCGCAAGGAATATTTACGCATTGCTGAAAAAAAAATCATATATGTTTCCCGTATTAAAAAAAGGAAATAAGCAAAATGTAGAAAACTAATGTAAAATTACATCACTCTGCGCCGGATCTAAATTATTCGAGATTATCGTGAGCAATATTCTGTTCAGTGAAATTAAAACAGACATATCGACAGATCAACATGGATTTTTCCCAGGTAGATCTACAGCTACAAACCTAGCTCAGTTTACATCGTATTGCATTCGAAGTATGGGAGATGGGGCACAGGTGGACACGATTTATACTGATCTCATAGCAGCATTCGATCGCGTGGATCACGCTATTTTACTTGCGAAAATTCGAAAACTGGGTGCTTCCAAAACGTTCACTGATTGGATCAGATCGTATCTCGTTGGTAGAACTCTCTCTGTTAAACTTGTCAGGCGTACCTCAGGGTAGCAACCTAGGACGTTTGCTGTTTTCTTTATTTTTTAATAATATTTGCTTTATCCTGCCACCAGGATGAAAGCTTATTTATGCAGATGATCTAAAACCCTTCCTCATCATTCGATCCGAAGAGGACTGTATTGTTTTGCAAAAACAGCTCGATGTTTTCTGTGATTGATGTACGCGTAACCGATTGACGCTTAGTGTATCCAAATGTTCTGTAGTTACCTTCACACGCAAGAGAAAGCCTGTTCTTTGGAGCTACACTGTTTCCGGAGAATGTCTCGAGAGAGTATCAGTTGTCAGAGATCTTGGTATACTACTGGATACACAGCTGTCTTTCAGAGACTACTACTGTCATATTATTGCTCAAGACAACCGAAATATTGGATTCATATTCAAAATAGCAAAAGAGTTCAAAGATCCACATTGTCATCGATCACTCTACTTCACCCTTGTGCGATCAGTCCTAGAAACTTCATCTGTAGTTTGGAGTTCTTACATAGATGTCTGGATTAACCGAATTGAATCAGTTCAAGCTAGGTTCATTCGTTATGCTCGTAGATCTCTGCCATGGCGTAACCCTACAGAATTACCACCCTGTACAGATCGCTGCAGATTGCTTGGTATGGATACGCTTGCCAAAAGGAGGAATATCTTTAGGGTCGCTTTTATTGGAAAATTATTAAGCGGTCAAATTGACGCTCCATATATTTTTTCTCGAGTTAACATTGACGTACCACCTAGAATTTTAAGATCGAGTAACTTTCTAAGACTTGACCATCAACGTACTGATTATGGACCGAACGAACCCATAAGGGGGATGTGTTGTATTTTTAGAGATGTCTATGATTTTTTCGACTTTTCCATTCCATGTGATAATTTTAAAGATAGACTTAAGAGATTTACTTAGTGTATAAGAATTTATGTAAAAACCAATATGTCAATTTATGTAATATGAAACTGTTTGTGATGTGATTATACTATCAGTTCAGCCAACCATAGAAATTAGAAAAGAAAAAGGGGTTTTTATGCCAAATTGAAGATAGTTTCTGTTTGGATCTTCAATTGGGCTTTTTCCCTTCCAATGCTTCATGCAGACTATATCTGGTCAGATGAAGGAATAATAATAAATAAATAAATGAATAAAATAGTCGCTATAAACTGGACCTGTTGGAAGAGGTGACTTCGAACACTGATAATATGTAGCCCCTTTTAGATATTTATCTGCGTATTCTTGACGTTATCCTTGCATCAAGAGGAAAACAAAAATTAACCTCTGGATGACGTGTTACTTTTGCTCAAAACATCACAATCTGGTATAATGACATTGACGTAAACTGTCTATTTCTTCGCAAATTGCTCTTTGGCCTAAAAGTGCTTCCGATTGCCAGTGGAAAAAAAATGTTTCGTCTGACTGAACCACAGTCACCTTCAAACCGGCAGCATCACTGTAGTACAGCACTAACAAACTCTCGTCTAAGGACATCTTATCACTGCAGTACAGCCTGTGAAAACACATAAACGGCACCGTGGAAAATTTCTTCCAGAAGCAAAAATGAGTTTTATCCTGTGCTTATCCCCAGCTAGGAACAAACAGGCATGCACTGTCTCGCCCTAGAGTATGTGCAAATCTTACCATTAGGAACTGTCTCTCTCATGCACTTCCGCCGTCGTTCGTTGGTTCGACACAGCAGAGCTGTTTTCGACATCAAATGAGTGTATTCGTATATTTTGGCATACATGAAGCATCATTCAGGATTGGAAGGATATAGCACTATCTTCGGTGCATTTCCTTATTAAAATCAATAGTTCGCGTTGAAAATCGGTGTTTGCTTATCCCACTGGAGGGAAAAATTTATTCTGTAAGAATGAATGGCTAAAGATTATAGGATAGGAATTCCAATACTGAGTAGATTATTTTGAATACATACGAGACGTGTTTTTGTAAGTAATATATACATTCATTTTGAAAAACCATTTCGTGAACGATTTTAACTTTTACTTAAATTTGATATTTCAGTAGTTATTTTCAAAGAAAGTTCAGGAATCAGGAATCAGAACAAATTGGCTCAAATGGCACGTTCCCCTTGATATTTGGAGATTTGTGCCTTGCCATCAATTTGTTTTTAGCATCATTTTCCCGATATATAAGAGGGAAGGATTGAAAGGAAATGGTAAGGGTTGGACTAGGAGGATGGGAAAAATTGACGACACAAAAACACATAAAAGCAGAAGTAAATTCTGCACCCCTAAGGGATGCCGAACAATCTGCTGAGGATCACATTTAGTGGAAGCAGAAGTAAATTCTGAACCTCTACGAGGTCCCGAACAGTCCGCTGTTAATAAAACCTCCAACCCCCGAGAGGATTTGAAGATCTTACAAAAGCGACACCATTCTGCACTCCCGGAAGAATGCAGAACGATTCGCAGTATGTACGAGCAGAAGTAAATTCGGCACCCCCTAAAAGATGCCAAACAATCTGCTAAACCCTATTTAAGGTAAATACAGAAGGGATTCATTCACTCCAGGAAGAACGATGAACCCTTCTGACTATAGCTCCTTACCACATTGGGTAAGAAACGAGAGAATATCCTTCAATTTTAGCTCCGCATACACAGACTCAACCATGTATGGAGAACCAAAAACCCGGATACGTAGCTGCGTCAATGCGGGACAGTTACATATCAGATGATATGAAGTACCATAATCGCATTCACACAAATCACACGAATAATACTCAGCACGTTGAATAGTAGCCATGTGATAATTGAGTTTGCAATGTCCAGTCAGAGCTCTGACAAGAATACTGCAATGATGCTTGGAGAAATGCAGTAGACACTTTGACATTTTCAGATTTAAATCTGGTAGAAATGCTTTTGTCTGAGCGCAAGTTTGCAAGCTGCGCCAGTAGCTGGCATGTTTGGATACAGCCCAAGAACGAATCTTGTGCTTTATCCAACTAGTTGAAAGTGGTAAAGCTGGTTCAGGACCAACGAAATCATTCGTTGCACCAGCTCTAGCCAACTCATCAGCCCATTCATTTCCAGTAATACCAGAATGGCCGGGTACCCATAAGAAGTAAACAGCATTTGAAATGCTGAGGTCTTCAATTTGAGTTCGACATGCGATCACTAGATTCGACCGTGAGTCATTCGAACTGAGTGCTTTTAAGGCTGCCTGACAGTCGGAACAAAAATAAATTCGCTTACCACAGATCCTCTGCTGAAGTGCCGATTGTACTCCACACAGAATCGCGTAGATTTCTGCTTGAAACACAGTACAGTATCTACCAAGTGAATGAGACTGCTCCAGCCTCATTTCACGACAGTAGACACCAGCACCAGCACGACCATTCAACAGAGAACCGTCCGTATAACAAACTATGTGTTCATCAAGTTGTCGTTCCAGACAACCAGACAACCATTCCTCACGAAAAGGATAGCTCACATTGAATGTTTTGAAAGGAAAACTGCATGTGAGAGTTAGGTCACTAGGAGCGAGTAAATACTCATCCCACGTAACCATTTGAGACCACAAGCGAGTGTGGCTGGTAGCATAATCTAATGGGTTACTGTTCCAAAGCCCTGTAACCTTAAGACGATATGCACAAGATAATGCTTCTTGTTTTAGGAACACATGTAGTGGTTTAATGCACAGTAGCGCCTCTAGAGCAGCAGTAGGAGTTGTCGTGAATGCTCCTGTCATCGCCATTAGGACCATCCTTTGGAGATGATTTAGCTTTGACTGAACTGTCGCGACTTCTCCTTTCTGCCACCATACAAGACATCCATATGCTAAAATTGGTCTAACAATAGTTGTGTAGATCCAATGAATATATCTGGGTTTGAGTCCCCATGATTTTCCAAAAGCTCGTCTACATTGGCCGAAAGCCATGCAAGCTCTTTTAATTCTGAAGTCAATGTGAGCAGACCAATTCAGTTTTGAGTCAAGAATAACCCCGACGTATTTAACTTGTTCGACCACAGTGACCTCTGAACCAAAGAACTGCAACGGACGAGCTCCTGTGATTATCCTACGATGAGTGAAAAGCACCATTGATGTTTTGCCCGGATTTACAGATAATCCAACCTGACAACACCATTGTTCAACAGATCGCAGGGCTTGCTGCATTAAATCAAAGAGAGTGTTAATGCTTATACCGGTCATCAATATATGATAATCGTCGGTAAAACCATAAGTCGGAAATCCAAGGTTATTAAGTTTCCTTAACAAACCATCAGCGACAAGGTTCCATAAAAGTGGGGATAGTACACCACCTTGAGGACACCCACAGACACTTAGCTTTCTAATCTCTGCTTGCCGAAGCGATGAACAAAGAAGTCGATTGCTAAGCATTGCGTGTATCCAATTTGTGATACTTGAAGGTATGCCATGACCACGGGCTGCTTCCAGAATTGAATTGAAAGACACGTTATCAAAGGCACCTTCAATATCTAGGAAAACTCCCAAGCAAGATTGCTTTTGTGAGAAAGCTTTTTCAATGTTGTACACAACATCATGTAACAGGGTTGTAGTGGACTTTCCACGCTGGTAAGCATGTTGCATTCCATGTAGCGGATGCAGGCCCAAACTAACATTTCTGATATAGTGATCGACTATGCGTTCCACTGTTTTAAGAAGAAATGAGCTTAGACTGATAGGCCTGAAACTCTTCGCTTCCTCATAAGTGTCGCGACCGCCTTTGGGAATAAATTTGACAATTATTTCCTGCCAGGCTCTTGGAATATATCCTGTCGCAAGACTAAAAGTAAGTATTTTCTTCAAAACATGTTTGAAATGTTCATACCCTTTCTGCAGTAACACTGGGAAAACTCCATCCTTTCCAGGAGACTTGTACGAAGCAAAACTCTCAACTGCCCATTTGACCGATTCAATCGTCACAACGCTTCGAGCAAGGGCCCAAGAATCGTAACTACCTGAAAAAGTCTCGGGAAGAGCTGTCGGTGATGGATCCATACATCCTGGAAAGTGAGTGTTAAAAAGATAGTGAAGTACATCACCTTCATCAGACAAGTGCTCACCATCTGAAGTTCTTAAGAAACTGACATTAAAGTCCTTAGACTTCGAAAGTAACTTATTTAATCTGCTAGCCTCGTTGAGACTAGAGACATTTGTGCAGAGGCTTTTCCAACCACTTCGCTCAGACGATCGAAGAGCATTTTTGTAAGCCCTTCGAGCCAACACGAATGCCTCCGACCCATTTCTGCGACGGTGGTTCCAAGCTCTTCTGCATAGTTTCCTTAGTCTAGCAAGTTCAGCATTCCACCAAGGAGTTCCTCTAGTAGCTCGCACAATCCGAAGTGGACAAGCCTCTTCATATGCTGCAACTATGAGTGAGTTTGTCTCGTCGACAACATTTTCCAAATCAATTGGGGTTTCAATTGTTGGTTGGTACCCGTAAAATCTAGTCGCCAAGCCCTCTTCATAGAGGTCCCAGTTTGTAGATTTGGGATTACGATATGTGATAATATCAAATTTAACGTTTGAATGATCAAAGAATATGTACTTATGATCAGACAACGAAGGTTCGAGCTCATCGGAGACGAGCCAATTCATCAACTCATGCGCAATTCTATGAGAGCAGAGAGTTACGTCCAAAACCTCCTCTCTTCCAGCTCTCGCAAAAGTTGGACGGTTTCCTGCATTGACTATGTGCAGGTTTGTACTGCTCACAAATTCCATCATATCAGAGCCTCTCGAATTTATATCTGTGCTGCCCTAAATGATATGGTGAGCATTTATGTCACTGCCGATTACAAGCGGTAAATCACTTTTGCAGCAGTATGATACAACCTTTTTGAAGTCATCGCTTGGCGAAGGTTGGTTATGCGGCAAATATGCCGAACAATAGACATATTTCCTGTCTATGCCATCAGTAGTCATACCAACTGTGACAGCACAAATATCCCGAGTTGTGAGCTCCGATATGAGAGAGACATCGAGAGCACTATTTGCAAGTATGCATGCTCGAGGCATTTCACGTGGATTAGTCATTCCGGTCTTGTTAAAGGCAACAAAGACTGGGTTTAACAATTTTCCAACGTAGAAGTTTCCCTTTTGGAAATATGGTTCTTGAACCAAAGCTAAAGAAGCTTTACCTTCTTGCAGAAGTCTGGATAGATTCATAGTTGCTGTACGTTTATGCTGGAGATTGATTTGTGCTACTCTAACCATTATCAATTAAAGTAACGAACACTCCACCTCCAGCACTTACCGTACAACAACTACAAGAAACCAAATATATTGGCTTATAATCGCCTATAGCGAACCATGTAAGGATTTTTTTAAATGTTTTAATCATTTAAATCCCACGAGTTGCGAAGAAAGAAGTCGTCCACTGTGCCAGAGCTTCGCTTAACACAGTAAGGGAAAATCCCAAGATATTCCGTTCACGACTGCATTGTTTAACCTCCTGCAGCCATTCAGCCATCGGCACGGAAATACACCTTGACTTAGGAGTTCCTATTTTTGTGGCCTTTTACGACATGGAACAGGAAACCAGTGGATCAATTCTTGGTAAAAAATAATTCCGCCGGATGCCACACGGCTTACCTGTTTGGTGGACTTATACCACCGGTACAGGTGGACCGTAGCGTTATTCTTAGCCAGTTGGGAAACCGCTACCGACACTACACGGCTATCTAGGCTGCTCAGAGAGGGAAATTGACATTGATGGTCAACTTCCATGGATGGCCGAGCAGCCGACTAAGTTAAAGGGGTTTGGTACCTCATGTGTACCGTTTTGTGCTAAAGTGCACATCACTAATTTTAATTTTTATGTTTTTGCGAAATGTAAAAATTAAAGTTATTATAATTTATTTTGGATTGCTAATGAAATTATATCAACTAGGGTAACGGAACCTCCCTTCATCTCAGTTCCATGTTGTCATCTCATATTCGAAAACCATTAGGTAGAGTGAGATCTGCTATTTCTGTTCAAGTTTTCGTGTCGCTATAACAGCAGTACAATTTTCGAACTATGTTTAATGCAGTGTCACTTCTTACAGCCGAAGCAAAAATATTGCATTCGATTTTATCACAATTCGTCGAGTAATCGGAAAAATAACATGGCGATTTTACTCATGAGATGATTATTGGTACAATAGCCCAAGTAAAATAATTAAAACAGGTACGGGTTGGCGGTTCAATGCATAGGCGTTAGTCTTACAAGCACGGTATCAAAGGTTCGAGCCCCGATCTGAAAGGATTCATAGTATCAATAGGATTATAGTACTAGCCTTGTAATGACAATGTTGAAACAGAATGATCAAATTCCACAGATTAAATGTAAAGCCAACATAAAAAAATCATAAAATAAAATCTCGAGTAGGATTACATTTTAAAACGAAAAAAATAACTCTTAAATTTTAACAAAAAAATAAAATTGTTCGCGAAATGGCTTACACCCTAAGAGCCTTGATAGAATGCTTCAGTACGCAAATGTGTTGAAAATCCGTCCTCTTATTAAATTTTTTATATCTTATATTCTAGAGAAAGCTGTATTGCCATAGCAATGAAATATAAACTTTCAAATAGCTCCTAGCCTTTTTTGGTCGCTAAATCGCTACCGATCCGCCCCAAAATCGATTGTGCTGCTAACCATTATATATGGCCATGAACCATTTTTTTGCCGTCTGCAATCCCTTCGGGCCCAATTCGTTGAATTCCACTGTTGAAAAACCCTAAATGACCTTTTCTATTTTTACTTCATATAAAAATCAATCGATTGACCCCACCACGACATCCATTAATCATTAGACCTTTCAGGCAAACACTCTTTGCTTGTGTTCGATAAGACAGCTCATATTTTCCGCCCTTCCGATCCGGGTGGAAAAACCAATTTGTTCAACATTCGTAATTTAAACGCTGTTTGATGCCAAGTGCTTGAATTGGTCGTTTGCCAGGGAGATCCGGGTATATGGTTTCAGAAATCTTGCTGGTCTACTACGTGATACCAGCAGTTGAATGTTGATTGTAATAATATGAACACGTGTAAATATTAATTCAAATTCAACATCGATGATAGCGAGCTTTAATTATGACGAAATGGTATCATTTATGTGATATGTACAGTAAAGCGTAGCGTGAAAATATAAATCCCGCACGTTTAGCTGCTGAAGATTTTCCATTTATCGCGGTCAAGTTACGAAACCGGAAGTCGGAAAATGTTCTAGTAATTTTAAAATAACTTCAATACCGTTCGTTTGAGTCTTAGTTTATGAAAATCGGTAAAGCTATTTCCGAGAAAATTTAGAACACATTTTTACATATTACCCTATAACTCTGAAGCCGGAAGTCGGTCCAAATGAAATTCAAATGCAGGCTATGGATCCATAAGATCGTTCATTTGAATCTAAGTTTGTAAAAATCGGTTCAGCCTTTGCTGAAAAAAAAGTGAGAGCTTATTTTTGTTACATACATACACGCATACATATACATATACATATACAGACACAAAAAATGAAGTGTGCATAATGAAGAGGCGTAAAGGCTGGCAATTTGGCCAAACTAAATTCAAATGAAAGGTCTAAAAATTTGTTCCAAATTTAGATACAAATGCATAATATTTTGGCTCAATTTGTTTTTGGCAAAATAATTGTTCGACTGTGACGTGTTAATCATTAGATTGGCCATTCTGCATTATCTTCGAATTCAAAGTGATAAGCACATACATTTTTATAACTATGAAGATTGTAACTGTCTTCAATTACAACAACTGAAAAAAAATCAAAATTTTCATATCACTCAAATACATTAAAAAGTACGCATATTATTTAAATTACTGATTATTTTAATAAATATTTTGTCCTATTTATTCTAACAAAGCAATCTTTCTCGTCACGATTTGAAAAAAAAAAGATTATTGATGCAGAAAACATGTGAATCGATAAAAAAGGTATCATCTTACTGCTAGATGGACTAGGCACGTTTTTCTTTTGTAATTACATACTCATACCAACTGCTCGACGAACTGAGCAAATGTCCGTGTGTGTATGTGTGTGTGTCTGCATGTGTGTTGTCAACTAAGAGGTCGAGATCTCAGAGATGGCTGGACCGATTTTGATCAAACTAGTCGCAAATAAAAGGTCTCCTCTTCACCCAGAACGCTATTGAATGGTTTTGAGATCGGATGTTTACATTTTGAGTTATACGAAGTTTTAAGTCAAAAGTTTTTTTACAGTATCTGTCATATTTGACCTTGAAAACAGAATATGTTTCCAGACTTAGATTCCGCACGGTAATACCTAGCCAACAAGCCATAGATTGTTAAAATCCGTCTATTTTTTATGGAGATATCAACATTTTTGTGTAAACGTCTTTTTCCCCTATTCCAGCAGTAGAAGTTTTGAGCGCTGTCTGGCAAAGAAATGCTTGGGAGCAACATAAAACATAATTTTTCATACTGTTACATACATTTGTTTCTAAGTAGCCAAAAGACTGTGTACAGCATCCTTTTTCATGACATTTAGCTTCGGACCGATTTTAGCAAGGCTCGTTTTTGGCAACATAATCGTCCGAATATGCCATATGTAAACTAGATGAAAGGCAGAATTTTCGAGTTGAACGCAATTCCATAATTTTATTGATTTAAACTACTTACAGCAACAAATGCTGGAAGAACACAACAGCCATATACCATTCGAATCAGTTCGTCGAGATCAGCAAATGCGTGTGTGACAAATAATTTCACTCTATTTTATTCGGAGATGACTCAACCGTTCTCTACAAGCTCAGATTCATGTGAAAAGTCGTATGCTCCCAAACAAGGTTCCCGAATTATATTTGGTTCCGACCTCTGGTTCCGGAGCTACAAGGGTAATATGTGAAACGAAATTAAAACTGTGTGACTCATTTTTCTCGTAGATGGCTGATCCGATCTAAGATTCAAATGAAATCTAAGAATCATCTAAGATTCAAATGAAAAGTTTTAAGATACTATAAAACATCTTGTTTTTTAGTCAGATCCAACTTCTGGTTTCGGAGATACAGGGTGATTAGTATGAAAATGTCTATTTCACATAAATTAATTACACAGAAAAAAATTATGAGCTTTACAGGTGACATAATTCTACAAACCATACAATTCATAACTATACTTATCTTTTCAAATGACGCAATATTCTACTTGAACAGAATTTTACAGGCTCTTGAGTATAATTCGCACTCGGCTAACAAGTGCGACTGTATTAATTTATATGCACCATTAACCAGCCAAGCAGATATGTGTTTCTGTGGTTCAATCGATTAATTGACTTGCTTTGTGATGTAATGTTTCTCGGTTCAAGTCGCGCAATTGCTATCAATCTTTCTTTTTATTTCATTTGATTCAAGCAACGCAATCTTCAAATCACACAATTTTACATGCTCTTGAATATATATTTATGTGAAATACGACGCTCCGTTTATGTGCATCTTTTAGAATGTAAAATCACAAAAAAATTTCGAGCTGTGCAGGTTTAACAGGTTAGCAGATTTGGATAGTCGATAACAAAATAACTTATTTCATTTTTGGTTGGATTCAGTTTTCGTTTCGGAAGGCACCCAAAAATTTAATTCGCACTACGATTCCTCAAAGATGTCTACATTGATTTTCAAACATTTTGAAACGGTATCGGAACGTTTCTCAAAGCTCAATCGTTTTCTCAAAAAAAGCCAAATCGAATTTCAGAAACAAAAGTTCAAATTAAAATAAACTCAATTTGATCCAATTCTGACTTCCGATTCTGAAATTGTAGGATGATGAATTTTTAAAATTCAGAGCGATATAGAAAATGACAATCCCGAAAAGCTTTAAAGTTGGACTCAAAAATATTGCAATTTATTCGTCATATGGCCATACGATATCGGGTTGGGTTATGCTGGTTCCTGAATACCGGCTCTGGAAGTACCTTAAATTACCCTAAACTCTAAAGTGGAAATTACTTCGACATATCATGGAATATTTAATCGATTGTTACACTTTTAGATTCAAATTAGATCCGATTTGCAGTTTCGAAATTACAGAGTAATGAGTGATTAAAATCTCAAATTGCCACTTAAAACGACGGACATTAGAATAATGTCATGAAAACTGAAACACCGAAGAATATTTATGCAAAATATGCGGATTTATAAAAAAAGGTATCATCTCACTGCTAGGTGGATAAAACACGCTTTTAGATCTGAATTCTCATTTCAAATATAATAGAGTCAGGTGTTATCATTGAGATCTTCGGTTTTAATAATAAATTTTTCGATTAATTTGTAGTTTTCTTCTGTTTGATTCACCATTTAACAAAGGCTTTAATGGAATCGAAATTACGGCATTTGACACATTGCACACCCTTTTGAATTCATTCTCATTACTCGACCTAATTTGTTTTTATTTAACGATATTTTCAATAAGGCACACTGCCTCAGGTCTTAGATGCTGAGGGCATATCTTAACAGTATTTAACAGACTAGTATAATTTCTTATATTTGTTGACATTTTTTTCTAATTATAACGTTGTTGTATTTGGTTCACGTTGTCCGGAAATCGGGGGGATCCAGTATCCAGATGATCGGCATTGGCTGGGGCGTTGGATCTTACATGGGGGATCGTCCAGATGACGTGGGTGGTCATATATTTTTGTTTGTGTGCGTCCGCAAGAAACACCCCAGTCTACGAAGACCCGGCGGGTGGCCCGCATGAAGGTTGGAGTGGCCTTCCGTGGGCGATGATGTTAATGTTACAGAAGAGGATGAAAGAAATATAGAGAAGTAAATGTTGTGGAAAATGAGGATATGGGAGCGATGACTAAAAACTACAAGAGATACTGAAATGACGAGAGATACTGAAAAATTAATTGAAGCATATTGGACTTTAATGAATATCACCTTCTAACGCACGAGTTTGCCTTTTCATTGCTGGAATAGAACAATGCGAAGCGACCCAGTCTAACGATATTGAATAACACTGTCCAGATAAAGCTTTCAAATGTTCCCGTATTTTCGCCAGGAAATATGGGGAGTGCTACTCGACCTATTGACACATGATTGTTTGACATTTATGATCCAAAAGCATTGAAATCCGCATATAGTTTTAATATAAATGTGTGTAGCCTCGGACTTCGAGCTAAAAGTAACCCTTATAGAAAAGAATCAAAAATAAATCGAATTCACAATTTCTAATACTCTAATACACATTCATTTTGGGGAGGATGCGGTTTCCTGAGTTATGTGTTGGCTACTATGAATTTGAGTACGATTCGAATAGAATGTAGCCTGTATGGACGAATTCTGAGCGATGAAAGAGAGCATTAGCAAATGCCCGGTAACATTGATATTGATATCTGCGATTATAGATTATATAATTGTGTTTAATCGTTTCTGATTCAAAATAAAACGATTGAATTTCATACGTGACAGTTTTGTTTGTTACTGACAAATCAATCAAAGAAAACAAAAAACAAAATTTGGTATGGTTTGTCCACTACCTAGTTTCCTCTTTCTAAAACGATAAACATGTTCATCATTGTTGAAATGCGTCATTTTACACATTTTACAACATACGGTATGGGCCATTACAATTTAACGAAAGGCTTAGGTTTAATAAGTGAACAACCATCACCCTCTCTTCGTCCGATCGAACTTATGCAAAGAGCGAGAACATGCATACAATCGAACACATAATTACAACCGCACTCGATAATCACGGTCTCGGTGGAATTGCAACCTCAAAGTGATACCTAGCGCAGAGCGAAGCAGCAATCAAGTGCCAATTGATGAATCAATTTGTCAAGTGATTTCAGATCGTCGAAATCACATTTAATTCCATTTGCTAGTGTCTAATGTGCTGGTCGATAGAAACCTTATGCTCCTGGCATCGATCCAAAGAGAGAGAAAAAAACGGCAAAAAGACGAAAATAAAACGAGGTAAATTATTCAATTTGATGCAATTACACCAGTCTTGGCATTCGATCGGTGGGACCGCAATCCAGTTGCATTTTTGTTGGGCTTGGTTCTTCTGTGCTGATTGAGTTTAATTGAACAAGTTCATTAAATGCTAAATTGGCTTAAAGATTCTCGTTTATCTTCATTGGCTTGCTGTAAGTCTATGCATTTACAGCGCTCTGTCTTTTCGAATTTTCGCTGTAGCCGAATGGCACCAACAGTAATTTAAATGTTTTCCCTTTTTCCGCCATTTCACCACACAAGATTTCACCAGACTGGTGCAGATCGGCCGGAATTTGCGGTCCAAGTTGGATTGGTTGAAGCAACAGATCCTATGGTGGTGCTGTGTCACCAAGTTCAGTAGCCCTTGCTACGGTGTTTTACTCCGGTTTACATCATTTAGCACAATGTCGAATCACACGCAGCGGGGAGCTGAATTTTCTTTACTTTTGTACTGCAGCGATAACAGTCGTTCACGTGGTTACCCGTTGTAAGACAGAATTCAGTTTTATGCTTCATTTGGGTCGACCCGTGGGTGGCGGACACTGTGGATAGGTGCACTGCCAATGACATCCGCAGGGATTAAGCATGGTTAGGTGACCATAAACCGAAAGAATCTCACATGCATATAAATTAGTATCAGCCGGAGTCGGTGTCGACCAGCGGGAACCAAGCCCAATCGAGTTAGCATACGGACGTGCTGCTCGGCTATTATAAATCAGTAACTAAATTGGATTATTCAAATTTGTGGAACATATTCCATCGAATACGTTGTTGCTGGCAAGGACGTCGGTACTGCAAGACGAAGCTGGGCTAGATTGGGCAGATCTAGTGATTGATTTTCGGATGGATAGTTTGTAAGTGGATTATCTTGTGGTGGTAATTCGTGCATAGTGATTGTTTAATCGATCACTTCAGAAGTTTGCTGTTTTTACTACATTGGATGAATCAGTTAGCAATGACCTTACAGTCTATTCTGGGCAACCAAGGCATAACTAAGCGACTATTGCTTTGGCTTTATTGATGCTTCGAATCCTACCTTCGTCATCGGGCAACTCAAGCAAAAGGTTTATGATTAGAATAACTTAACAGCTGCTTCGATTTATGTTGCTTTAGAGCTTCTGGTAGATGATTTTGAATCGAAAGATTGTTAAAATTGTAAGTGTTTGTTTGCAAAAGTAATAACGATTACAGACTTCCATAATCAATTGTTATCAGCAAAAACCATGTTAAATATTTGTGGACAGCAACTTGTTTGTTTGTTTACGACATGAAATTTTGTCGTTACAATCATCTGGTTCCGAATCTATATTGATGTTTTTCTTAAGTATTATCCTCTTCATAAAGTACTGTCCAAGTTTACACGAGCAAATAAATATTTTCTACCTTCCATTTCTCTTCAAGTCAGTCAGAAGAACTTTTTTCTCACAGTGTACACACAAAACTAGAATGAAAATATTAATAGTAACTAAGTTGATTTTATGTTTACTTTATAATTATTATTACACTAGCTGAATTACCTTGCGTTGCTCGGAAATGTTTCTCACAATAATTATAATTTTCACGGTATTATCGTGAAATTGGGTCAGTATGATTCGTTTTGTTAAGAACATTGCGATGTACTGTTTTCGCATCGTATTCACTCTGACAGGTTTGCTTTGATGCAACTAGCTCGCACGCGCGCCTAGACGCTTCGCATGACGCTTTCACTCTGACATCAACCTTAGGCTTCCATGATTATAAACACTTGCTACTTCCTCTTCGTTATAAAAATTCTTATGACATCATTATTTGCACGTCATCGCGATGATGATTATTTTGTAACGAAAGTCTATTTGTCATCATAACCACATTCGTACCAAATACAAATTATAATACGAAATACTTCGACAAATTTTCGAGGACACATTTTGCATCGTGTGGTACACTGTCATGATACACTGTCAGAGTGACAATGTACTTTAACGAGTTTTCTATAAAACTAGCAACACTGAAGGGTAAGAACAAGTTCACCATAGTTACTGTTTATTATAGTGAAAAATAAATAAACAAACAGTTTTTATCTGATAATCAAGATCACAAGCGAAATGTAAGTTAAACAATAATCTAGAATGGTTTAGCCACCATGAATATACTAGTAGCTGTATTGATATTTGTAGATTCGTGGGTGTTTGTGTTCATTTTTCATCTTTTGTGCTAGTGCCGGTGATATTTAGACTGATTGTTGCAGTTTAATACAGCAACGATAAACATAAACAAACAAGTTTGTTTTGCACCGTAGCAACTAGCATAAAGCGTTGCCAGAAACGATCTCATTCCACATTTTCAAACTATCGCAATGAAAGGGAGTAATTTGCTAGGCTTACTTGTTCAGGCTGTGATCTAAACATTGCAAACAATGCATTGGCGGTTCGTTTGTATGGGACTTATTATTTGTATTTATTCGTACTATAGAATAACGATTCAGTTAACACAAATATTGTCGTAAACTTATTTCCATCACCTTGGGTCGACAGTTTTCTCAATTTACCTAAAAAATGCACATTGATTATATGATTTCTTCGTCAACTCAGATCAATGTTACCTTACTATTACTCTTAGGGGCTGTCCATAAAAGACGTCACGCCGCAAGGGGGAGGGGGTTGTTATATAAAACGTGACCTTTTGTGACAGGGGGGAGGGGGGGAGGTTTTTGGAATGTGACGTCCAATATTTTCAATGAGCGCATTTTTGAAATACCTAATTATATTACTGCTTTGCCCTATTTCCTGAAAAAATCTCCACAATAAACGTTTACATTCTATAGGAAAACGTGTATTTGTTGATGTAAAAGCTTTTTCTTGTAAATTCGAAAATGAGTGATGCAGGAAATCATTTCTGTTGTGATTAGCAAAAGTGCACGGAGGAGCGAGTAAATTAGCGAAATTAATAAATTTTGCCAAATATGAGTAAAAAAGAAAAAGATGCCTTCAAACGGTTTATCTTAAGTTATGCACTGACAATTTTTTCAGTAATTTGATTTTCTAGCAATGATAATAGTATATCAAAAAATTTCTCTTATCTGATTCTGATGCAGTTTATTCAATTATACTTAATTTGAAAAATGGCGGGAGATCAACGATTTCAGACGTAGAACATGTCATGTCTTATCTTGATCATATGTGATTTTACTCCACCAACATAAAAGCTTATCGAATCATCCAATGATTGAACTTTCACTGATCAACTAATAATGAAAAGATTCTCTGGCAGTGATCTCGTTTTGATGAGGTTTTGGTCTTTATTTTCTCAGCCCTGTAAGCTACACTAAGGAAATATTATTCTTTACCTAAAACAATAATATATTTGTGTAGCCCTAGGAGGAATAAAATAGATGATTTAAATGTTTCATCAATTCCAACCAAATACTTTTGTTAATTTATATAATTGATATTAATAAAATATGATTCCGATGATTTTGTAGATTTATTGTAGATTTGTAGATATTTTTTAATCTAATGACAGCATGTAATAAATCGATTTTTCCCTCATATTTGTATGGTTTGTCATACATGTTGAGAATTTATTGAGATGAATTTTATTTATTCTTTATTTTGAATTCGTGACACGTGACAAAGGGGGATGGGGGGGTCTTTGCTTCTGTGACAATTTGTGACAAAGGGGGGATGGGGAGTCAAAAATCGTCAAAAAAAAGCGTGACGTCTTTTATGGACAGCCCCTTACCCGTTCAGTCGTAGACTACGCGGGTCTCTGCTGTATACATGAGGCGTCTCCATTCAATTCGATTCATGTCAGCCTCGGTAGCTGCGAAGGGTCCGCAAGTCGTCCTCAGATTGATCGATCCATCTTGCCCGCTGCGCGCCTCTTCTTATTATACCGTCGGATCATTATTGAGGATCATTTTAACCGACATTTTAACAACATGACTGGCCCACCGTAACCGCCCGACCTTGGCCGTTTGGACGAGTGTTGGTCCTCCGAGCAACTGGTGCAGTTCATGGTTCATTCGCCTTTTCCACGTACCGTCTTCCATCCGCACTTCGCCAACGATGGTTCGCAACACTTTCCGTTCAAAAACACTCAGTGCGCGTTGATCCTCCGCAAGCATTGTCCAGGACTCGTGCCCGTAGAGGAAAACCGGTCTAATCAGCGTTTTGTAGATAGTTAAGGATCAAGAGTAAACTAAGTAACCTTGTGTTGGTAATTTGTGTATTACGTACATTTTATTTGGTACGTATGCCATAGATCTGTGTATTTATATGTGCAGTGCACCCAGTTTGTAAAAGTGGATTGCACGATTGAATTTCAAACAATCTTTTTGCCAATAATTTATTCTCAAATGAATGTTAAGCCTGACATTTTGGCTGAAATATCAGTTTTGATCAATTTTTCACCAACGTTTGATGGAAAATTGCTTACATTTCATGAATGTAGATTTTAATTCCCTAATAAAAAAGTTAGCAACACTGCTTCAATTCATTTGGATTAGATTGCGCTACACAAAATAAACAAAACTAAATATTTTCTGTTACAAAAGCAGTGTGTTGGAAAAATAAATAGTTTTACAACAACATTCCATATCCATTGCTTTTCGCGTGTTAAATTAAAGGTTTCTATTTTGCGGTTTTACTTATAGAAGATACGTAAATCTTTATATAGCAATAATTTCTGCAAGAGGAAATCAATATAGGAATGTGTTTGTTGCAAGTCAAATGTGTCAGGGGAAGTAAGCTGAAACTGAAATAATTTTTCTCGAGCAGTTTTAAGGAAAACGGAAGAGTTTTAGACTAAGATTTTTGCTTTTCCTGAATTGCAATTTTAAGCAGTATGAACCGATTGGTTTATTTTTCAACCCAATGGAAGATTTATTGAGTAAAATCAGGAAAAGAATCGCCGGAATTTGTTTTTACGCACACATTGTTGGCATTACTCATACGCGCCACGACACACGACAGCAATATTGATAGCAGTTAATTTTGTCGCACTCTCGCAGTCAAAGCCACAGCGTTCGCTTTGTGGTAGTATACGTACATACTGGATAAGTAGCTGCTTTGTTCATTTTCGGTCACGGGTTTCGAGAATGTCACGAGCTCAAAATGTCATGACATTTTCATAGCGGAACTGGTATATCCGCTGCGACCGATCTGTGGCGATGAATTGAATGCGAATGGCGGTGTTTTTATTACCGGCTCAATTTCAGTTTTGAAAAAATTCAATCACAAAGCTTGTTCATGCAGATGTTTCAAAAATATTACAACTATTTACCTTAATTTCATACACGAAGTATCAGGAGCGCATCCTTTGCCTTTCTAGTATGACGCAAAAACATGAAATCTTACAGCAGAAACAATAAGGTTTGCGCTTCTATTACTTCTACAATTCTGGTTCATGCTAAACGGGGTTTAATTGTTTAATCGAAAAAGTGCTTCCAAATTCTGGAATTCAAAGCATTTACTTTGCTTTTCTCATTGAACCGCTTCCTTCCAGCGGGAGTGCAGAGAAACAAAACACGTAAGGATACACAAAAAACCGTCTGCATTAGGAAGCAAGACTTTCTTGTGAATGTCCCCCTACACCTCATGAAAATCGACATAAAACGAATTTCAAAGTTGAGCCTTGTTGGCAACTGTCTCTCGAAAGTTGTTTAATTTGGAAGGAGCTACTGTTTATTGTGGCTAGCCATTCTCAGATCCCTATTTTCGCCTTTGAAAAATGGTTTCATGAAAATGTTACCGTATTGATTCGAAAGGTTTTAATACTAAATTTTGTCTTCGCGGTGAATCAAAAATTTCTTCTCTCAGTTTCATTACGCAGCATAATACGATAATACGGTACGAACTTTCTCTTCGAAACGCACATGTTCCGGACATGCAACATCTTACTTGACCCCTTGTTTGTATCCACCGTTTTGTTGAATAACTTTTTTTTTGTTTCAATTATAGAGGTTTTAACATCTTATGGTCATTCGCCTCTTCGGACCAGAAAATCTTTCTGGCCCTATGTGCGGGGTTGGGAATCGAACCCAGGTGGGCTGCGTGATAGGCATCGACTATCCCATCACGCTATACCTGTCCCCCTTGTTGAATAACTGTAGCTCAGGCTCAAGAATGTTTTCTATGGTTGTCGATGCAATATCACACCTGAATATAATTGAAGTAATGAAATTGGCTGCCTCGATATCCTAATCCCGATAATGATTACCACCTCTGAATTGCAGAAAAAATTGATAATTCCGCATGTTAATTCAATTTGGAGTCGAAAGTTCATTCAGTTGCTCCCGGGCCCGTTGTAAAAGCGCAAAAGCGGCGCTGAAGTACACCGAAACCTTCATTTACGTACATTTTTTTGTTTTACTTCCTTTTATCTTCTTTTTTTACAAGACAAATCTAGAATAAAGTAATCTATATTATATTAGCTGAATCCCAAATAACGTAAACATTTTTAGGAACCTACCTCGTAAAAAGAGGTTTTAAATAAAACGATTTCCGGCTCATTGAAAACCCTACAATGTGAGTTTTTTGGAACGGATTTGAAAAGTCAATTCCAGAAAACGATGTTTGAGATATTTTTGAAATCAAGGATGACTACTTCCGGTTTATTGATATTCCTTGAAAACTCTTACCAGATGGGTATTTTCGAGACAGCTTTGATGATTATATACTGGAAAACGTAGTTTAGAATTCATTAAAAAACCCATATTGTAAGGGTTTCAAGGAATATCGATTAAACGGAAGTCCCTATATTGAATTTCGGTACGATCCTAAACGTTATTTTCCTGCACCTATTCATCAAATCCTTTCTGAAACTACCCATTTTGTAAGAGAACGGTTTCCAAAGAATATCAAAAACCGGAAGTCATCATGTTTTACGTTCATAATAGACTGAAATGGTGAGCGATTGAGAAATAGCTCTGCTTCACATCTTGACATTGAACATATCCGTTCTCACACACTTCAAGCTTAGGGACCATACATAAACCATATACGTCTACGTTTGTATACGAGGGGTGAGAGGGTTGTCCAAAGTTTTCGTAGTTTCATAATAATATTCAAAAATATAGAAAATCTCAACGAAAGATAGATATGAAAAAGGTAGATGATAGAAATTGCGAAAAATACACTCCAGATGCAGTGTTCAAACATGCAAACATGCTCCACTTTCGTCATTTGAACCACTCTACGAGGAGACAGTTTTTATTTTCTATCTTTCGTCCGGTAAAGACGTTTGAGATTTATTGCAACTCCTTACCGCTTCATGACACCCTTCCAAGACAACGACATTGCATCATTACCATCCATGGTTTTGGAACCATCTAACGACAATTAAAATTTGAAAATGCGGAACAATTCTTCTTTTCCAACACAATTATTAGGCCTTCATTTAAAAAATCCCTGTAACTTTTAGTTGACTTTACTAGAGATTGATCACGGAGTCATACAGGTGACATCATCAGAATCGGATCAATGGATAAAAAGAATAACTTTTCAACTGATTTATAAATAACCGTTCAAAAAAATGTTAGCATGTTGGCCAACTATATCTATCGTAGATTATGCCTGGAGGAGAGCGACTCCATGATAATTTTCGAACAACCACCAGCTGAAACATTCAATCTAAATGTCGTGGGTAGGATTTTGGTGTTGCTGTTTGCGATCTACTGGAGACTAGTACTCCAAAAAAGTGAGGGATGAACGATGTATTGGGCCGTATGAATAAAATGTTTTAAAGTATTAAGGATGTTTGTAGTATATTTTCAAAAACATAATATAACATGAATGAATACATTACTGCATAACGATCTAAACAAATTTTGTTTGAATACAACCTGCAACCAAAACAAATCATAAGCTAACAGAGAGCTATATTATTTGTGATGAGATGAGCTCTAGGTATGGAATGGTTTGTACCGAATATATTTTCAAAAAAGATTTTGGTAGTGTGATTATGAAACTCCCAAATTTACTCACAAATTATATCGTTAATTAAAAAAAAAACAAATTTTCATTACTACATAACAAATGTGTTGAAACGAAGTTTACGCAATCTATTGAAATATTTTTTGAACTTTATAAGACATTTTAAGGGGACCTTCTTCTGTGAACTGTTCTTTTCGTTTCTTCAAGAATAAAAAAACTGTGGTTTGCCTAATCTTCACCGGATCAACAAGGGATAACAAAATTGTATCTGACGTTGTTTCGTTTTTTCTATCTAAATGAGTCATAATCTTGGCCTCGTTAATAGTTAAAATAACAAAAATCATAACTCAATTTAACCTAGGTGCTAACAAAATAATTACAAACCTTGATATGTAAATATCAATATTATATCTAAATTTGTTACAAATTTAGTACGACTTTTCAGCCCATTTTTGGGGGGAAAGGCTTTATCGTGCAAATCTAAAAATAGATTTCGCGAAGTAAGATGAAATTGCATACCTTTAGGTGATTTGATTTGCGATAAAAAAAAACATGAACAGTTAAGCGACTGATTTCGAACCGGGAAGTTTTGAGTTGCCAACATACGCTACGATTGCATCGGGGCATGAGAACCAACTGAGGTTGGGAGGATATATTGGCATCATATAATAACTAGTGTAAGTCCATATTGCTACAAAAATAATCCATCGCTCTCCACCTCTTTCGTCGTTTCCCACCAACCGGCATAGGAATGACAAAGGGGCTATTTTAGAACTATGAGCAAGCTTTTTTTTGGTACTGATGAATAGTTGTAAATGAACGGAAATGATTAAATTCAGTGAAACAAAACTACCTTATAGAATCTGAGGAAATAAACTAATGCATGATAGTTTTTCAGAACTAGTGAATTGTATGTACGTGTATGTATGTCGATTGGCGGGTATTGCAGATTCAAATGTGCACTTAACTTTCTCGGAAATGGCTGAATCGATTTTCGTAGACTTAAATTAGAATAAAAATTCGTTTGAAAGTCAGTGAAAAACAGAAGTGTATATAACATCGATTCGAATAGCAATTGTGTATGATTGATGATCAACCAATTGCCATTAGTTAGCGATATCCGCAGCCAGAAGCCCCGCAAGTATTGTTCAAAAACCATCAATTTGAACTTTCATTCCGGTTTGATTGTTTGATCTCTACCTAAATTGACGCACAGAAAAATATTCAAATGGAAAGTCTCATAATGCGGGTCGGTTGCTTTAAACTCTACATTGCAAATTTCGAATCCCAGCTGATGGTTCCGGATTGGAAGTAATCAAAATACTACGAAATGCGACTATCATAAATTTATAAGATATGGATAGATTGAACTTTTCAAATCGAAGCTATTATGTAAAAATGTTCATGCAATGATATAGATGACAACGGGCAAAATTCGATATCGGTAATTCTTTGATCTTATTAATTGATAACCTAACCAACTCATTTCGATTTTACTGATTTTTGATCCAAAAATTGTGAAAGTGATTCGATATTACTTTAGTTTGCGTTAGGCCATGATGACATCAGCGCCACCAGTGAACATTTTTCAATGTAATATTACAAAGTTTTTTATTTAGAACTACATAAAAAAACATCAGATCAACATAGTATAAAGTACAGAAAGAACTGAACATAAATCTTTACGAATTTTTTAATATTTTTTTTCTCTATTTTCAGTACATTTGGGGTCCGTTAAACTAAAGTCGCTATTTTCAATCTGCAACTAAAAGACTTATAAATCGAGAAAGTATTGAGCTGAGTTTAGATTTTGTTTTTCGTTTATTACAGTGTCACTTTTAAAGACGTTTTGAAGTTTTTAACACTTAGCATTCATTTTACTCCAAGCTTGTGAAAATCATCTCTTAGGAAACATTGCGGATTCAATGAACTGAATCGAATGCTATATCACTATTTCCAAAGTTTTAAAGCTTTTGCCTTACCTTTCTTTGTTCATAAGAGAAAAAGCGCAAAATCATCTTGAAAAATATTTATTTTCAACTTAAAATTAATATTTGAATAAAAACTTTACACAATTTGAGTAGGAATTACTTGGGAACGTTCTCAAATTTAAAATTTAGGCTGTCATTTCAAAATCAAATATCAAATTATTGTTTTCTAATGCATCTTCAGATATGTGAAATTGGAAAAAATGTTTGTTACTACTCTTTATTGAAGCATAGTATTTTTCGGGTTGAAAGTCAAAAACATGATCGACAAAAATGCTTGAACTCTTTTTTTTCTATTCTCTAGTATAGTTTTACCTAAAATATAACGGCCCTTAATATAATATCTGAACTTGCTATAATCTTAATACAATCTGAATGTTTGTTTTTGATTTGGAATCATATTTATAACATAATGAGATATAAATATTAAGATCACATATAATTTTGATATAATCCTGTTATGCTCTGTTGATCGGGCATTTTTATGTAGTTTGTTGGAGACTGTTACAGTGCAAATTTCATGTTTAAAATATTGAGTTGTTCCTGAGATACGGTTATTCAATGTGTGACAACTTATTTTCAAATAGGTAAACAGTGTGCATAGTAGAGCCTCAGGAGTTGAATCTGGAACAAGCAATATTATTTGTTTTTGAGTTCTCTGTGGATAGCCGTATTTTATATTTTTTACAAAAACTACCACGAAATTTGCAAAAAAAAAAAAATTCTGTCAAATTTGTTTAAAAAAGTGGAATCATTTTTTTCCACAATTTTCTCAACGGTTTTGCAACTAAAGCTGCATACGCTTTAAATAAATCTGTCAAGCTATTATTTATTTATCGTGCACACCAGTTCAACAGTTTATCCCACTTCGAGCAACCATATTTCAGACTCAACTCGATATTTATTACATGAAATTTACACTGTTGCATATATAGAATAAAAGCTACATACAAAATTGAAGATAGGGTAAACCATCGTTTTTTTAATCCACTCTTGAAATGAATGGACGAAAACCCCATCTGAACGGAAATATTCTAAACATTCGTATTAGAGGAAAGCATTCATAATCCTCTTTTTTGCGTATCATCATCCGTTCCTATGGATCTCGAATTTCGTGTGTTCTCACTGAAGGAAATACGCTTCCACCGATTTTTTGGATCGGTATACAGGCCTAGTAGCTACAAGTGCTTTTCCGTTATAAGATGCCAAGACAGGAATCAAAAATACCCCAATCAGTATAAGATACATGCCAAATCTATTAACTGACTTCATAAAAAATTGCTTCGGTAATAAAGGTCAGACCACAGGTTTCGTCGTTTGTCTGTCCCATAATCGCACGCTGTGACTGACATGTCTCTGTGGAGGAACAATGAAAATGTTCACACTTCATCCATTACGTCTTTCGGGGAAACCAGACAAATGGCCACGTTCGCACTGCCCAATGAGATTGGCTATGGGAGCGATGGGAGTTCATATGCGTGATGAATTGCTGGCAATTTTTCACTATGCTGAACTGCAAGCAGCTTGACGACAAGCAGCGGATAACGTTCTTCGGAATGGTTCACCACGAGTGGAACAATATTGTTTATTAATACGCTATATCAGTATGATGTTCATTTTTTTAGACTCCGAGCATCAGCGCTGAGAAACTTTAAGAAACCTGTTGCTTAAGCGAATCCAAAATTTACGCCTTCCTAGCGGTTACAATTTAACTACTATGGTGCACCATTAGTTTAATTTGAACAGCAAGGTAACAGATCACTCAATAAGTCGTGTGACTGACGCACAGATGGCGCTATTATTGTCAAATCCATATGATGTTTATAAAGTACCTAATTTTATGACATTTCGATTAGTCAGAAAAAGTAAGAACCATTTAAGTGAAGGTACTTTTGTCATTTTTAAAACGATGAATTCAAAAAGATTTAGTGTGGTAATTTATCATTGCATCTTAATGAAAAAATACTGTAGAAGCATAGCAATGGCTTCAAATGTGTTATCCAGATTCTGTTCCATCGAAAAGAATCATTTGTTATTGGTTTGCTTAATTTAAACGTGGTCGTACAAACACCGATGATGATGAACGTGTTGGTCGTCCAGAAGTTCCACAAATTGGTTATATCTAATCATTAATTGAAATGACGTGAGATATCAAGATATCAGAAGGCAGTGAGTTTACAATTATACATTAACATTTGACCGTGAGAAAACTCTTTTCAAAATATTTAGAATAAGGAAAAACAATCAATAGCGTATACTACATAGCGTCGTTAGATTGTTTAAATGCAAAAATTAGCGAAAAACGACTGTTTCACCAAGACAAATCGATGGCACCGATGGTTAAATTGAACGAATTACACTTCACATTACTTCTTCATCCGCCGTATAGTTCAGATCTGGCCTCCATGTTCGCCGGTAAAAAATTCAATGCAAATGAAGAAGCAATTGCTGAATGTGAAACCTATTTTGAGGAAAAAGACAAATCCTTCTACAAGCATGGCTTCGAGATCGAGGCGTTGTTGCTCTTGCTCTTTGTAGCTCTTGAAGGAGATTACATTGATGAATAACATTGATTTTTGGCAAGAAAAATGTGTTAAAGTCGCATAAATTTAAATAAAAGTTATCTACCCGTAGAAAAAACTGATTAGCAATTATCATACTGCTAAATAACGAATGTAATTTTTTTAATTCCGAAAATTTATCCCAAAGAGAATGAAAGTTGTTGTTTCTAATTACACCACTTTAAAGCTTGATTGCTCTACCAAATTTCAAATTTTTCAATCAATTCGTCTTTCATCACAAGAAAAAGAAAATGCAAATCAAAGCAAAATGAAATTTGCGTTTTTAGTCCGTCTAAGTCTGATATTCCATTCGAAAAAAAAAAACTGTCTCTCTGTTCTGGTATGCAAATTCATTCACATTTTGTCGGCAAAGTGGAAAGTGGATGCAAATAAAAAAGCAAATCATGGATTCGCTGGAAAATCAACAAGTTGCTGCAACCAGATGTGGTTTTTAGATTAGCATAAATTTCGTTTTTTTCCTTGTGTGATGTGCCTTCCTAGCCACAGAAAAATTCTAACTTGTTTGCAGCCTAATGGTGTGCTAATACACAGCCGTGGGGAAGGAAAGTAAATTTATTCGTGGAATTAATGTTCGCAGCGTTCGATTGGTTACATTCGTTTTCAATTTCTGTCCACTTTCGCATCCAGGTCACGAGGACACGCTTACTTCAAGAGATTTACTTGCAAACGACAAGCCCGGGTTTGTCCGGACCGCATTGGAGAAAAGGCTCGACAGGACCCGGTCCGTTCCAGTAATCCCCACACAAAGCGCAAGGCCAAACGTCTGCTGCTAATATGGGGCCATGTATCTGTGCAGGACTGTGATGGCACTTAAGCCGACAGCACGAGTTGTGCTAGTTTTTCCCGTCGCCTGGGCACAGTTCCGTTTATTTTTCCGTCAACACTTTTCGCAATGGAATCGATTTCCCACATGGGTGGTTCGGTTGATACTCTGTTGTCATTGTTGATACCGAACGACCGCTGCCGGCTAATTTCGCACGGATTACGTAGTAAGATCTTTCCATCCCGGTTGACTTATTCTGACACAGAGTATTTGAAACAATTGAGCGAAGATAAAGCGGTTCATAGGAAGTCTATGTTGTCAATGTTGAAATAAGTTTCAAGTAGCAGGAAACGTCATTAATTATTCCAGTCGATTGAGCTAAATACATCTGTTGAAATCTATCTTATAATTGAATCGCCAGCATTTGAATAAACTGATTTTTGAACCTATTTACCAGCTAGTTAATTGTCATTTGACGAGCAGAATATTATTTTTCTTTTGAATGTAAACTAAGTCTGTAATCATTACGTCAAATATGCGAATCCTTTGGTAGATGTGCATTATATCTATATAAGACATCTTGTACCTAAACTGAATGAATGAGTTTATTTGTACTCGGCTTTAACCGTTTGGTCATCACCGAGGTGACCTACACTGTATATTTTTCCAGTATAGATTATAGAATTTATTGTGGCAGTGAATATTGTATAAAATTTTGGAGCATTTCCTTTACAATTCCGGTTTTGAAAGTCGGTGAGGTAACGAGGTAGCGTTGGAGAGTTTTTTAAGTTTGTTCATAATGTTCATTTTGCAATAACAAATTTATCGATTTTCTTCGCAAAACATTGCGTTTTACCATTCGAAGAGTTCCGTAAGAGTTTTTTTCGCGACACTTCTGAAAAATTACTGCCATTGCCGTATTTGTTAAAGTTTTCTTCGTTAACATTCTTCGAATATTGTACTTTAACGTGCCATTGATGTTAGTAAACAGGTTTTAACTATACCGACATGAAAAAATCGCAAAAATATGCAGTTTTACGTACGAATCAACCTTACCCCTTCCAAAAGCAGAGATTTGTTCCCATCGAAAATAAACAATCAATGGCATTTATTTTATTTTGGATCCGATGTTTCTGACTAAAAAGTTCATTATTCGTCGTCAAATTAATCGCGGATTAATTTGACGACCGATCGGATTATAGAACTAGTTGACAAGATAATGAGCGAAATAGATTTTAAGAATATGGTGGTGCCTTATTTCTTGACCCTAAAAAGACTTTTGAAACGTTAAACCACACGATTTTACGAAAAAAGCTAGATTGTTATGGTATCAGAGGCATTGTCGACAACGTTATTCGTAGTTACTTGACAAATAGGCAACAATTTGTATCCATTGATGGTGAACGTAGCAACCTCGCTATCTATGAAAATTGGTTTACCACAAGGTAGTAATATAGGACCTTTATTATATCTCTTATACATAACAGATTTAGGCAACTTGAATCTTATCGGTACTCCAAGACTCCTTGCTGATGATGCAGCCTTATTTTATCCCCATCATAATATCAGTACTATTATAAGCTCGATGAACAGAGACCTAAATGTATTTGACAAATATTTCAACGTTAGTTAATTGTTATTGAATTTACTTAAAATGAAATACATATTACATACATACATACAATTCATGACAACCCGAAGCTAACAAATTACTTAGTTGAAAATGTACAATGTTTTAAATATCTGGGCATACATCTTGATTCTACGCTATCTCGGAATCATCATATGCACGACACATCGTGACATACAATTTTCAACTCCAAACCATTTGTACGCGACGCACCGTAATGGTAACTTGCAGGCATATTGTTTAGTAAGGTATATTCTGCATTTTTTTAATTTGGATAAGATGTGAAAGCGAACTCCATATTCTGTTTGTTGATCCCACAAAATTTATTGCATTTCCTCTTGACATACAACAAATCTAGATCCGTACCATATTTAGATCTAGACTGAAGCACTACTTAAGACAGAGACTAAATGAAATTTTTATCCAACAAGCGTAAAGTTTCAACAAGCGTAATCTATCTGTATATCAATGTTAGTTAAACGTCAACAGCACTTTATTATAAAATTTTAGATATTCAACGTGGATCCCTTGAAAGGATATTTACTTCCACTGAGATTCCACACCAGTTAATTAGTTGATTGCACATCTTAGAATGAATAGTTTGTAATCTCAGTTTATTTTTCTTGTTTTTTGTTAGTATTAATATTGTCAGTGTTATTCAACTGAGATTAGTTGCGTCCATTACCAGGGAGCTCCGTGTTAAGCTTTGTGGTGTGGGATAGTGTGGCGGGCAATAGCAACAATTGACAAATTATTCAAACGAGATTTAAAAAGATTTTTCGTCGTCGTTATTATTTGCTCGACATTTTTAAATCTCTTGGAACGCTATTAAGCTCGATGTAAGATAATTGGGTTCAATGGGCAAGAAATACAATATTGATAAAAGCTGAAGCATCGAAAGTCTGCGTGTGATGTTCAATCCGTTAGATACAAGTTTTGCATATAGGCTGGGAAACGATGACCTAGCTACAGTATTTGCTCTGAAAACTGAAGAATCTGAATACTATAAAAAGTACTAATTTGTGTGAAATCCAGTCATTTGAGGAATTAGACCTTTAGAATCGCCATTCTAACCATAACATCAGCAGTTAAATTCATGGCTTTCTTGTTTGCTGTAAGTATAAGTTGAACCAGCAAGACTCGTATACGAACATTCGCACATCATTTTTTTTATCCCGTATTTAGACGATTTCAGCTTCTTTTGTCGTTCGTGAAGGTGTTTATTTAAGCAAAAGCAAGCACATGAACATTCGAAACACTTTTTTTTGGCGTTGTCTTCCCCCTACCCAAAGGTATTCCGGTACTGTGAATACTAGCAACCGTAGCGTTAGGTGGTAAAATATTGCTTGTGTTTACCAGGAAAGATTCACCAGGCAATCCAGGGGTACGCCTGAGTCGTAACCTAAGAAGGGAAGCTTAAAGTTCTATTGGCTGGCCCTTCCAAGATTAAAAATAGAACTTTAACGAAATATATTGCAGAAAGATTTTCTACTATCTTCATATGAAGCCATAGTTGAAAACCGTAAAATGGTGAATGGTGTAGCCAGTGAGATTGTTCTAATTTTCATTTAAGTTTTTAGCGTTGATAAAACCTAACTTTTCATTCTTGGTTCGGTCTTATACCAAATTCGTATCGCTAGCTTAGAGCGAATCCTAGTCCTCATACCTTCCCAAATCTTCAACTCCGCGACATTTATGGAAGAGAATGATGAGTCGTCATTCTCCCGGAAAGTAGGTAAGGCATCAACATTTCCTCTCCTTCTTATTCTTTATCCTTTCCTGTAAACGATGGAGATAAGGCGACCGGCAATGGTGGCTATCATGCTGTTGATAGCGCACACATAGACATTTTTCAATATTGTTAGGATGAGTCGAATGATATATGACAATAGTTGTTTGAGGGGCTGCTATAAAAAGTCGGTTATCCCAACAATCCTATATCATTTCTATTGAAAAAAAGCAAAAGTTTTATCATCAATGTAGGAATGTTCACTATTATATTTTCTATGAAAAATATTCGAACAGGTTCGATGTGCAGCTGAAGTCAGTTACTTTTTTTTTCATTCTCTTCCGTAACATCACCATCACCGCCCACGAAAGACCGCTCCAGTCGAAGACCAGCATGCGGGCCATCCGCCGGGCCTTCGTAGCCTGGGGGTGTTTCCCGCGGACCCACAAGGACCGAAGGAAGCGGCCATAGATATTTAACTACGCCATCTGAAAGACTCATGCAATATTCAATTCACCGACCACTGCCGATCGCCAGCTGAAAGCTGAATTTTCAAAAATCTGAGACGACGTAATCTAATGATACTATTCTAGTTTTAAGTTAGTCGTTAATTAAGATTAGAAAATACCCTTGGCATCATAGAGCTTAAGCAGTGTGCCTAAAAATATATTATATTATTGAATAAAAAAAACCCAAACCTTCGTTTACGTAAACTTTTTTTACGTTACCTGTTTTTTTGTAACTCCTTTTACGAACAAAATCCAAAATAACGTAATTTTTTTTACGAACCAAATCCCAAATAACGCAGACTTTTTTTACGAACCTACTTCTTGAAAAGAGGTTTTTGCATGCCATGAAAATCATTTCCGACTCATTTATATTCCATGTAAATTAACAATATGGGTATTTTCGGAACGGGTTTGATGAGTAGTTGTCGGGAAACGATGTTTGTGGTGGTTCTGAATACCAAGAAGGCGACTTCCGGTTTATTTATATTCCTTGAAAACCCTTACAATATTCCTCAAAACCCCTACAATAAAGGGTTTGATGAGTAGATGTCGAAAACTATGTTTGAGGTGGTTCTGAATTCTAAGATAGCATTGAATTCAGAATTTCGCTTTATTTGGGGCACTTATTCAGTAGCTTCAACAGTCTTGATTATCAGAAATTGATTTGACTGGTGTTGTAGTATTGTAACACAAATTGTAGGGGTTTTCAAGGAATAGTAATAAACATCGTTTTCCGACATCTACTCATCATACCTGTTCCGAAAATACCCATATTCCGATTGTTTTTTAACGAATATCGATAGTCCGGAAGTCGCCATTTTTAAATTGGTGCGACTTATAACATCTTTTTCCTGCAAATACTAATAATTTTCCTTCCACAACTATCCATTATATTATAAATATCTAATAATACATGTGCATAAGGAGAACTTTTTTTACGTTAAAAATTCCAAATAACGTAAACTTTTTCTACGTCATAATACGATTTACGTACCCCCGATATTTACGTAAATGGAGGTTTGGGTGTATCGTAGAGCCCCTAATTTTATACTTAGAGAAAACTATTCTATTTATTTAGGGGTTTTTGTACCGCATGGCTACCGGTATTTTACTAAGTTTCGCCTTTGACTCATCAGTGCGTGAGCTGCGAGGCTTTCAGAATTTTATATTAACTGTAAACGACAATTGTTTCAATCAAGTTAGCTATGTATTATAAATAGAATAGTCTCACTTATTATATTCCGCTTCCGGCTTATCAGTGCGTCAGTAGTTTATGTCGAACTGCTAATGTCACCTAATGAATCAACATAAACCGCTGAGCAGACGTAAAGTTGATGCTATACGCAAAACACTTATTGCACCAAAGTGCCGTGTCTTTAATAATGAGACGAAGGAGAAACGTTAAAAGTGAAAATAGTTATGTGCTCTTAGTACAAAACCGGTACCCATGTGATATAAAAAAAGCCTTGGTGCTACTATTCAACTGACACTACGAATCCTTCCAGTTCGGGGCTCGAACATACGACAACTGGATTGTGATACCAATGCCCTATGCATTGAACCGCCAACTCGGGACATTGTGATGTGATACCAAAAACCCATAAATAAATACGATCTGTTGAAGGCCAGAATGCCGTCACTTAGTTTCGTTTTCTGTCGGCACCCTAGTAAAGTAGTTTTGCAAATAGCATTACCATTAGGTCTGCTCAACGGTTTTTAATTTTAATCCATCTAGTTGTGTAATGATGCATTCCTCATTTTCATTTCGGCTGTATATTACAGCAGAAATTCCCCGAAATACTACAATTCAAAAAAGTTCAGAAATGGTTTTGAAAATTTCTGTTGCATAATACTACTACAATCAAATGTGAGAAAGTGAAGTGAGCTCCATTTTATCATATTTGATTATTATTTCTGGTACTTCCGGAACCGAAAGCTGGATATCGGCGAGTAACATTCGGTTCATTCAACCATACACTAACATGAACTACAAATTTATTTTTTATTTTCTCTATGGCGATTTGAATTTTGGAAAAAAATGTACCGGTAGTCGGATTTGGATAAAATTCAGGAAATCTTTTATGGGACTCTCACTGGTTTATTTGGTTACAGAGTCTCATGGTTTGCAAACTAGAGAAAATCACTAGCCAATATAAAGAGGTAACTTTTACACGAAGTATTCCTGAAATTGACGTTTTAATACTGAGCACCCTATCTCCGGAACCAAGGGTTTGATCCGAATGAAAATTGGGATATTCTTTTGGCATCTTAAGAACTTCCATCTCCGAGAAAAGTGAGTGACACGAGTTTCACATTTTTGCTGCATTATTTTCATATATTTTATGCATTATTTTCATATTTTTTTAGTACATATCACCCTGTAATTTCGGAACCGGAAGTCGGATCCAAATGAAATTCAGGAAATTTGTATAGGACCGTGAGACCTTTAATTTAAATTTAAGTTTGTGAAAATCGGCTTAACCATCTCTGAGAAAAATGAGTGGCATTATTTTTGCTGAGTCGAATGGTATATGACAATAAGCCCTCCGGGCCTCGGATCAAAAGTCGGTTTTTGCAGTGATTGTATAGCCTTTCGACATGAGAAAGGCAAAAAGTGAAACTATTCTATTTTTTAAACAAATATGCTAAATTGATTGAAACAATTGTCGTGTACAGTTAATAAGAAAATTTTGAAAGTCTTCAAGTTTGGTCTCAATAATTAAAAGGCAGCTAAAGAAGCCTCATCGCGATATTGCAGTCCTGGAAAGGCATACCGAAATAACAAACAACAACACTAAGAACAGCGGAAAACGAAAGTAAAAATTACTTCACCATCGGTTGACGGTCTGGAAATTGTTTTATGCAGCGAAAATCTTGCTTGTTTCTCTTCACTTAACAAATATGGTGGATAAACAACAAATCCCCATAAATTTCCCATAATTCACGAAGAACGTTTTTTGTGATCTCTCTCCCTCATACGTTCAACATATTATGGTATTCAGCGTACCCACCCTTTCTACTTTTCCCTATGATCCTGTTGAATTTCCTAGACAACTATTTATTATTAGCTCGCCAGCTTATGCACAGAGCTTAGACAACCATTCGCAACATGTGCTACGATAAATCATAGCCATGTTTACTGCCGGGAATGTTACTTCCGAAATGGTCATTCTGGCTGCTATGTGATGGGATTTGGTATACCACGGTATGGCTGTATGGAATGCTCGGAATGCATGCTCCATACGACAACTTCGAGTTTATACAGCAGTCTGCATTCCCGTTGCTGCTCGTTTATTTTAATAAACACTAGATGACACGGGTGGTGCAGTAAAAAGCGAGAATTTTGCCTTGAATTCAGTAGTCGGACGATGTTCGTTCTACTGCGGTCGTGACCCAAAAACCATTATTTCCCCGAAACGCTGCGATACTTGATACTTGGTGCTTAGCGGCGAAAGCTGCTTTATAGCATATATTGGTGAATGAGCAGGTTTGAATAATAATAAACTCTTAGCATTATTAGATCATTGTGCTAGTGAGCCGTATTTAATTTATTCAGTGCAATTCAGTTAGTAGCGTTAAGCTGTGCAATCGCGTATTGCAGAGTTATTACAGATCGGAATTCATAGTAAACGATAGACTAAACTCAAATACCACTACTTCAAATGTGTGTATCTTAGAAATTGAAAGAAGATTGCCAATCAACCACATTTCTAAACATTATATCACTCATGACAGTGAACAACTTCTATTAATAAATACACAAAGTAGTGTCTGGCAAGGGAATCACCCGAAAGTTTATGATTCGATAAACATCAAAGTTCCTCAGAACGACATGATTCTATACAGGATTTATCCATGTTACTCTGGTAAACAAGTGAAGCCAAACCGTAGCCTGTGCAAGCAAGACATTTCCCTTTCCATTCCTCCCACCAAAACAAGCCTGTGTAAATGCGTGAAGATGAGTCTGAAAGTTGTTCTACTGATAAATCAAATTTAGAGCCACACTATGTGAGTCGTTGTTGTAGGTTTTAGCATCACCATGTTACGGCATGAATCAGATTCAACGGATGCTTTCGTACAGCGTCAGCTTCCTAGTATGTAAATTCGCAACAGAGTGTAACCACACTAACCCAATGGCTGATGGTGCTCGGTCGGAGGAGTGGAAACACTTTTCGAAAGCCAAATTTCCAATCTTTAGCCATAGATACAATTATATGCGATCGCTTGTGCTGCTTTTTGGCGAAGGTCTAGTGAAGTTTTGCAATGTAATGGAATCCGTGTAACGAGCTACCGTGAGAAATTTATAGCGGTAATTATTTCCTCTTACGAAAAGTTTGTGGTGGGTTGTAGTTGCATCTTTCGCAACAATCTGTAGAAATTCCCTTATGGATTGAGGTGCCAATTGCAGGAGTCTTAACTAATACAAGTTGGGTAAGTTGTTTATTCCGTAAGCTTGTATTATGTGTGAAATTATAAAAGTTAATCTGAAAGTGTATTATCACATTCTAATGGAAACTTTCTCTGATTTGATAAGCATTTATAGTTACATGCGATTCGTGGGAAATAGAAATTCGATTCATTTGCACCAGAGCAATTGAATACTTTTTTGAAGCAGAGAAGCAATACATTCACCGTATCAATAGACGTATCCTTCACAATACTCCCTACCAACTGAACATATTGAAAAAAGCATGATTGAACACATTGGTCTACATTTTATTATAAACTCTTCTAAGCAATTTCGCAAATTTGCTATCGCACTAATATCAAATCAACGCACAGTGGTCTGGATTTAGAACTACGGGGGACAAACAAGTTTGCAGATAAATCTTTTTCCCAGCAGTTGTGAAGCCTGAGCCCCTGGAAGGCCATAATATCTCAAAAAGCTCCCATTTCACAGCATGTCATGAAAACGTCCACCACTCCATATTTAACAAACACAAAAATACTGATGTACGTTGGTGCAAGAGCAGCGTCTTTCTCAAAGTACCAGTATTGGATAGATAATTATTCGGATACACTGTATAGCATTGTACCTATTTTCAAAACAATTCCAGTTAGGCTGATTTAGCTTCTTCAAAATTACTTCAGATGCACTCTTAAAATTAAATTTACACATAACGTAAATCAAAGCATGACATTTTTTCTAGCGATGACCTAATACCATATCAATTAATGATGATTTACTATCAGAAAATAGAAAGAAAATAATAAATGACTTTTCAAAAGTGTTAGACCCTACCCGCCCCTTAATTTGACATAAAAGTAGACAGAATATTCATACTTAAATGTTATGGCGTTTTCGTTTTTAATTTGCACTACACTGGTGTAGCGAAAGCTGAACTGAAACCGTTCGTTTTTACCAATTGCACTACACTTTTTCTGCACCGATACCACTGGTGTAGCACTCATCAAAAGTTTGGTGTAGCTCTGTGCAATGGAATCGTTTATTGTAGTCAATGGTTACTGTTTATGTTTTCGTCATTTTTGTTCGTTTATTGATGCATCAGTGTAGCACTGCACCGGTGTAGTGCAAATCAAAAACGAAAACGCCCTAACATTTATATATGAATGTTCTGTCTACTTTTATGTCAAATTAAGGGGCTGGTAGGGTCTAACACTTTTGAAAAGTCATTTATTATTTTCTCTCTATTTTCTGATAGTAAATCATTTCAAGTATATTCTGTAAAATATTCAAGCCTATCGGAACAAAACTCAACAAGTTATGGGCCTTTATCTTTGCCGATCTCATAATACGAAGAAATAAGAGCTGCGCACACAGGCCCAAGATTTCTGCTTCGATTGAATTAAAAACTTGACAAAACATTCTCGAAAAGTTTCATTATAACAAACTACAAAAGAAAAAATACGACTTTTTGAAAAAGTTAGACCCTACGTGCTCCCTTGAGTGATAAATTGTTTCCTTCGATTTTATAGACAACAAACTTTAAACGCGTTTTTCTCGAAAGCAGGTTTTGAAAGTCCGTGTCCATCGTCATTCAAAAACTACTGCCCCAATTTTTATTCAAATGTTGCACACACTTTCTACATATAAAAAAACAGACCCCAACATTTTCCTTTTTGTTGTTTGTTACTATGGGGAGGTTTAACAGCTACAAAATGGCCGATTTTTTCGTAAATTTAAACAACCACCGAAAATTTAGTTCGTGCTCGCATCTCACCCGACACAGTCGAAAATCGTTTACGGTCGAAACAACAGAAACAAAGACAATACGCCAGTGAACAATAGAGTGTACGGAATGGTCAAATACGATTTAACAAAGCATGAAACTTGGCCTACAAGACCGAATTCAATTTGTATAGATTTCAAGCAAAGTTAGACCAGCAGCAAATGAAATTGAAATCTTACTTAAAGAACGAATGCATCTAGACGCTAATAATGTAAGTGAGATTCAATTCAACAAGGCGTCTAACTGTGTGTACATTATGTTTAAACGTGAAAGCGATGCACTTGCATTCGCTTCGGTTAACAACGAGGTGCACAGCGTTGAGTGTGACAACATTAAATACAAATGCACATGGTGGACAATGCCATAGAAGTACGCATGCATGATCTTCCCCCGCAGGCCACCGATAAGTTCGTTCGGGAGAATATGTCGCAGTACGGTGAAATCCTTTCCATCGAAAGGGAAGTATGGCGGATTTTTTTCCCCGGCATCCGGAATGGCGTGCGAGTTGTGCGTATGCAACTACGTAGGGCAATTCCATCTTACATCATTTGTGGTCAAGGTGGGACACGTCCGTGTAAAACGCTGATTACCTATGAAAATCAGCTGGTTACATGTCAGTTTTGTGAACAACCTGCACACTACGGTAAACCTTGCACTGAAACTGCGAAAAGAACATCTTCAACCAAAGACAAGGTCAACCGTTCAACAACGAAAACTAGTGAGCGTAGTACTCCTGTTTTACCATCAAATCAACCAACAACTGCAACCAATGTACAACAAGGCGCTCCTACAGCAACTAGCAAGGAGCTCAAGACTGCGAACAACAAGGAAAACGAAACGAAGACGGACACCAACAACAATACAACCGATGAGGCAATGGATGACGAGACGAGCCACGAACAAAGTGCCTCTCAACCCTCGCAGGAGAGAAATGTAGGCTCTTCTCTTCCTAGAAAAAGAGTGACAACGAGATCCACTTCAAAAAACTTCAAAATCCACTTTATTTAAAAAATCGGCTAATTCGGCCACGTAAAGCTTGTATGCAAATAGGCCTGAATAAAAATATCTTTTAAAAAACCACCAAAAATTTAAAAAATCAAACAGAAACGTTGGGATCTAGAAAAACTTAAAAAAACAACAAATCGTAGAATACATTTTGTAAGATAAGTATCCTATGTAACGTTGTTTAAAACAAAAGGTTAAGTCAACAATTTCCAATACAAAAATTGCTTATATTCTATTGAGTGTCGGGACGAAGTTATGAGCCATTATTATTCGTTTATCTACCTTAGAGCGGAATTCATTTATATATAACAATTACCGGGGTGCTGATTTTTCCTGGTTTAAACGCGAGTCTAGTGAAAATGGGTAGCCCATATATTTCCTGATGAAAACAAAACAGTATGTAAGAACGATTCACACGTGGCATCAGCCAACTATCACCGACTTGAAACGGTTACGGAACGACTTCTATAATTGTAAGCAATTTATATGAAGGGACACAACGTCAACTTCACGGAACACTTTGACGTCGGGTACGTGAGTAATATTCAGTTGAAAAATTATTAAATAAATCTTGACGTCGACAGAAGTTGATTGATCGTCTGAATCGTTTAATGCATGCGTTTCCTGATGAAAACAAACCAATCTCATTTGCATTTGTGGTTGTATGTGAGCTGTCAGAAAGCCTAATTCAGCACGGTAAAGGTGTCGAAAAGAAAAATGATGCTAGAAGTTCAAGAAATCAGTTGTCAGGTCTCGTCTTATGTCGTTTTCGTTTCAGTTTCCACCAGCGTTGCCAGGTCATTCTTTCAAAAATCTGCAATATAAGTACCAGGAAAATGTCATCGAGGTGAGCAAAAAAAAAGGTCTTACGACAACCTTTGCTCTTGTCTCTCCAAGCAATTACCATAAATCGGTATTTATCTCTCGGTCAATTATCGGTATCTTTGGAGAACATATCTGTATTGCAGTATAGAGGTCATAAATCGATATAAATACCGAGAACCGGGCAATGTTGGTTTCCACCCTAACTGCTGTCAAACCGTTTGTTTGAAGCTAGTTTCGAACCTAGTTTCGAACCCAGTTTCAACGACGTTTTTAACTGAACATCGAACTTGGTACTTATATTAGGTTTACTCAAATCCTCGTTGCTGCCCAACACAGTTTCGTGAATAGTCTTTGATGGAGCTACCCTGGGCCAGTTTCAGTTTTCTCAGTTGAAAACGGCATTAGAGTTAAATTAACTGTAAAATTTCCGATATGACTTTTTTTACATCTTTTGATTTACAAGTCTAAATTTACAGATCTTTTAGCGTGCATCTATTGAGACTTAAATTCACATAATTTATTTGCTCAGTTTTCATTGAATACAATGACTTTGGCTTGATTATTACCTCCATTATTTCCACTATTACTCGTATTTCTTCCGAAGAATCATAGATGAAATAGAACCCTAGATCCCTTTTGAAATTCGCCACACTCAGCTTCGCTTTTATCTTGCCGATGAACACGAATTAAAATAATCTGCGAGTTTGCCATTTTATGGGATCACAATATGAGCTTTTGCCTAGTCTAATTTCTATGTAACTTACATCGCTGGTTCGTAACAGGTATTTCCGATCGAAGTTTGATCGCATGTTGATTTCAAGTGATGGCAAACTCGCTCCACAAACAAATTAAACAGCAATTTTTTGCGACAAGAAAGGGCTTCTAGTGTCAGTAGGATCATAGCATTCATAACGTAACTGTGCATATATAAATAGACTGCGAAGTCTAATGAAACAAAATCAGCATCAAAATTTAGTGTCCTGACTTTGCTAAGATACACTGTAGATCTTCACTTTTTACGTTGTAATGGCTTTTTAGTGAGTGAATTTTTGCCCTTTTCTTGAGCAACATTGATGGCTAGAAAAGGAAAAACTTCTAAAAAATGAATAGCACGAATTTTGCACTAACTCGAACAAATATTGGCAGTACCATCAATAAGTAGACGACTGCATCCCGATGATCCAGAGCCATCAACGAGTGGTCATCAATCCGTAACTGAGCTAGGTGAGAATAGTTATCCCAATGTTTTATCAACCTTCGACTGCAGCCTCTTCCATATCACATATATTTCATGGCATTTATTTTTTTCACATTGAGCTTTGTTTTGTCTCACAGATGCATAAACCACATCATTGTAGTCAATTTCATTAACAAACCAGCTACACAACCCGCATAACGCCGAAAAGTTTAATAGCATTGCTGAAGTATTGAACGTGTCACCAATCTCATTGAGGAATATGAGAAGCATAAAAAAATCATTGCAAATTACGCAAGCAATGGGAAAAAATATATTCGGAACAGATTCAACGGGCATCGGTAAAGAGGAGACGTATAATGAAATAATTATGCAGTTAGACAATATCTTCTCACAAACTGAGTTTCATTGAATTCTGAGATAATTATGACTTCGTTGGTTTAGTTTTCGATAAAATTACACTCAAAAAAATCACTTTGAATAAGGAACAATTTTTTTTAATTAACTTTTTTTCCTTTAAAGAGCCCAACTTGAACTTTTGACACCTATCTTGTAAGGAAATTTCATCCAAATCAAAACAATTTATTTTTGCAAAACGACTTCAAATTTTCAAAGTTTATCATTGTAGGAGTCGATTAGGATTTCTTTTCAATATTTTTATTCGAATACTTGACTAAATTTGTAAAAACCTATCATCATCACTTTTTGTAGGATTTGTCATTTTTCTACTACAGCCATTTGAAAAAAATTGTTTTCCACCTAGTGGTGTAATGATGCCTTTCTCATATCAATCGTACTAACATATATAATAATACTGTGGTATTCTTCAACATAATGTTTTTCGATTCTTGAAAAAATAACCAAAATCGGTTTGTTTGACCGTCTACTGATAAAAACTATCAATTGGAGAAGATTTGAGGTCGATTTAGAAAACTTTTTAAGGTTTTTCGCCCTTTTCAGTGATGGTATAAAATTTCTAACACACTTTATCCTATATTTCCGGATCCGGAAGTCGGATCCGGATGAAATTCAGAAATTAAGTATGGAACCACAGAACCTTTCATTTGAACTTAAGTTTGTAAAAATCGGTCGCACCATCTATGAGAAAAGTTAGAACACATATTTTATTTTTTTTGTGCATTTTACCCCATAACTCCGGAACCGGAAGTCGGATCTAAATAATATTCAGAAATTCAGTATGGGACCACAAGACCTTTCATTTGAATCCAAGTTTGTGAAAATCGGTTCAGCCATCTCCGAAAAAAGTTAGTGCAAAAAAAAACGTTACTTACTTACATACGCACATATACACACATACACACACAGACATTTTGCGTACTCGACGAACTGAGTGGAATGGTACATGACACTCGGCCCTGCGGGCCTCGGTTCAAAAGTCGGTTTTCACAGTGATTGCATAATCTTTCCTTATAAGAAAGGCAAAAAATTAATTAAAAAATGTTTGACATTTTACAAAAAAATGTCTGGATCATTTTTGGAAAAAAAACAAGGTATGCAAAAATTTTGCCTTTCTCATGTAGAAAGCTAATGTGTATGTGTGTATATGTGCGTATGTGAGTATGTATCGTTTTTTTGCACTAACTTTTTTCGGAGATGGCGCGACCGATTTTCAAAAACTTAGATTCAAATGAAAGCTCTTTAGGTCATACTAAATTCCTGAATTTCATTTTGATCTGGCTTCCGGTTTTGGAATTATGGGGTAAAATGTGCATAAAAATGAAAATATGTTTTCTAGCTTTTCTCATAGATGGCGTGACCGGATCTCATACGGAATAACTTAATTTCATCAGAATCCGACCTCCGGATCCGGAAATATAGGGTGAAGTGTGCTAAAAATTTTATACCATCACTGAAATTTCTAAATCGTCCTCAAATCTTCTCCAATTGATAGTTTTTATTAGTAGACGGTCAAAAAACCAATTTCGGTTATTCTTTCGAGAATCGAAGAAAATTATTTTAAAGAATACCACAGTATTATATGTGATAGTATGATTGATATGAGAAAGGCATCATCACACCACTAGGTGGATTAAAACAGGTTTTTTTGTAACAAAGTCTTCTACAGCAAATTTCATCAAAATCTGAGAGGGTGCTACCAATTCTGAACACGGCTTAACGCGAAATTTGTCATAGAATACATAGGCAAAAGACATTACACTCGAGCAGGATTCGTTATAGAGTTTTCCTGTCTTATTGTTTTAAACATTCGATTCACCAATAACTTGTTGTGCATTGGTTGAAAATGATGATAATGTTTGATTGTTGATGAGCTCTGTTTCATAGTAACTAGGGTAGGTAATACCTCTCCAGTAGAAGTGCCGTTGTCCTTGGGTGTAGATGATTTTTTTTGTGCAGGCTCTCTTAAGACCTACCGGTGACAGGTTTTAGACTATATTGACATGTGGCCAGTAGATGGTCATAGGTGACAAATGATTCACATGGAATCCCAACCGAAAGTTACATATGAAGCTACAGATTTTTTTGCGTTGGAATAAATTTCTCCGTACTGATTCATGGTGACTTGAATGTACAAATCGTGTTTCATACACATGTACATTCAAATTTTGTTGCTGAAAATCGACAAAATATCCCAAGATTTCCTTCAACTGTTGGCTCGACTATCGTCTCGGATAAATGTAAATTACAGTGGGTAAAAAGTAGTAAGACTTTGACTTATTCATCAAAATATTTTTTTCTAGGTTGTCATACCAACCTAGAAAATTTTTTTTTGACGAATTAGGTTTCCCGCGAAATATAATTCAAAAGTCAGTGACATCTGTGCCAAGTGTCGCGTCAAAATATTCATTAGTGTTTAGTATACGTCAATCGGCGCAATCGGCGATTTTTACCATGAGTAAAATTATTCAACAAAGAAGTTCAAATAATTTTTGATGTGGAACACATCTTTATTTTCTATATAGGGGTACAAATTAGAAACAAAAGGAAAAATACACGTAGAAATGTTGTCAGGTGTTTAACACTCACAGCTCAGTATATTTTGTATCAATTATTAATATTATTTCATTATTTGATTGGATATATTTCTACGATTCGATTTGAATATATCAAGCTATGTATTTTCGAACAGAAATGATTGAAATTTTTATTAGTGGCGAGTAGTGTCCTATTTTGTTTGCTAAAAATCTCCGGCATATCGGATTTCCCTGCCATAGACGACGGTTTTGAAGGAGTAAGCAATATATCAAAGGGAAAGCATCGCTCTGATTGGTCTATCGATGCAAAAGTGAAGCTTTTGGAAGCACGCGAATCTATAAATAGAAGCGAAATTATAGCTAACGTTTCAGTCCTACGCGTAGCATGCTAGAGGTAGGTTGTTGCTAGACAGCAAGACAAAAAGTGCCATAAAACGATTTGAAGCTTTAATTGGTATGCTCTGATCTTGTGTCATGCAAGCTCGGATGAAATTCCATGTAATGTCATTTCGCCTGAGAAATTGACATCTACTCCAGTGAGATGCTTAAGATTAATTTCTATGAGTGAGTGCTTAAGATTAATTTCTAATTTTATAAGAAGAACTTGATTGATAATGATAAAAAGTTTATCGCTTCAACCGAAATCGCAGAATGGCAGAATAAAAATAACTTCTTGCATACAAAACTTGAACACAAGCTTGGCGAAGAGAAGCTTAAATATCAAAATCGTATCGCAGGTATGTACAAAGATATAATTGCATACATTTGGGATATTGGTGTAATTTCGTCGGCTATAAAACAAACACAAATCAAGACAAACAATGTTCGGTGTTGGTTCTTAATCAATATCAATCTAGGCAGACTCTCGTGCAATTGCGGATTCAAAAGTGTGATGATTGATTGAACTGTTTGATTGTAGATCATTAGAAATTTTGGTTGCCTTGTTCCACATCAATGGCTCGAACAACCCCATGGGGCTGATCCTTGTAGTTTTTTGTGCAGAATCTCTGGTGCCAGAACGTTCGGAATATTGCAAAAGGCCTTTGATGATAATTGTATGTCCCAAGCCAGTGTTTTTTATTGATACAAGTTGTTCAAAGAACGTGTCACGTCAAAGCAAGTCAAAAATCCAGGTAATGTCGACAGTTTTCTTTGATTATGAGGTGTGGTGCACTCCGAATTCCTTCCGAGTAGCCAAACTGTTAACAAAGAATACTATTTGAGTGTTATGCGTCATTTGCGCCAAGCTATTCGTAAAAAGAGGTCGGAATTAAGGGCCGACAACTCTTGGGTTTTGCACTACGGTAAAGCACCGTTGCATACTGCATTGTTTCTTCGTGATTTTTTCGCCAAAAATTCGGTTGTTGCGGAACGATATTAGTTGAATTTTTGGTAGTAATTTTTCTACAGTTTATATTTGGTCTGACAATGTGATTACACTATTCACAGTTAAATGACTGCAACAGTCAAGTTTGACTGCCGACAGTCAATACTTTGACAGTTGTTATGTTTGACTGTGACAGACTTTTTGAGCATGTCTGTATTGTGATTACATTGATCAGACAAATCAAACTGGTTACAGACTTAAATATAGGGAGTGGGCTGTTTATTGCAGTTTTTCTGCACAAAGTGATCACATTGGAAGAAAGTTTGTGGGGCAGAGAACTTTTCACGGAATATTGCATTATGATAAAATATCGATCTGGTCTCACAAAAGGATGTTCGTTGTGTTGCTACTTGATGTGTTGTGTTTGGAAGCAATTAAAGAAGGGATATAAATGTGCTTCGTATTTTTACCTTTTTTATAAATATATTATAGGTATTTATTTTTATATTATAGGTATAGAAATCGCTCAAACTATAGAAAAATTTTCCAAGGCCGCATGGTGGTTATTATTTTAGAAAATCTCAAATACTGAACTTTTCCACAACTCTTCGATGTATCTAAAAATTATTTATTAACCAAGTATGAAGTAAGCGTGTTTTTGAATGAAACGTTTATGATACACTACAACTTTCTAATCCTTTCATTTTCATTGTCTTTGGCCGTTTAAACCGTCGATGTTGTTTGTTCTATGACTATAATGTATATTAGATATGTTTAGCAGATGTCATAACAAACAAACAAAAATTGAGATTCTTTCACATCATATGTTCATTATCTACACGTTTGTGTCTTAACGCTCACATCATACGGGTATATCTGCTATTACTAAAAAATCCAGAGTGGCACCAAGATCGAAAGCGTGAAAAAATATGTTTCGCAATTGTATAGTATTTTTCACGCAACAAATACGTTTTCAATAAATTGTAAATGGAGTGGTAGATTCAAAAATCAAATGCAATAAAAATCCATAGGATCATCCTACCTCCGTAAATATGACAATTTAAGGGTTGAAATTTTGGGAAGGTTGTCTCAAGTCCAAGCTCTTTTTTGTCGCTGCAGTTGAGGTCTGGAAAACGCAACCAGCGATAATCGTTTTTATCACGTTCATTGGCCAATCCATAAGGTCGCTTCTAGTGCATTACTACACGAGGTACTTGCGACATCATATATCCCACGTCGCACATGATAATAATGATTGTCGCTGGAAGTATTTTCCAGTTTTCAACTGCAACGAGAATATAACGGTATAAATTCCCTTTGGGGCAGAGTTAAGATTTTGACAGATCCACAATTTCATTACCAAACGCTTTGTAATCAATTCAATCAAGTCGAACTAATTAACGAACGATAAGCTATTGGAAACTCGGTAAATATTTACAAAACCCAGAAAAAAAATTTCAAATTAGTATATTTCAGCATTTTTTTATTGGAGTAGTTAATACTTTTTTCATTAATTCATTATTTAATTTTTCATAATTATTTCATCCAAGTACAAAGCAAAACGTTCCAGTACTATGCTTCTGGAGATCCATTGCATTTTATCGTGAAGGGGGAGCTCGGAAAATTCAGTAGTAATTTCTATTAAGAATTCTACGAAATATGCGATAAGCTTCATTATTTCGACCGAAAATGACGACATTGACAACGCGGTTCGGTGAGAAGTTAATACACGTGGTTGAGAGATAGAAGTGGGGTCTAATACTCGTTAATCGATTTCGATCGATTTTAAGTACTTTTTTGTAAAATAAACAATATTTGTGTATAGAACTAAAGAGCCGCAGCATCATATTCAAAGAGCCTTGGGCTATCCTGATTCCCGACTTCCTGTTCCTGAAATAGTGGTCATATACTCAAAAATGGAACTCACTCACTTTTCGTAGAGGTCGCTGGACCGATATTCACAAATTTAGGTTCAAATAAAAGGCCAAAACTCCTGAGCTTCTGCGCTTTGCGCGGATGCAAGTGTTTAAAATTTCATTTTTGCCATTTCTAAAATAATAAGTGTTTAAAATTTAAACCGTCGTTTAAAGCACGATGGCCGAATCATATAAAATCCTATAAAATTGACTAAAATCAATACAGTTTGTAAGTCATGTTAACAGATGATCATTAGAACCGACTTCATTTACACCGGTTGCAGAAGTACCTGCAATAGCGAAACTGTTTCATTTTGTTGGTTGCTGGTTGTGCTAATTGATTTTTGTTTTGTTTTCTTTCAAGAAGCAATAAGAATTATTTCGAAGAATACCACATATATGAGAAGGTGAGAATATGAGTAATACGAGAAAGCCATCAATACACCACTAGGTGGAATAAACAGGTATTTTTATTACTATCTGGTTTCTACCCATCAGAAAAAAATATCACGAAACCAACCCTCTTGGGAAAAACCACGTGTATTCACTTCTCACACTGGTGCTGGAACGTTTTGCTTTGTGTTTGGATGAAATAAACAAGTTTTTGGTTGTCATAGAATCTGTGGCAGACAACTTCTGCAAAACAGTTTCAGAAACAGTCAAATTTGTCTGTACAGTCCTCAACTGTTTGTCTGTCGACTATGATCACACTGTGATCACATTGTCACAGATAATCTGCACACTTTGACTGCATACAGATGGACAGTCAAGCAGATTTTGACTGCTTGCAGACAACTGCGAACCGATTACACTATGATACAGTCAAACTGCACAAGTTTGTGCAGATAAACTGGCTAATGTGATCGTACCTTAACTCTTAAGCGCTATTCGCACTAGGCCGTGACGTATCCGGAACGGGACTGGACCGGATTCCGTCCGGCTTACGCTTCAAATTTGTTTAATGCAGCTCCATGTGAATATTCTCACTAGACCGTGTCGTACCCGTGTCTGTATCGATACACGTCCGAAGCACGGTCAAAGCATGCGTTGACTCAAAGTTACTATTGGCAGGGACTGGAATTGTCACATGTTTCCATCCAAGGCTCCAAGATACAGCGGGAAATTCCACAAAAATCGTTAGCAATCTTCTTCCACATATCTTCTATTGGTTTCGGCATTGCATCGTCGATTAATTTTTCGGTAACTACAAGAAATATCTCGTGAACAATCTGGTAGACAGCCCCAAGTCTGTGACTAAATGCTATGGTTTTTTGCGTGTCTCCTGTTGATAAATATCTGAAATCATGAGACGAACACAAACTATAAGCCATCTCAATGATCGTTTTAAATTGTTGGTTGGAGTTTCTTTGACATTTACAAAGAAATCTTCTTAACAAGTCAATGAAAATATCTTAAATACACTGCCAGCCTCTCTCGGAGAGTCACTGCTAATCGGAATGTAGTGTCATGCTTTTTAAGACACGGATGAATTTTACTCAACAGCGAGTTGAAACAAGCTTCTGACATTCGGAAATATTCCTTGATCTCGTCATTCACAAGCTGCTTATATAAGGTGATGAATTCACCCTCAACTGCTCTTTTTCGCCAAAGTTCGTGCATCCAACTCTTCTTTCTTTATTTTGTTTGTATTTAAACTGCTGATTATCTTCGTCATTCCGAGCAATTGCAATTATGGCCAATTCTTCGTTGAAAAAATGTGCCACTTTCGTGAGGAACAGAAGCACATCAAATTCAACGATTGTGTATGTTACTAATAGCAACGGTAGCGACAAGGAAAGTGCACGGTATGATGAGAATATTTTACAAATAAATCCCGGCACGTTGCGGTCCCGTTCCGGATACGTCACGGCCTAGTGTGGATAGCGCTTTACGACGTGCTCGCATTGACATTTTTAGTCGCCTACTGGTCACCGTACCCAAATGTGACAATGAAAAAGTGACACACTACAAGACAAAGTTAAGTAATGATTTCATATCGGTTACCGTATTCGTTGTGATGCAATAAAGAAATACAATTACAGTGTCGGTTAAAAGCTTCCGTACATTATCCCGGACAATAATATTAAATCAATAAGTAGAATAAGTTGAAAATTCCTTCAGTTAAAAAAAAAATTGGCTTTAGTTAAATCTCCGCTTATACGCAAATTTTTTACCTGCACATGTGCGAGGCAAACTAGTTTCGTTTTGGGAAGTACATTCTGTTTACCAGAGAAAATATTTCTACACTTTATCACCGCTGTGTATGCATGGAAAAACTTATGCCAATGGCTACCATTATGACCAGGGAATGAAACATGATTTAAATTTGAAATGACTGCAATTTTAAACTATTGCGATTGGTCAACTGTTTTAGCTTTGGTATTCGAAAAAATAATAATAATCATAAAAAAATTCAATGTGAACAAATTTTCACTTTTTAGCTGTAAATTTAATATGACAGGCATAAAAATATGAATATTATTTTGCACGTCGATGTTCTGAAACCCAAAATATCGAAGGCGCGCACGTTTTCAATAAGTACAATGATCAACTTCACCATAAATATCGAATAGCAATTAGATTTTGAGTAGATATAGTGAGTTTAAGAAGTTTGAATTCTATATTTTAACTCTGATTATCGGATGCCAATTTTTGGTCGTAACTGTTGAATGGGAAAAACATCAACAAATTGTAGCTTGACAAAGCTTATATTTTCTGTTGCATTGTGATTAATGTGCGCGCTGAATCAAATCAAATATTCGTTACTGAGAAGTTGTTTGGCAACCCTTGGAAAGTCGCACAAGCTCCGCCTCTAACGCTTTTCAGGTTACATAGCAGTTATAATGCACGTTGCAAAGTCTTCTACTTGTTCCATGAATTTGTGTCATATAAGTTATTGTCATTGAAGTGTAATAGCGGGTGCTACTTGGGAAGAGTTGCAAAGTGGTTTTTGTATCGGTATCCTAAAGTGTGTATGCATGAATAACAGATATTTTCCGAGTCAATTTTTTTGCAAAATATCGATACTATCGATACTAAAATAATACAAATTTTGCATAATTGATAATCGCAAATTACTTTTAGCATATCTTATATATTTCTTTTTACTCAGATGTAGATATCCGAATAAACAATCATCAATCGTAATTAACAATATGTTACATAACCTAAAAATTGTTCAACATGTAAGTGCAGCAATGCTGACGGACAACACTTACTGCATGTTAAATTTTTTTATTGCTAAATCGTGTTAAATCACACCATTGTCAGAAAGAACCTGCTTTTGTAGATCCAACAGAATATAACGGTTTATTTATGTCTATGTTTTTTGTATTTTTTGTGACTACAATTATTTTGAATTCATACTTCATATCTGCATTTCATTAACAGAATACAAAATCCACTAGAGCCACGTGGGTTGATAAAAATTGGGTAAAATTATTAGAAATTATAGCCTCTTAATATGTGTATTCAGACCACAGTTCAATGCCAGAATCGATTGATCTTTCATCGGGGCCGTTTGCCATAAAACTTTATCACCATTTTATTCATAAACGCTCCATTTACCGACATCTTCCACCGGCACGTCGGAAGAAACCCTTCACTCCGGATCTCATCATCCGTGGGTGTGCAGCCGCTATTAGTATACGAAAACCACAACCTGATTTACCGGGAAGGCCAACGGCAATAAAATTACTTTTATGGTTCCGAGAAACACTTGAGCAGACGCCACTGTCCACTGTGTTGCGATTGTTGACTCGAACTCAAGCACCCATCAGTGCAGCTCGGGACCAAGGCAACCCCGTCAATCGTGCGGTTCTCCCCCACTCCACCGGCACTCGCACTGGTTATGATGATGGGATTTGGGTAATGTCCCGTTTCTTTCGAGTTTAGGTTTCATTATTATTATAGAAAGGACTTTGGAATGGCTGTTCCATCGGAAGGATATTGGCATTTTTACGAGCAACTGTGTGTGGACAGTGAAATTTATATTAAGATGTAGAACGGATTTTGTGTGAACATGGTACGAAATCCTGTATTTTTTCATTTCAACGGTAGTGCTTTGGGTACACATTTCATCCTCCAATTTTTCCTTTGTGAGAGACAATATTGACTTTGGAGAACTAACCTATTCTTTTCATTCGAGAAATATTGTGATTCCCGAACATATTAAGTCTCGAGGTCAATGGCAAAGTCAGTGGTACAGGGATTTATAATAGTGATTTATAGTGCCATTTGAGCCAATTTGTTCTGATTCCTGATTGGAACGATTCGCAATATAAAGCTATATATTTCATTCCATTCGTGTCGTGGGTAAAACTCAAATTTTTATTTTGATTAGACTCAGATCCACGCTTGAAATGCATAACCGCAACCAACCAGATATGCATCATTTATGACTTTGCTTTATTGTGGCAAACCAGACAACACGAATCAACTCTTTTTCCTTTGAGGGTTGCTTTTCGGATGCATGATGTGACTTGAAACTATTTTATATAACGTACACTGAAGATTAAATTTATTTTAATTCCACTTCGGACATGTTCCACATGTATCGTCCTAGTAAGCAACCAGGAAATAAATTGGTTCCAAATAAATGTCAGTAAACTTCCCCATCATATTTGACATTCTATAAACGAGATCTCGTATTCAGCCAGCTGTTCGAAAAGTTTTTCAGATTTGCTTTTACGCTTCTGTTGCTCTTCAACTGATTGTTTAAATTGAGCTCGCCTGGAGAAGAAACAACATTTCGTAACATTTTCTTCAAAAGCATTAGCAATTGAAGAACGAACGAACACCGATGCTTCACCAGAATTCAATCATGTCAAACACAATCCGGTTCGGTTCACCCACCAGCCATCAACCAACCACCAATCACCCACAGATTTTCGTTACATGATGCGCTTCATCGTATTGGTGTATGTTTGCTTTTCATTCTGCTGCGTTGCTGATGTTTGATAGGTCTTACTTCTTTCGAATAAAAGTTGTTTTTTGTTCTGACTGAATTGATGGTGCAAACAGTGTATGGCTGCTTTCTTTTCGGCACTCGTTACTGGAAAGTTACAATTGCTTTTACAATTGCTGAGGGTACAGAACGGGCTGTCCGAAGTGAGATTGTTTCTCATTTGAGCGGTAATTTAGTGTTACATCATAGGAGTTGTTGATGTATTTTGTTACAAGCAATGCTCATTCATTTTTATTTTTGGACATTGATTATGTTTCGTGAAATAGTCATTCTTTTCAACTATAAACGTAAATAAAATCACTAATCACACTTGCCCTTCCATCCGACGAGAACGAGCCGCCCAAGCCAGCATCCGATACACTATTCGATTGGACCGGATTTCCTATTCATTTTTTGTAAACGTCCGCCCTGATCGAAAATTGTCATCCAAAACCCTGCCAACAAGTTGAGAGCTGAGATCATGCTCAAGTACAAAAAGTGTCTTCGGTAACTTGCTACAGGGCAGATAGCAGCTATAGCATAGTCTGCCTGGCATGTGTGTCACCGAGGCGTGACATATTTGTGGAATGTGAAATTGTCTCAACTTTGAAGAGCTCATCTCTCGATGAGCTCATGTACGTTGCAGGAAGAAAAGATACGAAAGCAAGCTCGGAACTATAGAAAGCACAATCATCTTAGTGTCATTTGTATTCATCCCCAGGCGCAATGCAACTGCAATTCATCTGTCGTGCTCTAGAAAGATATCACTGACGTACATACCGTAAAAGGGAAATTCGGAAGCAACATCGAGAGATACAGATATAGGACAAATGAAGAGGAGCAAATCCGGATAGAATGTAATTAATAATTTCGCCATTAAATTTTGGAAATGTTAAATATATGGTCTGAGAATTTGAGATTCGATCTCAGTTAAAGCAGTGATTTTCAAAGTGTATTGCTTTAGAGTGATAATTCCCCGTAGCAATTTTATTTGAATTACATACTAAAAAAGCAACTTAGGTTTTCAAATTAAGAGATAAGAATTCAATAAAATCTTGATTTCACAAGATTTCAAACAAATAATATTCATTTAGGGGCTAGCCTAATTTTGTGCTAGGGCACATAACGTAAGCCTGCTCTGCACTGATGAGTCAAAGACGAAACGAAAAAAAAATATTTACTTTAGAATGAACTAATTTTCTTTGGTGTGATACACTACATATTCATCATTTTTGCCCATTTTGAGAAAATTTGTGACTGCCACTTCAATTGAATTCTATTCCTTATGCTGCGAACTATTAAGTGAGTCATTTCTTCACATCTACGTATGAACTTAAACGTTTTAAAGGAACATGACTGTCGAAAGAAAATTCGAACCCGGTGTGACTGCAAAGTCATGAGAAGTTTCTTGAAAATTAGTGGGCATGGAAATATCCTCGAATTAAAAGCCTTTCAAATACATAAACAATATTATCTGTTAAAAAGCAGATTTCCAGAAAAATAAATAGTAATACGACTACCTTGCATATCAATTGCCTTTCGTGTGTTAAATTTAAGGTTCCAATTTTGCGGGATTACTTATAGAAGGTACGTAAATCTTCATTTCGCAATAATTTCTGCAAGAGAAAATCCACATAGGAATGTGTTCGTTGCTAATCAAGTGTGTTAGTGGCGTACCGAGGAAATTTAGCGTCCGGGGCAGATTTGCCACCCGGGGAGATTTGCCGCCGCCATCGTTGGTTTAGTGAGCAAAAAAACAAAACTGATTTCCATCTTTAAAAAAAATGATTTGGGCGAACCAAAAAAAAAAGGAAAAGAAAAAGAAGCGTAGGAATTTGACATTACTCATACGCTTACAAGGTGTCTTGCTCCTTGACATTCGTTGGAGAATAAATTATTCCTAAAAAAGATTATATTAAACTCAACCGTTCAAGCCACTTTGATAAACTGGTCGCACTGTATATAT